>NC_041234.1:98380944-98457414 GCF_002837175.3 Physeter macrocephalus
TTTTTATATTCATATAAAAATATATGTATTTTTTATATTCATATAAAAATATATGTATTTTTTTTAAAATATGGTTTTTTATATTCATATAAAATATATGTATATATGTATTCATATAAAAATATATGTATTCATATATACTTTAGGAGTTGGTGCATCAAAAAAGATCTTGTTGTGGTTTATGTCAAAGTATATTCTGCCTATGTTTTCTTCTAAGAGTTTTATAGTGTCTCATTTTACATTTAGGTCTTTAATCTATTTGGAGTTTAATTTTGTGTATGGTGTTAGGGAGTGTTCTAATTTCTTTTACTTGTAGCTGTCTGGTTTTCCCAACATCACTTGTTGAAGAGACTGTCTTTTCCCCATTGTATATTCTTGCCTCCTTTGTCATAGATTAGGTGACCATAGGTGAATGGGTTTATCTCTGGGCTTTCTACCCTGTTCTATTGATCTATATTTTTGTATTTGTGCCAGTACCATACTGTCTTGATTAATGTAGCTTCATACTATAATCTGAAGTCAGAGAGCCTGATTCCTCCAACTCTGCTTTTATTTCTCAAGATTGCTTTTGCTATTCTGGGTCTTCTGTGTTTCCATACAAATTGTGAAATTTTTTGTTCTAGTTCTGTGAAAAATTCCAGTGGTAGTTTGATAGGGATTGCGCTGAATCTGTAGATTGCTTTGGGTAGTATAGTCATTTTCACAATGTTGATTCTTTTAATCCAAGAACATGGTATATCTCTCCATCTATTTGTATCATCTTTAATCTCTTTCATCAGTGTCATAATGTTCTGCATGCAGGTCTTTTGTCTCCTTGGGTAGGTTTATTCCTAGATATTTTATTCTTTTTGTTGCAGTGGTAAATGGGAGTTTTTTCTTAATTTCGACCTGTACCTTTTAACCAGTGGTTCTCAAACTCTTCTCAGGTTCTTTGGCAATGCTTTACAGTACTGCAACAAGGAAATATTTTCTGCTATCTACCGAAGATTCAAACTGCCCATTCATTGCTTTTACCCAAATGATATATAAGGGCTCTGTTTTAAAAATCTATTTGGGAATTGATTTATAAATTTAGAAAATATTTTCAGGGCCTAACATTTGATAATCCCTTTTTAAAACATTCAGATATCACTCTTATCACCCTTAAACCTTGCTATTGATTGCATCATTGTAATAAATATATCAAGTAACTTTTACTGACAGCAAGATTACATTATTTCTAAACTGTTCTTTATCGAAGAAAAACCATGAGATGGACCTTCTCTCAAGACTTCTATGAAATGAAGTAATTACTACTTTATTGAACATAGACAATCTTCTCAAAGGCTACCCAGTAAAAAGAAATTAACTTTTTATTTTGAAGATTCAGACTCTTAAAGCAGTCTGCCATTTTGGGGGGATAATATACAATGTTTCAAATGTCATGTACTTCTCCATTCAAAGCTCTACCTGTTATAATGTATCATGAAATGCAGTATGTAAAAAGGTGATATGCAGAGTGTTTTAGTTATGTATTGCTGTGTAACACATTACCCCAAAACTAGACAGTTTAATAAAGCAAATATTTATTGTCATAATACTTTCTGAGGGTCAGGAATTTGGGAGCAGCTTAGCTGGGTTGTTCTAGCTCAGAGTCTTTCATGAGATTATAGCCAGACTGTTGTCTGGGGCTATAGTCATCTCAAGGTCAGTGAATCTACTTCTAAGCTTATAACATGGTTGTCGACAAGCCTCTGTTCTTTGAGAGCTGTTGGCCAAAGACATTAATTGATTAATGTCTCTATTCATGGACCTCCCCATTGTGACGGCTACTCACAATGTAGCAGAGATCCAAAAGACCATAGGAGGAAGGGAGCAAGAGTTCCAGACAGTGTGGTCATGTTGAAAGCTGATTACCACACCATGTCTCAGAAATTATATGACACATGGTTCTCAGAAAACATCTCATATGTCCCCTTGCTCTAAAGTAAATGAGTATTTAAAATTTGCAAAACCTAGGATTGTTTATTCTCTCCTTGAATTCTTCAGGATTGTACTATCAAAATTATCCTTACTAACTCATTCTTGCTTTTTATCTCCCTGATGGTCAATAAAATCTTTCACCAATTTCAGTTTCATCTGCATTAACTGAAAAACACTTTCTGTTCTGGAGGAGTATATGTTGACTAAGAAAGTGTGCTCAACTATAATGTCTATTTCAGTTCACAGTTTGTTTACCATTATGAAGTTTTATGCAGTTAGAAAACCAAACAACCAACTGAATGGATCAAAATACAAGTATAATTAAGACTTAATTTGAGAGTGCTTGTGATGCCTTCTATTTCAAGTTTAGTGGAATAGTTGGAGAAAAGTTAATTTTTTACTAAAACTCTACTATCTAGAGAGTCAGCTCAGAATTTTGGGTATTGATGCTATCATTAAATATTAGAACACAAAGCATGGTTAGATAGTTTAAAAAAAATTGAACATTGTTCATTGTTCTCACTGAGTTTAACTTGAAGATGCTTCGTGGTCTTAGAAAGTTCAGTTCATCAACAGAACTAGAACGGTATAACCTTCAAGTGCCACTGGAGCACTTTTTGATTTAAGGCTTATAATTTACAGGCTTTGGAGAAGAGCATTGTAGCAACCAGCTTGGCCTGCTGCTAATATCATGTGGGCAATTTATGGCAAAGAAATGAAAATCAATGATAAGTTCAAATCACAACCATTAGCTATTAACATTTTCTGTTGCAGATGAATATCACTGGGCTTAGCATGGTTCATTTATTTCCAGTACTCCCTGTCCTCTCGTCGTGGGGTCTGTTTTATATTGTTCTATTTTCTTAGTACACAAGTACAGAATGTTCTGAAGTAGAGATTGTGGGAGATAAACATTATTTAAATTATTCACTCCATAAAGCAATCAAATGACAAATATAGATTATAATAGATATTTTATGCTGAGGAGTTCACTTAAGTTTTGTTTTAAAGCATTACATTTTATCGTATATTCAGGTACACTACAGGTCATTGTATTGCTTGTGTGCACATAATGGCGTGTGAGAGCATATTCCTTTATGACAAAGAGATATCCCTGACACTGGAAATTATCATGGGATTTACTGTCTGAAATTGACCAGGGTTATAAGGAAATTGGGATTATGAGTGAACATCTTTAAAGGAGGGTTAAGTAATTATTTTAAATCTTGTTGAAAAACAGTTTTAGTTTAATTCTGTATGTTTATAGTCAAAAAACCATAGTGGAATTGTCGATTTAGAATCTTGTAAGGGCTCAAAGGTCATTACTGTTTTTAACAACAATGATCACTGTACATGACAGTGGAACTAGATATACAGAAGTGGGAAGAGACTAGATGACTTGTAAATGAACCAGGTTATGTATGTGCAGCTTCTTGAATAGGTCTATTGGCAAACACATACACACACACACACACACATAAACACACACACACACAAACTTAGACTGCTCTTATTTTTAAAAACTACAAAATAATTAAATGTAAAGTTCAAGTCAGTAGGGCATACATGTATATATAAGTATAACTCATGCACCTTTCATTGGTTTGGATAAAACTTCCCTTGAATAAAAATAAATCAGCTTCAAATGTTAGCATTTAACTGGGACTTTCAGACTATCATCTTCATTCTAGCCAGATAATATGAAGCCTGAGAGATAGTATAGTGCATGTTCTAACTTCTTGCTTTAGGTATAAAAATTTTTTGATTTGTGGAAAAATACAGGAGGATTTGACAAATTAATGGCCCAATTGAGAACACAGGGCCTAATTCATAGCAGCAGAACTCCCTTCAGAATAAATAATAATAAATCTTTTTTAATGTAAGTCAAGAAGAGGGCATGTGATAACTTAGGTAAATACAAAATAGGATAAGTAGATACATTTGAAAGCATAAGAATGTTATATCAGATATCATGGATATCATGGAAAAATAAGATGCTGGGGAGAACCAGGATAAATCAGGTGATACCTTAAGGAGTTAATAGAAACCCCATAAGAGATGAAATATTCTGACTTTCCTCCCTGCCGTGAGGCAAAGTTAGCCAATGATTCATGCACCCATGGAAGAAGACACAATAGCATTCATTATCTAGTCTATCTTCTCCTTTACAGTTACGAACATTCAAGATATAAGCTTCGCTATGCAGAAAACAACTGAATACCAAATGAACATCTTTTTCATTAATCCCCATCTACTTATGAAAACTTTCATATGCTTCAGTATATTCAGAAATTAAGAATTTCCTTTAAAAAACTATTCCTCCTCCATATCTCAAGGAATTATACCAACATGCCCTCCCTTCCCAAACAGTTGCCTAAGTTAGAAACTTGTGAGTCATCTTGGAGTTAATCTATCTTTCTTACTTCTCACTTTCAGTCAGTCGTGAAAACCAGTTCATTGCTTCTCTTAATAATAGTAGTTAGCTATTGACCTACCTCTCTGATTACCCCACTGTTTTTTGTTGTTGTTGCTTGTTTTTTTATGAAGAAATATGTTCAGTACCAATCTTGGCATTATTCAGTGTTCTTTTCTAGGTCTGCTTTTCTGACTGTACACTCCTTCTGACTGCATCCACTCTTATGATTTCAATTAATATTTATATGCTAATGACTCCAAAATCTATGAATCCAGCTCAAATCTGTGTCCTAAATTCAATATATGCATATCCAACGGCCTATTGAATATATCCATGTGAATGTCTTACACCAACATCAAACCCATGTCAAGAACTGAGCTGAACTCCTTGCTTTAATGTTTCTTCTTCTTCTGGTTTTCCTTTTTTCAGTAAATGGCAAAACTATCTACTCAGTCACCCAAACTAGAAACTGGGGATCATCATTCTAAATAAAGTTATCTCAAGCATGCTATAAGAAAGAATAACATGCTACAAGATGGTTATAATATTTTTTTTCCTGCAAAAAAGCTGATTTTAGTGATATTTTTCTTCTCAAATTTTTTTAAACACTTTTTTTTTTTTTTTTTGGCCACACCCCGCACCTTGCAGGATCTTAGTTCCCCGACCAGGGATTGAACCCGGGCCCTCAGCAATGAAAGCGTGGAGTCCTAACCACTGGACCACCAGGAAATTCCCTCTTCTCACATTTATATTAAATATATAGCCAAGCAAAATACTGAGCATTTTAAAATACAGTATTTGTGTTATTTGATAATTTACCTCTAAATACTACCTAAGAATGAATGATGGCTAAATGTAATGATAGTCACTCTACACATAGATACACTTTTTGCTAACTTTCATATTAATGATTTGTCTCTTTGTTGGAGGTTTATCTATGCTATGTATTTATATCTAATCATTTCAACATATATTTGTGTTATTCAATATTTATTATATTCTAAATACATTAATCACACAAATTTCCATATAGATTGGAAAACTATTTCCATGTAGATTATGTCTGAATCAAATAAGCAAAAAGCTAGAATACCATAAATTGGACACTTTATTTCAAAAAAGTCAGCAGATGAGTAGTTCAAGATAAAGTAATTAATGGTTTTTTGAGCAGCCTATCCCAAGAGTAACTGGATAATGCAGAACATAGAGCTTAAGATTTTCCCTTGGTCACAATGTACAGGTAGTAAATGGAATTTTCATATTACTCTGCAAGGAAAACAAAATATATTAATGCATATGATGTTGTGCTCATGTGAGGATAAGACTCAAAATCTCAATAATCAATTTCGAATAAAAGGGGTTGATAGTTACAAAGCTCAGTTCCTGTACTTCAGTTATTAGAATTTTCATGCCATATTTATAATAAAATATAAAATAAAATATTCTGAATATTATCTCAATAGTATTTTCATTTTAAATATAATAGCATTACAGTATCTAACATTCTGTTTTAAAATCATTATGGATCGTATTTTCATCATTTCATGCAACAAACTATTTTGAGATTGTCTTGTTATTTGCTTTAAGCTAAGCACCTACTTCAGTTCACTATCTCTTTGGTATTCTGTCAGTGCATTATTATTTAAGAAGGGCTTTGTCATAAATTAATTTAGGAAAATATTGTTGTAGAATAATTTTTCTCAAAATGCAAATACTTTCTAACTCCGATAAGTTCTTCAGTTGCTCCCATTGCCTTTGGGATAAATTCCAAATGCCTTATGCTAAGGTACATTCTGATCTGGCTACATCTCAATCCTCATTGAGGATTCTGTCACCACTTCCCCCACCTTTGTGCTCCCAGTACAGACATGCAAAAGTTAATATAGTTTCCTGAGCTCTCTCACATTTATTTTTTAAAGTGTATAATTCAGCAGTTTCTCTCTTTTTTATAACGTACAATAGAGTAGTTTTTACAGTAGTCACAAAGTTGGGCAACCATCACCACTACCTATTTCCAGAACATTTCATCATACCACCACCACCCCCCCATACTTGTCAGTAGACATTCCCCATTTTCTCCTCTCTCCAGTCCCTGGAACACACTGCTTTCTGACTTCTAAATTGGATAGGAAAAAAAAAACAAACTTGCAAACAAAAAATACATTTACACTTTTTTTTTAATCTGTGTAGTTAAATTTGAGTGCTCTTTATTTTTTCACATAGAATCAAGTTACTATCTAGTGTCCTTTCATGTAATACTGAAGGCCTGTAGTCTGTAGGACAGGTCTACTAGTGATGAACTCTCTACATTTTTTAAAATATGGAAAGTTTTAATTTTTCTTTATTTTTAAAGATACAGAATTTTTAGTTGATATTTTCTTCCTTTCATCACTTTGAATATGTCATCCCACTATTTTCTGGACTCTGTTTTTTAATACTTTAATTGTTAATCTTATTGAGAATTTCTTGTACATGATAAGTTCCTTTTCTATTCCTGCTTTCAAGACTCTTTCTTTGTCTTTGCTTTACAGTTGATTATGATGTATCTTGGTATGGATCTCTGAGTTTCTCCTACTTAGAATTAATTGAGCTTCTTGAATGTGTAAATGAATGTTTTTCATGAAGTTGAGGAAATTTTCAGCTAGTAATTCATCACATATGCTTTCTGCCCCTTTATCTCTTTCCTATACTTCTGTGACTCCAGTTATGCCTATGTTGGTATTCCTGATGATGTTCCACAGAGCTCTGAGGCTCTGTTTATTTTTCTTAATTCTTTCATCTTTTTTTCCTCAGATTTGATAATCTCAGTTGATTCATCTTCAAGTTCACTGATTCTTTCTTCTGCCTGATCAAATCTGCACTTGAACCCTTCTGGTGAAATTTTCATTTCAGTTATTATAATTCTGAATTTTAGAATTTCTATTTAGTTTTATCTTTTTATTGATATTTTCTTTTTGATAAGACACTCTCATACTTTCCTTCAGTTCTTTAGATATGACTCTACTTAGTTCTTAAGTATAATTTAAATAGCTGTGAAGTCTACATAGTAAATCCAACATCTTGGATTCTTCAGGAACAGTTTCTATTGAATAATTTCTCCCCCTGTGTAATGATCACAATTTCTTATTTATTTGCATGTCTCATAATTTTTTGTTGTTGTACAATAGAACACTGGGCATTTTATATAATATAATGTGGCAACTCTGGAAATCAGATTCTCTGTCCTTCAAGCATTTGTGGTTACTGCTGCTTGTAATTATTATTGTTTGATTTTGTGTGACCTTTCTGAAATAATTCTGCAAAGTCCATATTCTTTGTTATATGTGGCCACCGAATATAATTTTCATTTAGCTTAGTGGCCAGCTAATAATTTGACGGAGATTTCTCTAGACAGTTGGAACCAATAAGTCTCACTGTCTTTGCTGAGGGACTCTGAATTCATTTTAGAGAATTCCTTCCACAGTCTATCAGTTAATTGACAACTGTAACTTAGCTTCCACTTTAAGGTTGCACAGAGCCTTTAGGTCATCCAGCAGTAAGAGTTTAAAGCCTTTTCAGGACTTTTTTGAGTGAGTACATAACTCTAGCTGTTTTCACAGCATGGGCAGACATGTCACTTTCTAGATTCCCAGTAATATATTGAAACTTTTCAAGGCCCTTATGAACATCTCTTTCCTCATCTTTTCCTTTTAAGATGTTGGATTAGTTCATTGCTTGCCCCAACTGTTAACCACTGCCTCAGGAAATCATGATGTTAAAACACTTTTCTATAATTGTCTTCAACAAACCCTGGTGGAGAGGCTTTTAGTAATGGTTGATTTTAAGTCAGGTCTTGTACTCTGTCACCCCCCCAGGCTTCCTATCAATAGTATTCATGGGTAATCAATATATTGGCCACATCAGAGTCACTTCCAGCACCAACTAAACTATAAAGTCTCAGGTCTTAACTCTGCGATACTGAAATAAAATCTTTCACATTGTTACCTAGGAATCTGTATGTTTAACAAGATGGTTACTGGGGGGATGGGTGGGGGGAGGGATAGATTGGGAGTTTGGGATTGACATGTACACACTGTTATATTTAAAATAAAACGCCTTACCATGAGAATAAAAAGAAAAACAAGATGATCAAGTGATTATGATGTCACTATCACATTTGAGGACAGTGTTCCAGGATATTCCATCCCCCTTGAAGGTCCATCCTATTAAATCTCTAGTAAAATGTCTTTTAGACTAATCTGACAAACTAATTTGGCTCAAAGAAAACCTTGGTCATTAAGTGCTTATTTTGTTATCTCTTTCACCTAATTTACAGAAACATTTAATGACTAAACTCAATTGAGATATTTCAGACTATTTCTGTTGTTCTTAAATTGGCTTCATGTAACTTTGTCTTCATCTAGGCAAAAGGGTTTGATTAGTTTACAAAGAGGTGAAAAACAAACTCTAAACAGCAGTTTCTGCTTATGGACTACAACTCATATATTCTTTTTATCTTCTGAAAACTTCATATGTAGAATCATAGACATATTGAATGTTAGAGGGCAGTGGACCTTAGAAATCATCTAGCTGCATTGTTCTTATTTTGTAGCATGCTGAAGCTCAGAGAGGTGAAAGGGTTACTTACAGAATGTTAGTTCTTTTTGTAAATCCTAGTACATTTCCAGATTCTACCCAAGTCTAACTAGCATAGCATTTAGCAAATAAAATGACTGATTTTGAACAATAATCTCTACATGTTATTTAAGCAGTACTCCATAAACAGAAAGCAAATGATCTTTAAGATTATAAAATATATTACTATAACCTTGTACATATTCAGCTTTTTTAATTACCCACTGTATGTATAACAAGGAATTTAAAGCTATGGGGACATCTAGATCCATTTCACTTCTATATTAACTAATTCAGAGCTATTGAAAGCTTACTTTCAGGGTTATTTCTCCCTGAGACATTTTATTTCAGAGATAAGGAATTTTATATTTCAGTAGAAGCCTGTGTGTTTCTCCAGCTTGAGATATTCTATGAAATTGCTAGCTGCACAACTAATGTTCATATCATTTGACTCTTAATATAATATTAATCTTACATAAGTAATTTAAGATTCTTTGACAAGCAATTCGCAAGTATTTCTAAGTAAACTCAGAGTATAGGCTTCTCTAGTCCCTTCTCAAATAGTTCCACTGAAGTACATCTTAATGTAAATGTTGCTAAACCCACGCCAGAATATTCTCTAGTTGAAGTGAGCTCCATGAGGTATTAAAAATAGGCAAAATGGTGAACTCTATTGTTAGAAGGGGGAAAAGTAGGAACTTTTTGTATTTAACTATACATTGTTGGGGCCCAGGGCAGACTGCCCCAAAGTGTGCCTCGATGGTATATAGATTATTTTGAATTAAAGTTACTTAAGAAATGGCCAATGCAAGAAGGATACTCTGACCCTCTGCTCTGCTACCCTGAAAGCAGGAAACAAATCTTCTATGTGAAAGGCTAACTCCCTGCCTCTGGAGGTAGAAGGATGCCCTTATCACCAACAATAGGGAATTTAGGGCCTAGACGCCTATATAAACAAATCTTGTTTCTTCTTTAATTTACTACTCCTAGCCTAGATTCTGTTTAGATTCTTCGCTAATTGGACACTCAAAACCTAAGTTCCTTTGGCCTGTCAGTTCCTCTCAAATTTATTGTTTCTTTGCCTAAAAGGTATAAAAGCTTCCTGTGTCGGCCTCTTCTTAGGTCCCATTTCTATGAGACCTCCATGTGCATGAATTAAAATTTGTTTCGTTTTCTCCTGTTAATCTGTCTTGTGTCAATTTTATTATTACTCCAGCCAGGAGAACTCAAGAGGGGGAAATTTCCCCTTCCCTGGTAACATCAAGATTAAATTAAGGATGACTATGCTTGTAATTTCATATATAATATGTGTAGAAGAGTGGTTTGAATAATTTACTATTTATTTCCCATAATAGTCCCCAAAATTATTTAAAGAGACACACAAAAATTACATGTGTTACAGGATAAATCTGAAAAGTTGGGGACTCATTCGAGCTCATCAAAGTTCCAGGAATAGGGCAGTGGGTGAGCTTTCTGGAAGAAGTTCAAACAAGGAAGATTTTCAGAGATTCTCACTATGTAAATAGTTGGTGTCCCTCATGGGAAGACTATAGAAGATGGTATTTTGTGATGCTGGATAGTGGGTATAACTTCAGTATGATTGAGTAATACTTGAATTAGGGCCTTCATAAAATATTTTTAACATCCTAAGATATTGCCATTATGACTCTTCATGGACTCCAATATTCCTGGGACAGCAACTTCTTCCTTAAAGAACCAAAAGATTGGAAAAGACAGGTCAAATTTCTCTTCTGTCACCCTAAGACATTCCCTGAAGATATGCCCAAAATTGCATGATTGTGGAAACAGGCCTTTTTTTCTTACAGTTGACCAGATTCTAGATTAACTCAGGTTATCTAGTAACAGTATTCATAAATTAATAGAGCTTTCAGCAGAGATGGAGATTATATTCCCTCCTCCCCCAAATTTCTAAGCCAGTTTTTCCTTTGTCCTCACAAGGAGGATATAGAGTCTAGGGGAGCCTGTACACACTGGTAAAGGTATAATTGTTTCATCTGGCAGATCTTCCGATAGTCCAGTACCCAAGCCCGATTTATTGATGCTTGTGCTGTACTGCTTGTTAAATATTTTGAATATCACCTTTGCTATGACCCTGATGAGAAGTGAGGTTAACCAAACCGAAAATATATTAGAAGCAGGCCAATGTATTGCTATGTTCCATAAATATCTCTTTGACATTTAACACTATATATTTTATTTTAAAGGTTAGGCCTGAGCTCACATTTGTTCAAGGAATAAATAGATTGGAGGCCATGCATCTCGTAGTAACACAGTCCTCATATAAAGCCTAGATGGTTTGAGATTTTAAGTATGTAGTACTGTTCCATTGCTATATGTACAGAGAGAAAGTAATTGTCCTGGAGAAGGTTAACTTGTGGGTATCCATAAACCTGAGTGAAGTTTTCGATAAGTAATCTTTAAAAGGCTAGGCTGTTCATTCTGGGAGCCAAAGAAATAGTTTCTGAGGTAGTTTAGAGGAAAAAGTAGAAAATTCTTTCCTATTTATCATGTGGGTGGGCTATACCCACGAATCCTACTTCTGCGTTCCCACTTTCTATTTATTATAAAATCAAATCATAAGGGGGATAAATTAATATAGTAAAATGAAAGCAAAATGAGATATTATTAAAATAAAATAAATGAGTTAATCTAAAAAAAGAATAAAATGGGAAATTTAAAATATTTAAGTTAAAAAAGTAGTATATTAAAAAGGAACTTTAAGGCCCAGTGAAGATAAAAGTCAAAACATTTGAAATAATAAAATAATAAAATTTCAGATAAAGGATATAGGTCAGATAACAAGATAAAAATTATAAAAGAAAATAAAGAATTAGAATAAAGTGAACAAATTTAAAACGTGATTGAAAATCAAGACTAAGAAGACAGGACTAAAAGCTAAGAGTAAGAATAATTTTAAAAAACAACTTTAAAACAGTAAATTTAAATACTTTTATTAAATTGGGATTAACATGTACACACTGCTATATTTAAAATAAAATGCCTTTCCATGAAAAAAAAATAAGGCAATAAGAGCAGAGATTAAAAAATAGGATCCCGTTAAACTTTCACCTGGCACTTAACAGCTTACAAGTCCTTAAAATGAATGGGCTTTTAAAAATTATTATTATTATTAGCAGGTCAGGAACTCTATAATTGCAAGAGCTGGAAAGCTACAAGGTGTAACAAGCAGTAGGCAGCCAAGCCTCTTTTACCCTCCAGGAGAAACAAAAAACTGAAATAACAAGCCAAGAAATTTCACCAGATATGTGTAATTATTTTAAATATGCAGATATTAAGGATGAGATTGCTCTTCATATTTCTTCAATACTAACTGTAAAAGTTTGAGAAAGTTTATTAGATGCTTTTCCTTTGTTGAATGGTACAACTTTGCAGAAACAAAAAAAAATGCGTATCATAAAAATAGTTCTTTTGTTAGCAGTATGACAGATAGTTTGAAGCACCTGATAGCAACTTGGCATCTGTGTTCTTAATTCTTGCAAATTTAAGATAATTAATACCTTTGAGGTACCATATGTGCCTTTTGAAAAGAATGGTTTTTATTTTCACATTAGAAATTCTAAAAAATAATTGTAGCATGCTCAAAAGTTTGGATCTTCTTATCTTCTAACCATCTGAAGAAATATTTTATTAAATCATACTTTATTCTTATTTTGTGTTTTTTATAGTGCAGATACGGAATTTATTAAGCTCTGGAATGCTCGCTAAAGAATTTTATCATGAACACGTGGCAGATTCTAATGTAGGATGGCTCAATTTTTAAAGGTAAGGGATAAACTTAACTGGTTAATATATTTGCTGGTATATTTGAGATATATCCTTTATTTGCCTGCCCCCAAAAAATAATCTGTGATTTTGTTTGGTTGTGACTCCATCGTTCACTGTTCTTCCTAGTTACAGGTATTCATTTCAGCACAACTGATGAATATCTTGTATATATAAATGCATATGTTCATATACCTTCTTTTATTAAAAAGTCAATATTTCTAGTATGTTGCTAGGAATGAATACTGAAATGAATAAACTGCTCGTGATCAGTCTATAGGTTTGCGGTATCAGAGAGGAAGCCCAGTCTGTCAGTAGCAAGGGAGTATAAAATAATGTTGCCCACCATCCAGTTCTACAAGGATCAAGTCATTAGCCAATGCAGTCGCTGACTGACAGTATACCCTGAAAGGAATCCAGGATAAAAAACAGGCCCCTTAGATAGAGATATCTCAGGGAAAAATTTTAATGAACCCAGATTCATGCATCTTCCTATACATACAAAAGCACTAGAATCATTAACTGAGATATCTCATCCTTGTGACTAGCAGTCACCTTTTACCAAGATGTATGCTTAACTGCACGAATTCCCTAGCCAAAAATCATATATTGAATATATATACTCGCTTCTTCCCTACCTCTTTGGAGCAGTCGCCTCAGAGCTCCTGAGAGGCTGTTTCCTGGGCTATAGTCCTCAGTAAGGTCCCTGAATAAAATTTAAAATCCACAATTCTCCCAGTCCACAGGAGAACAGGCAGTTTAAACTTAAACGAAGAAAAGAGGAAACTATTATACTATTTACCTACAACACTCTCCCAGTTATAGAATTCTTTGTATAATGTTTTTGTTTGTGGAAGTTATTTGAGAAACAGAGTTGTGTTTTATTTTCGTGATTGGGGTGACTGAGGAAAGAGAGGAGGGCAATTTGAAGAGTAATTGCCTTTTGCTGGGATGATTTAAAGTTATGTAATTATCTTGGATGTCTCTGTTTTACCTTTAAGGCAAACTACACAAAATAAAGGTAATGACAATAACTATAATTTATTGAACATATATTATGTGGGCTGCCTTGCTAGGTATTTTGCATACAATAAATTTACAATGCATTATCTGCATTTAACAAATGAAGAAACTGAGAGGAAATTGCTTAAGTAACTTTCCCAAGGCACATAGGAGACAGAATTCAGTTTAGTTCAGTTTGACCTGAAGCTCCTGCTGTTTCTACTGTTTCATGCTACATCTCTCAAAATCTCATTTTAAGCAGCTATTAATCCATGCTGCTGAATAATGAAGAAAGTATGTCTTAGCAAACTGACTTTTTAAAAAAGAAACATTTTTATAAGAATGGTATAGGATAATTAAAAGTAAATCCCACTACTCAATCTTATTTTTCTTAGATCAAACAAAATTCTTCAGCAATTTGATTCTAATCACATGCAAAGCCAAGTACAAGTGGAGAGCCGCCCTTTGTCACTTAAACTCCCCAAACAGCCTGAGAAAAATGTCCAGTTTCACCTTCCCCTCACTAGGATGTATTTAGAACCCTGTCAGAAAACTCATCAGATAGTCTCTGAGTTTATTTTTAACATGCATTCATTTGAGAACAAGATCAGAAAAGTTATTTTCTGTCTGTCACAGACACAGATATAGCTATTAAGTCTCTATTTTCACTTGCCACTTTAAAAATCAGAACTAAAGTGGCTATAGATATGCACCTCTCCAACAATACAGATGGATTGCGCTGATGATTCCATTTTTGGAAACACGAATAAAATATTACCTATTCATACTCACCCAATCTCCTATTTTTTGTTGCATTTCAATCTTGATCTTTTATTTTAAAGGTTATGTTAAAATCTACTTCTTACTCTGTCAGTTTTGCAATGGACTTTGATAAAAAGCAATAAAATTCAGACGTAAGACATAAGAATTAAGTTCTTTAGTATCATGAAAAGAAAAATTCACCAGCAATATGTTATTAAGATCTTATTAGCTTTATTCAGTGATTCATGAATCAGGCAGCATCCAGTCCAGAAAATAAAAAGGAGCTCCAAAGAGCTATACAAATCAAAGGTGTTTTATAGACGGAGACACACAGGAATGAGGAAGCTCTACTGGGGAAATCTTATTTTATTGGCTAATACAAGGTTATTTCCCTTATTTGGTGTACAAAGGAACCTTGGAACCTGGTTGTGTAATTTAAGGTGAGCAGACAGGTTCTGATTGGTCAAGTTAAGTTACATTTAGAGTCAGCATGCTCAAGAAAAGGAAGCTAAGTTTTGGCTTGTCACTCCGTGGAGCGGGGCAGGGGGTGGCTTAGCATGAGTAACTCCATCTTGGGCCTAGCATAATTATTTAAAACTTAACAGTATAAGATTAGACTCTGCATGGATAATGACCCTATACAGTGCATTTGCTGTGAAGAGGTTTAGCTCTTCATGGAAAGAGACACTTAGCACGTGATTGAGCCTAGTTAGCTGCTCAGCACCTCAAATTTGTTCTCAACTTGACATCGGGTGGTCTACTTTTCACAAAGCACTGTCTTTGGGAATAAAATGTCTCTCTAGAGAAAGCTAGAGTAGTAACTCCAGACTTTCTGTATAGGAGTGGTTTAAGGAGAAGCACTCTGTCTCAAAGGGGAGGTAAGGTGCTTGTTTTGGCAGGGCAAGCACACTGCCTCTATTAGATTGTATATTACAGATTTTTTTAAATTGATGTTTTAAAATATGTTTTTCTTTATGCTTAACATAATGGTGAGAAACTATCTATTGCCATTATTGTGGAAATAGAGACAAACCACATGAGAATAAATAAAATATATTTATTCAGAGCTTCTTCAGCAAGAGAGTCAGTCACCATACCTTAGCTTTGCCAGAGACTCAAAGGCAGATAAGAAGTAGGAAAACTATAGTGAAAAAAGGAGAATGCTTCATTTATGCTGTGATTGGAGGCTGTTGGTATCGGGCAGCTGCATATGTGCTTTCCAGAAGTGGAGCATCCTATGTGATTGGTTTGGGGTACACATTTTGCTCTCTCTGGTTGGTCCTGAATTGAAAGAAGGCAAAATTAGGAAAGCTGGCCATCACTGACCAAGTCCTGATCTTTCTGAATTGACTGCTACAGAGGTTGTAGCTCAGAGTTTTATTTTTATATATGGTCTAGCTGTTGTCTGTATATTCAATCTCTCATTATCAAATATTAGTATCATTCATTAGTTTAATACTTTTTTGAGTACCTACTATGTGCCAGGCAGTGTTTAGGTGCCAGTGGCAAACAGTAAATGACACAGGACAAAACAAAAAATCCCTGCCCTGAGAGAGATTACATTCAAGATAGGAAAGAGATAACATTCAAGATTGATTGCAGTTTTAAATAGAGCAGACAAAGGAGATCATACTGAAAAAGTTGACATTGATAAAAGAAGTTGAGGGAAAAAGCATTCCTGGAGAAAAACATTCCAGGCAGAAGGAACAGTAAGAGATCCAGAGGCTGTGACATGTCTAGTGTATTATATGAATAACATGAAGGCCATATGGCTTGAATAGGACAAATAAAGGAGGAGAGTGGAAAGAAATACCATGAGAGAGGCAAATGGACCAGATCAAATAGGGCAGAGTAACCATCGTAACAAATTTAGCTTCAGCTCAGAGAGAGATGGGAAACCACTGAGAAGTTTTGAGTAGAAGTATGGTAAGAAATGTGTTTTAACAGGATGACTCTGACTGTTGTCTAGAATATAGACTTCAGGGGTACCAAAAGTCCTAGCTAAGGAGCTCAATTAGGAGGCTATTGCAATAATTGAGGGTGGCAGTGCCATTCTATGTCTTTTGATTGGAGAATTTAATCCATATACCTTTAAAGTAATTATTGCTTTGTAAGGACTTATGATTTCCATTTTAACAATCAATTCTTTATTTTTTATTTTTTTATTTTTTGGCTTAACCAGTCAAGATTTATTGGCCCTCAGAATCAATACAGTCTCAAGGAATGGTAGTTTCATGGTTGATGGATCCACCTTCTCAGTCATATCTCCAAAGACCCAATTTCTTTTCATCTTTCTGCTCAGCAATCCTCAACCTGAGTTCCATCCTAATACCTACTCTCCTAGTTGTAGCAGGATAAGTGCCTGACAAAGTCAGAGATAATCATCTTTGCTCAAGTCCAGTAGGAGAGAGCAATCAATTCTTAATGTTTTCAAATAATTTTATCACCCAGGTGTGCATCTCTAGGTACTAGAGCCTTGTTTTGCATACTCATGGTAAAGTCATCATGTTACTGTGTCCTTTGACTTTCTTGTAAATTGGCAGCTGGATCTGGAGATTGTATCAGACTTAGACTTTTATCACTTTTGCAAGTGAATAGATAGTGCATGGCAAGAGTATAGGAGGCACAAAATGTCTGGTTGTCTTTCTTTTTGTAATGTTAGCAATCATTGATACTTAATGCCTATATCTGTTCATTCATTGTGGCCTGAAAAATAGAAATAATCTAATGTTATTTCTTATTCAACTTTTAGATACTTTTTTAAAGAGATAACTCCCATCATTTGCTATTTGTTTACCCAGCGGTATAGTACCTAAAGGAAATGCTTGATTCTCTCCCTTTATTTACCAGTTTTTAAGCTAATGAGTTGCTTCCCTATCATCTTCTAAAAGTGACTGATTTTTTAAAAAATATAGCAGTATGACTCATGGATTTAAACATATTTTATGGGGTTCAACCCTTTGTAAGTATTACTATTATTACCAAAGTTTGTGTTATCCCCTCTTTGGCCAATGGGAGTCTTTTCAAGTGGGTTCCTATGTCCATCTGACCTACGCATATTTGGTAGCTTCCTTACTGTCATTACAAGAATTTCCAGGCTTATTTTGTATATACTTATTTTAACCTAAACATGGAATCAACCATTTCTCCAAGAAGCCCTGGTTTTGGGTAGTGGTAAATGATATTTCAGGACTACCATCTGGACAATAGGCTTGCTCGTTGTTACTGAGTTGGGATTGTACCTAGATCTTTTAGTCAACTAACCTAGAAGATTCTTTATTTAAAAATTATTTTCTTCTAGTTTTATTGAGATATAATTGACATACAACACTGTATAAGTTTAGGGTGTACAGTATAATGATGTGACTTACATACATAATGAAATGATGACCACAGTAAGTTTAGTGAACATCTGTTATCTCATATAGATACAATATTAAAGAAATTTTTAAAAATTTCCTTGTGATGAGAACTCAGGATTTACTCTCTTAACAACTTTCATATATAACACACAGCAGTGTTCGTTATATTTATCATGTTGTATGTTACATCCCTAGTACTTATTTATCTTATTACTTGAAGTCTGTACATTTTGACTACCTTCATTGAATTCCCCCTCTCCCCAAGCCCCACCTCTGGTAACCACAAATCTGATCCCTTTTTCTATGAGTTGTTTCTTTTGTTTTTGGAGTATAATTGACTTACAGCACTATATTATTTTCTGGTACACAACATAGTGATTTGCTATTTCTATACTTTTCAAAATGCTCACCACGGTTCAGTCTAGTTACCATCTGTCACCATACAAAAATATTGCATAATTATTGACTATATTCCCCACATGGTACATTTCATACCTGTGACTCATTTATTTTGTAACTGAAAATTCATGCCTCTTAATCTCCCTCACCTATTCCTCTCCTTTCCCCTCACCCCCTTTCTCTCTGGCAACCACCTGTTTGTTCTCTGTATCTATGACTCTGTTTCTGTTTACTTATGTCTGTTCATTTGTTTTTTAGATTCCACATATAAGTGCATACAGAATTTGTCTTTCTGTGTATGACTTATTTCACTTATCATAATACTCTCTAGGTCCATCTCAGTCATTGCAAATGGCAAGATTACATTCCTTTTTATGGTTGAGTAATATCCCATTGCATATATATACCACATCTTCTTTATCCACTCATATATTGATGGACACTTGGGTTGCTTCCGTAGCTTGGCTGTTGTAAATTATGCTACTGTGAACATTAGGGTGCATATATCTTTTCAGATTAGTGTTTTCGTTTTCTTTGGATATATATCCAGGAGTGGAATTGGTGGATCATGTGGTAGTTCTATTTTTAAGTTTTTGAAGACTCTCCATACTGTTTTCCATAGTGGTGGCACCAATTTACATTCCCACCAACAGTGCACAAGGGTTACCTTTTCTTCGCATACTCACCAACACTTGTTACTTGTTGTCTTTTTCATAATAGCCATTCTGACAAGTGTGAGGTGGTATCTTATTGGGGTTTTAATTTGCATTTCCCTGATGATTAGTGATGTTGAGCATCTTTTCATATGTATGTTGGCCATCTGTATATCTTCTTTGGAAAAATGTCTATTCAGGTCCTCTGCCCTTATTTTAATTGAGTTGTTGTATTTTTGATGTTGAGTTGTATGAGTTCTTTATGTATTTTGAATGTAAACACCTAGGTGGATATATCATAGGCAAGTATCTTCTCCCATTCAGTAGGTGGCCTTTTCATTTTGTTGAAGTTTCCTTCCTTGTGCAAAAGCATTTTAGTTTGATGTAATCCCATTTGTTTATTTTTTTATCTTGTTTCCCTTACCTGAGGAGACATATCCAAAAAAATATTGCTAAGACCTATGACAAAGAGGATACTGCCTATTTTTTTTCTAGAAGTTTTATGGTTTCAGGTCTTACATTTAAGTCTTTAATCCACTTTGAATTAATTTTTGTATATGGTGTGAGAAAGTAGTCCCATTTGATTCTTTTGCATGTAGCTGTCCAGTTCTCCCAACACCATTTATTGAAGAGGCTGTCTTTTCCCCATTGTATATTCTTGCCTCCTTTGTTGTAGATTAATTGCACATAAAAGCATGGGCTCATTTCTGGACTCTCCTGTTTCATTGACCTACATGTCTGTTTTTGTACCCATACCATACAGTTTTGATGACTGTAGATTTCTAGTATAGTTTGAAGTCAGGGAGCATGATACCTTCAGTTTTGTACCTCTTTCTTGATATTGTTTTGGCTATGTGTGGTCTTCTGTGTTTCCATAAAATCTTTAGAATTATTTATTTTACTTCTATGAAAAATGTCATTGGTATTTTGATGGGGATTGTATTGAATCTATAGATTGCCTTAGGTTATAGGTCATTTTAACAATATTAATTCTTCCACTCCATGAACACGGTATATCTGTCCATTTGTTTGTGTCATCTTCAATTTCTTTTTTTTTTTTTTTTTTTTTTTTTGTGGTACGCGGGCCTCTTACTGCTGTGGACTCTCCCATTGCGGAGCACAGGCTCCGGACGCACAGGCCCAGCGGCCATGGCTCACGGGCCCAGCCGCTCTGCGGTATGCGGGATCCTCCCAGACCGGGGCACGAACCCGTGTCCCTCGCATCAGCAGGCGGACTCCCAACCACTGCGCCACCAGGGAAGCCCATCTTCAATTTCTTTATCAGTGTCTTGTAGTTTCTGAGTATAGGTCTTTTGCCTCCTTGGTTAGATTTATTCCCAGGTATTTTATTCTTTTTGATGTGATTGCAGATGGGATTGTTTTCTTTATTTCTCTTTCTGATAGTGTGTTCTTTGTGTAGAAAAACACCATAGTTTTTTTTTTAACATCTTTGTTGGGGTATAATTGCTTTACAATGGTGTGTTAGTCTCTGCTTCATAACAAAGTGAATCAGCCGCACACATACATACATCCCCACATCTCCTCCCTTCTGCGTCTGCCTCCCACACTCCCCATCCCACCTCTCTGGGCAGTCACAAAGCACTGAGCTGATCTCCCTGCGCCACATGGCTGCTTCCCACCAGCCATCTACCCTACACCAGGTAGTATATATAAGTACATGCCACTCCCTCACTTTGTCCCAGACCATCCCCCTCCCCATGTCCTCAAGTCCATTCTCTACCTCTGCATCTTGATTCCTGTCCTGCCCCTACGTTCTTCATAACCTCTTTTTTTTTTTTTAGATTCCATATATATGTGTTATCATACAGTATTTGTTTTTCTCTTTCTGACTTACTTCACTCTGTATGACAGACTCTCGGTCCATTCACCTCACTACAAATAGCTAAATTTCGTTTCTTTTTATGGCTGAGTAATATTCCATGTATATATGTGCCACATCTTCTTTATCCATTCATCTGTTGATGGACACTTAGGTTGCTTCCATTTCCTGGCTATTGTAAATAGAGCTGCAATGAACACTGTGGTACATGACTCTTTTTGAATTATGGTTTTCTCAGGGTATATGCCCAGTAGTGGGATTGCTGGGTCATAACACCATAGATTTCTGTATATTAATTTTATATCCTGCAACTTTACTGAATTAATAGATGATTTCCAGTAGTTTTTTGGTGGTGTCTTTAGGATTTTCTGTGTATAATATCTGCTACTAGTGACAGTTTTACTTCTTCCTTTCCAGTTTGGATTCCTTTCATTTCTTTTTTTTGTCTGATTACTGTGGCTAGGACTTCTGGTACTATGTTGAATAAAACTGGTGAGAGTGGGCATCCTTATCTTGTTCCTGATCTTAGAGAAAATGCTTTTAGCTTTTCACTGTTAAGTACGATGTTGGCTGTGAGCTTGTCATATATGGCCTTTATTATGTTAAGGTATGTTCCCTCTATATGCACTTGGTTGAGAGTTTGTGTCATAAATGGGTGTTGAATTTTGTCAAAATCTTTTTCTGCATCTATTGAGATGATCTTGTGATTTTTATTCTTCAATTTGTTAATGTGGTGTATGATGTTGATTGATTTGTGGATATTGAAACATCCTTGCATCCCTGGGATAAATTCCACTTGTTCATGCTGTATGAGCCTTTTAATATCTTGTTGAGTTCAGTTTGCTAATTTTTTTTGAGGATTTTTGCATCTATATTCTTCAGTGATATTGGCCTATAATTTTCTTTATTTGTCATCTTTGTCTGGTTTTGGTGTTAGTGTGATGCTGGCCTTATAGAATGAGTTCAGAAGTGTTCCTTCCTCTGCAATTTTCTGGGATAGTTTGAGAAGGATAGGTATTAACTCTTCTTTAAATGTTTAGTAGAATTTACCTGTGAAGTCATCCAGTTCTGGACTTTTGTTTGTTGGTAGCTTTTTGGTTACTGATTCAAGTTCATTACTGTTAATTAGTCTGTTCATATTTTCTATTTCTTCCTGATTCAGCCTTGGGAGGTTGTACATTTCTAGGAATTTGTCCATTTCTTCTAGGTTGTCCACTTTATTGGTGCATAATTGTTCATAGTATTCTCTTATGATTCTTCGTATTTCTGTGGTGTTGGTTGTAACTTCTATTTCAGTTTGTTTATTTGGGCCCTCAATCTTTTTTTCTTGATGAATCTGGCTAAAGGTTTATCAATTTCATTTATCTTTTCAAAGAACCAGCTCTTAGTTTCATTGATCTTTTCTAATTTTTTTTAGTCTCTATATCTGTGTCCCCTCACTGGTGGGCAGAGTCAGGTACTGGGGTCTCTTTCTGTGGTGCCCATGGGTCCTGAATCTAGTGTCAGCCTTCTGGTGGGCAGCCTCAGGATGTCCTGGGCCTGATGCCACCCCTAGTTGGTAAAGCCAGGTTCCAGGGATAGTACCAACTCACTGGTAGATGGAGCTGTGTTCTGAGGTCTCTGACTGCAGTGCCCTGGGGATCTGGGGTTGGTGTCGGCCCACAGATGTCTGGGGCTGGGGAAGAAGGGGTCCTGGTGCTGGTGCTCACCCCCTTGCAGGTGAGGCTGGGTACTAGGGCTAGTGCTGGCCTGTTGGTGAGTAGGGCTAGGTCCTGGGCCCTCTGCTGCACTGGGCCAGGCCCTGGGGTAACTGGGGGCTCAGGTGATCCTTCAGCAGCCAGTCTGCTGGTGGGTGTGGCTGTGTCCTCACTCAGCTAGCTGCTTGGCCTGGGACATCACAGGACTGGTGCTGACCATTTGAAGGGCAGGGCTGAGTCTAGCACTAATAAGCTAGAGGGAGGATTCTAAAATGGTACTTGCCAGCACCAGCGTCCTCCTGGTAGGATGAGTTCCCCAAAAGGCTGCTGCCATCATCTGTATCCCCAGGGTGAGTCCCAAATGCCTCCTGCCTCTCTGGGTGGCTTGCCAAGATCAGCCAGTAGGTCTGACCCAGGCTTCCTTCAAATTACTGCTTCTGCCCTCAACCCCGGAGCATATAAGAATTTGTATGTCCCCTTTAAGAGTGGAATCTCTATTTCCTACAGCCCTCTGGCTCTCCTGAAAGTAAGCCCCACTGGCCTTCAATGCCAAACATTCTGGGGGCTTGTCTTCTTGGTGCAGGATGCCTAGGCTGGGGCACCCAATGTGGGGCTTGGACCCCTTGCTTCTTGGGGGGAACCTCTGCAACTGTAATCATCCTGCAGTTTGTCAGTCATCCACCCAGGAGTATGGGTCTTGATTATACTGCATCTCTGCCCCGCCAACTGTCTCATTGTGGTTCCTTCTTTACGTCTTTAGTTGTAGAAAATCTTTTGTGCTAGTCTTTAGGTAATTCTCATTGATAGTTACCGTGTCATTAATTATAATTTTGGTGTGCCCATGGGAGGAGGTGAGTTCAGGGTTTTCCTACTCTCCCATCTTGGCCACTTTCAAGATTCTTAAGCATGTATACATCTGTATCTGTGAACGTGATAGGAGAATCAGTATGGATTCTTAAGGAGAATGTATATTAATATATATATAATGTATATATATATATCCTATTTACATTCAAGTTTACAGAGTCTTAATTGACTTCCTTTCTGTAAAATTTATATCTCCTTTCTTCTACACTGAAAATTCTGCTCCTTAAGGACATAGCATGGGGGTGACAAAATTAGAATATGGTATAACTACTCACTTTTAAAATCTCTAATTCCATACATATTAATATCAGAATAACAATACTATTATTACCTCCAATATGATTACTGAAATGTTAAAATATTTTTACATGTACTCTATTTTTCATCTGTTTTTAAAACGGTTGTATTGTATCTTTATTGTCAAAACATATAACCATCACATAATATCCTCTCTCCCTCTTAGTACCTCATTTACCCTTAATTCTGCAGGTAACTAAGTATTTAATGCTTACAAGCTATTCTTATATTAAGGTCTCTCTAGTCATTTTGTGTGCGAAGGCTGTTCACCATTAGATTCCTCAGGAAGGATTCATGGGCACAATACTAGCTGAATTCTTGTAGTTTGCTAAAAGCTTATGCACTTTAAAGCTGAAAGTTAGTTTTGCTGAATATAAAAACCATTTGCAAACATTTCTTTCCTTGAGTATTTTAAAATGTTACTGGTTTCATCTGGCATAAATCATTGCTGTCAAAAAAGTCTGATGGTAATTTAATTTTCCTTCCTTTATAAGTACTTTTCTTTGTAGTTGCAAAAGGGATATTATTTTCTTTAAAATCCTGTAATTTTAATAGACTGTATCATGGTGTTTGTAGTTCTGTGTCAGTATTCTCATGTACATAGTACGCACGTTCATTTTGCAGTTTCAAATCTTTTTTAAATTTTTTGAGGGACATTTGATTGAATTAGGTTTTTTTAGTTTTTGTTCTGTTTCCTTGCTTTGCTTTTCTTCATCAAGGATAGTATCTGTATGTCCATTCTCTCTATTTTTATTATTTTTTACTTTCTTTCAAATCTTTTTCTTTATTTTAAAAATTTACTTTTTTTCTTTTATTTTTCTTAAAAAATTAACTGTTTTATTTATTCACTCTTGTGCAACTTGTGAATATAGTTTCATTTCAGAAATGATTTTGATAATTTTCTCTTGCTTACTTTTATTTGTAGTTAGTTTTCTTGATTTTTTTTTTTAAACAGGCAGGATTTAGGAAAGTTATTATAAACTTAACAGGTTTCCTTCTTCTGTTGTTTTATTTTAGTGTTCCAAAATATTACTGTTTGCTGTCTGAGATTTCCTAGCTCTATTTTCTTCCCCCACCTTGAATAGTTTCTCTTTCTCTATTGTCCCTATCTTGCTCAATTTTTATTCTACTCCCAAAAGTTTCTCCTCACCATAGGGTCTGTTCTTGACGTGAGCTAGAGTGTTCTAGAGTGGGGCATATGTGAATGTTCGTAGGAGTTAGACTAATAGAGCTGTTTCAATTCTTCTTACTATGGGCTTCTTACATTCATCTGCTATTGGAGAGGGAAAAATCCCTTCCATTTTCAGTTGCTGTTATCACATTGGCCCACTGTACTTTCTAGTGAATATTTCTTAACTATTTCTTAGCTATTTCAGATTCTCCATTCTCAAGTTCGTTGGATACCACCCTTATTGCTTTCTTGATACCATACAGATATGGTATCAGCTAATTTTAATCATCTGCTTATATTCTGCTGTAAGTGTGGTTCATAGGTATTTAGTTCTGTTATCTAGTTCTTTTCTCTCTTTTTATAGAGTATATGGAGAGACTGAAATATGTTGTTGCTATTGCTCCTTCTTAGCCTCTGATAAATAAATTTTAATTCCAGTTTTATTTTTATTAAAGGAAGGGCTTTACAAATGCTTGGCAGTGGAACTTTTTTTCAAATTAAATGTTACAATGATCCACAAAATTATGTATATATATATATATATATATATATATATAACATAAATATAAAGAAAATGTGAAAACATATACATATATTAGCATATGATTATTATAACATTAATTATAAATACATTTGGTGAGAACAATTAGGCTGTTTTCATGCCTCAGCATCTAATTTACCTCTGTCTCTGTTTTGGTTAAAAACAGAAAATTCTGATTTACTCATCTAAGAAGATGAAATGATAACAGCTTTTTTTAAAAAACAACTTGCCTTGCAGTCTTAAGTATCAATTTCAACTGATTTGATTTCTTGTCATAAGTATTTAAATTGGACAAGAAAGCAATAACATTTTCAATAAGTAGTAAAACCAATACGATGTCATAGTTTTTTTCCTTTTTGACGACAGAAATTACTAATGAATCAAATGTGCTGAGCAGATGTTTCTATGTCTTGCTGGGCATTTAACTGAGTGTGGTTTGGCTACACTATAGTCAGACTGGCCTATACAATTTACTTTCATAATCATGGATTGGGTATTTTTTAAAGACCAGTTTAGCCCTGTAAACTTAATCAATGGCACTCCTAAAAGATTCTCAAGTATGTTCTAGAAATGTCAGGAGCTGTTTTATTCCCAGGTCTACAGAAAAATGTGGTAATTTGATAGCATGAGTTAATGGGAAAGGGGTCTCAGCAAGAAGTTAAAATGTACTGTGTTACATATTAGAGTGTGCATTTTCTGTTAAGTGGTAAATTCATTAAGACAAATAAAGACAAATAAAATTTAGGTCAAATATTTCTGGAACTTCTAGGCACTGTCCATCACAGTTTGAAACCTAGATAGAATTAGATAGAATATGTACTCGTGAAAATTTTATGTTTTGTCTCTGAATTGGAATATATAAGCCAATAAATGATTTTAGCTTAAATATTAACTTTCACCTGAGTATAATCAATATATTAACAGGGAAGGGGGTTTAAATTCAATTGTTATTTTGAAGGTCCTCAACCTCCTAGGTCTACTTTCGTAACCTGGGAAGAAAGTGATTCTCTTAGTTAGGATACTATTTATCTATAATAGAAAATAAAACTGAGAGAGTCTGTCAACCAAAGCTTGCAACTTGTTAATTAATTTTGTTTCTTTCTTTTTCCTATATCGGAATGATTTTATCTGTCTATGAAGATATCCTTTAAATTACTTTTGAGGCATTACTTTGCTAAGTACACAGTTTAGGTAATCAGTGATGAACCGTAGTCTTCTATGGTTATTTTTTTCCTTCTTTTTCTTCTTTTGCTAAATTATTTTGTTTGTTATGTTTGTGTATGTGCGTGTGTGTGTGTGTGTGTGTGTGTGTGTGTGTGTGTGCAGGAGTACAACTAGCCAGTCTGGCTTTTTTATCTATGTATTAATAGAATGTGCACTAAATGACCATCCTCAAGTTAAATGTTTTGCTCACTGTCCATACCCTTCATTTATATAAAAGTAAAGAAAGAACAATAGTTAAATAAGTCATTTTATCAACATTAACATTTCACTTTCAATCAATACACTAAAGTATGCTTTTCAAAGTACCTTTGAAATAGAATCTCAACAATGCCTATTGAAAAACTATTATTAAAAGGAGATAGGCACTAATTATCTAAATAACGCTAGAAAGAAGCTGAATGGGGACAGTAGCAGAGGAAAATAATTAACCTGAAACTAAAATGAAAGATTTCAAATCCATTCAGATTTGTCAGTGTTTCATAGGCTTTGAAACTTTGGTCAGTCATATCCTATTGCAGTAGATTGATTCATCCTTGTGGAGAATGATTAAAGGGGAATATAAAGTAGCAGTGATGATAACATAATAGTGTGATATTTGTTGTTATTGAAATGGGTGGGTTTTGCACTCTATGCCCCCTAGAAGATGATTCTTTCATCTTTGAACACTATGACCACAGGTCTGGAAATTGCTGCCAGTTAGGAGTTTGAATAGAAACTAATTTCTCAGAGATTTGAAATTTAGTCTTACCAATTAGACTTTTTCTCTGAGACCTATAACTATGCTTAATAAGACGTGAGATGTCAGAGAAAGACAAATTTTATATGATCTCACTTGTATGTAGAATCTTAAAAAAAACAAACTTGTAAAAACAGAGAGTAGAATGGTAGTTACCAGGGTCTGGGGTTGGGGGAATGAGAAGGATGTTTAAGGGTACAAAACTGCAACTAGTAGATAAATAAGGTCTGGAGATCTAATGCACAGCATAGTGATTATAGGCAACAATGCATACTGTATTATGAACATCAAACTTGCTAAGAGACTAGATCTTAATTATTCCCACCACAAAAAAGAAATGATAATTATGTAACATAATAGAGGTGTTAGCCAACACTACAATGGCAAGCATACTGCAGTATATAAATGTATCAAATCAACACGTTGTACACTTTAGGTTTACACAATGTTATATGTCAAATATATTTAAATTTAAAATTGGATAATCACAGATACATAACAAATTTCAAAGAAAGAGAATGCTATGCACAGACATGGGCCTTCTGAAAATAAAACTATTATCAATTAGATATTCTGAAGAAATTATCCAATTTTGAAAATGTTTCTCCACAGTCACACATATGCATTAAACATCAGTCCTAACATTCTTTCTTTTATATTAATTGAGTTGCTGCCTTCTCTTTACATAGTCAAGAACTTGGTTAGCTCAACCTGGCCTTCTCCAATCAGATTTTACAATGTCACTTGGCTTCCTTCTATACATAGAAAACATCTTCAGTGGCATGACCTATATATAGAAAGAAGCCAAGTGACATTGTATATATGAATGAAGCCAAGGTAAACACATATATATCTTCCACTGTCAGAACAGAAAACAGCACAAGAAATCAGTTTTCCTGTGACTACTACCTACTGTAGAAAGTTCCAATTCTCCTCCCATCAGCAATCATGTTACAACTTATTTAATAGTTGACAGTATTTTAGCGGTTGATTTTAATGAAGCCTAATCTTTTTCTAAGTCACACATTTAGAGGCAATATAGTTTAGTAGTTTTAGAACATGGGGTCTAAAGTCAGTTTTGCCTTGATTTATAGCCTGACTCGGACACTTACAGACTATGTGATCCTAAGAAAGTTGAATAACTTTTCTATGTCTCACATTCCTTGTCTGTGATAAGAGAATGATTATAGAACTGTTGTGAGAACTAGAAGAGCTAACATATGGGCAGTGCTTGACATACTAAACACTACATGTAAGTATTAAATCTTAGTATTGTTTCACACATAGTTTCAATAGAACACTTTTTATAATAATTGTTTGTTTCATTTTAAAAGAGTAAGTTAGACCTATGTGTCAAAGGTATTTTTGACATAGATATTGAAAGTCTTTAGAGTTCTTGGGTGGAGGCCCTTTCTTGCATTCAGCTATGTGAAGAATGATCTCTGTTGAGGTCTTCGCTTAAACATCTTCAGAGTCATGACCTTATGACCTGAGGAGGTAGAACCTAGGTTTCACACTTCCCAATACGGGACTCCTTACATGCTACAAGGAAAGTGGGTGTAACCTGAGTTGCCATTAAACTCTCATCTGGGAAACAATCCTGCAGATTCAAGGTACAGCTAGAGTAATAAAAATGGTAGATTTGTCATTTTATTTGCATAATCATTCGAGATAATCATTCAAGCATAAAAGTAAGTTTTCTGCTTCTACAACAGTTTTGGTTTCTGTTTTCATCATAAAACTGATTAGTAATGGCAAAGGGCTGAACCAAGTTTTTTAGGTGGGACGGGAGAAAGATAAAGTTTGGTTCTTTTCACTACCTAGAAGTTCTGGAACATTCTCTATTCTATTTTATTGTCAACTAATAGACAAATATTTTAAATATTATATCTAAACTGAAGTGGTAAGCTCTACTGAAATAGACAGCTTCCTCTTTAATATCATTTCTCCACTAGTTCCCTAGTACTTTCTAAAACCATTCATTATTTTCTTTCATTATCAGACCTGTAATACTGCTTCAGTGACATTAAAAAAAAAGAATATGTAACTAAGACCATGCCATAAAGCTTCTTTAAAAAAAAAGGTCCAACATTACAAAGGATAGCCTTTACTCTTCTGAAAAGCAGTACATAGAGGAACTTTCTGAAATATCCATCCTTTGAGATAAATCTAACCAGATACTCTAATGGACTCTATTAAATTTAGAGGTCTGTTTTCAGCAAAGGACTTCTTCTCGATGGCCATCCTTTTGGTTTGACTCTGTGTTACTCAGGGCAGATCCTAGACAACACAATACAGTAGGTGATTGTTCATCTTTATTCTTTTACTTTCCTTTCTGAGCCCTATTGACTTTTTTTTTTTTTTTTTTAGCTACTTCACTAGAGTGTCATGATCCTGACATGGGAAAAAAAAGGTGAAATATAGCTCAATCAATTAAGCTTTATTATATTATATGTGTTCTCTCCTCAGAGAACGTGCTATATGTATATGTGGCATACACTGATAGCAATACTTAACTGAAGATCCAGGATTTTCAAGTGATAGAGTTTAGGGTCTTATGACATAAGTGCAACTAAATATGCCATTATTTTTAGGTTTGTAGATTAAGAAGATGCCATAGACCTAATGAATCAGGATTTCAGCCACCTTTTGAAGAAAAATTCACATACTATCCTGGTATAATATCCTGCCCATCATATTGTTTTGCAAATAATAGTTGTTTATTACATAGAAATTGAATGGAATTACAATGCAGAGAAATGTGGAGTTAAAGAGATGTGAGTTGGGAGACTTCATAATATACATGAAGAGTATTGGTTCATAGATGAGATCTGTATCTGGAGGATTTGTCCCTAGTGGAGAATTATAGTGCTTGGATATTGAACTTAATCATTTCCATTTTTATCAAAAAACTTAATTAAGACAAAGAACATAGATAAGCTTATCAAATTTGTGGATGGCATAGCTTGACAGGATACTAATAAAGAACCAAGATTTAATAGAAAAAAATCTGACAGGCTGAAATGAGAAATCAAAACTACAGTGATGAATTCTACTATATAGTAAAAATTTACTGCAAAGTATAGGAGAAGGGTAAAACTCCTTAAGAGCTGCTTATGTAAAACAGTTGCTTCTGTTGACGAAGAGTGATTGTGAGAGATGTATTGTTGCTATGAAAATTGTGAACTAGTCTACATTCACCTAGGTGTAAGGTGCACAAAAAAGGAGTTTATTTCCTTCCACTGGTCAGACCACATTGTGAATGTTGGGTTCACTTGTTGGAGAAATACCTTTTAAGAGTGACATGGTCTTTTGACAGGACAGGGGATGAGGAAGTAAAAGGTCTGTAAACTATATGGGAGGGGTGGTAGAGGAAACCCGGGAATTTTTGCACAGAGAAAGGAGATGTAAGGGAAGCATCATAACTAAGTCCACATATGTGAAGAGCTCTCAGGCCTTTAAATATAGATGTTTTTCATTCATGTTTTCATTCTTTCATTCAACAAATATGTGACTGTTCTATATATCCCAGATCCTGTTGTAAGCTCTGTAGATACAGAAGTGAACAAGTCAGTGTTCCTATCTCATGGAACTTACTTTCTCATTTCCTTCATACTGTATGCTTGTGCCATTCTATGCATAATATTTAGGCAATTCCATCCACCCTCATGGCTTTGTTTGGTCAACCTCCTATTAGTAATTATGTTAATACCTTATACAACTCCGCCTTTAGGCAGAGCTCTCCCCTAAAGCCAAGCTCAGACTTAGTCATTTAAGAATCATTTATCACACCATTGTAAAGCAATTATACTCTAATAAAGATGTTTAAAAAATAAAAATAAAAAAATAAAAAAGTAAAAAACAAAACAAAACAAAAAGAATCATTTATCTTCATCAGGCACTGTTCTATGCTCTGGGGATATAGAAGAAAACAATACAGATGCATTACCTTTGTTCTCATGGATTCTACCATTTCCTGGAAGAGATGAATGCTAAATATTGATACAGATAAATATAAATGAAGAATTAGGAGTTCTAGGAGTGAAAATTACAGAATGCTATGATAGCAAATAAATGAGCACTTAACCTCTTTGAGCAATAATATTTAAGGTAAGACCTATATGATAAAGAATTAACCAAACCAAGAGATTAAGAATTAATGTTCAAGGGACTTCCCTGTGGTCCAGTGGTAAGACTCTGTACTCCCACTGCAGGGGGTGTGGGTTTGACCCCTGGTCAGGGAACTAAGATCCCACAGGCCGTGTGGCACGGCCAAAAAATAATAATAATAATAATGTTCAGGGTGAGGAAACAGCATATGTGAAATCGCTGAGATATTATCTTCCTACAGGCTCTCTCCTTACAAAGGGCTCACAATCAAATTACACATGTCTAAAAGTGAACTCGTTGTCTCCCCAAACTGTACCTTCTCCTTATGATCATCCTAATTCTCCCTTTTTCTCACTTCCTACGTACAGTCAATCCATCCCTTCTGTTCTTCCTTCTGTGTATCTCAACTCTGCCCCCTCTTCACCATCTCCAGTGCAGCAATCTCGGTTTCACACTCTTAGTATCTTTCAACAGTGTTCTTGAAACACTCTCATAACAGATTTTCCTACCAAAAGTTTTTACTCACCTTACCTTTTCCCTCACAGTTGACAGAATAAAAATGTTCAAAAATATTAAATTCTTCACTAGCTCTATATCACCTATAAGATAAAATAGAAACTCCTGTAGAGAGTACCTAAGGTCCTCCTTGATTTGCCCCTGCCTATTTCTCCAGCTTCATTTCTTATCACTCTTCCTTTTATACCCTTAGATACAGTCAAGTGAAAATACTTGTAGCTTCCTATTGTAACATATTTCATTTTCTTTAAGCCTTCTAGAATTCCATTTTTTCCCCTCTGTATTTTTCTATTGCCTCGAATAATACTGGGTCCTCAGTAAATGTTGGAAGGAAGGGATATAGGAATAGCAAAAGAATAGAAGGAAGGAAGGGAGGGAGGGAGGGGGAGGGAGGGAGGAAGGAAGGAAAGAAGAAAAGGAAAGAAGGAAGAAAAAAAGAAAGGAAATAAATTCAAGGTGGTTTAGAAAGAATATCAAATGATAGATTCATTATAGGCTATTAATGGAAAAATAATGATATTTAGGATAACACGTGTTGGTGTTCTTATCTGGCTGTATAGGAAAAGCATGTCTCTTTGGCACTGTAGAGATTTATTACAGAGATTCTCGGTTTGATTCAGTGCGTCATTCTTTATATTCTACTGATTCTTTGGATTTGCATAGTGTTTTCTTGAGAGGAAGGCAAACAACAATAATAATTTTGTTTCATGTCTCCTTATAACTACACTCTAAATTTTTTGAAACCTTGACAACTTTGTATTGTCAAGGTTTCAAAAATAGAGAAACTGAGAGACAGAAAGTACATGATTTTTCCCAGGGTCACATAGTTATATGGCATCAGCGTTAGCACAAAAAGCCAGATCTATTTATTAAAGTCTTGCATTTTTTTCAGCAAATCAGTGGGCCAACATGGTTCCCTTCTCTTAAACATCATTTGCAATTATTTTTTTTTCAGTTATTGAGGAAGTTTTTTCTATTACAATGAATATTTTCACCTGCTTTCAAGAAGAATCGAGCAATCACATGGAGGGCTAAAGTCTGGAAATTCAATGCTAAGGAAATTACATATTCTCTTAGTGACAGATATTTCACCTATAGGAAGGGTGAGATACTGGGGAAGAGAGAGATGAAGAAATCTTTTCCTTTTAGTAAGCATTTCTATGATCTGTTAGTATACAACTTAGCAAATAACTATATTATGAAGCTACAATTATCCTTTACACTGAATGACCATTTGAGGCTGTATATTATAGTTGTAGACAGTTGGGCTTGCTTTCAATTCAGGGAGTTCAATAAAGGAGGGAATCCATGTTTCTTTACCGGTTAAGAGGAGAAGATTTATTTTTCAAAATAAATGAAGACCTAGCATGCATATTTTACAGAGCATAAAAGAGGTGTTTTTTCTTTCTGTGGAAGTTTTTTCCTAATCAGCAAGGTCCAGGTACATTTTTGACACCTTTTGAAAAACGAAATAACCCACAGAAACATTATTTCTGCAAGAACATTCCAATCCATTCACTTGGAATTTTCTATATTTTCTGTTCACAATGATTCTGGAATAATGGGAAGCTGCTTATCAGGCATTTTTTTCTCCTTCATGCTATACCATTGATTCCAAATGCTAATGTCTTAGCTCCAGCCAAGATTCAAAACTGGCAAGGGTGGTTTCATCTTTCTCTATTCCCATGGGAATATCATTGCCAGGACTTTTGTAATTCTCCATAAAATTCCAAATGGAGCCATGGGAAGTGCTCACAGGTGATTAAAGTGAAAGCCTGCTGCTATTCCTTAGGAGGTACCTGCCCTACTTTCTAGGAAAATGTAAAATTAACTTTTAATCAATTGGTCTGCAGAAGAGCTTTGGTGTACTTAGTGCCTCAATAAAAATTAGATTTAAATTGTCCTGAAAATAATCCCTACTGAAAACAATGAGAGCAACAACAAAACAACACAAAACCAAACAACAACAACAAAATAGTAGAAATCCTGTTATCAGGCTCCAGAGCTGGATTTTTAAAATATTTCTCACTTATATTGCATCTATCAGGCCAATTCTTCCCTAGGTGCCTTACAATATAAAAATGCAATTTAAAACCAACAGCTAAAGTAAAAAAGTCCTCAGAACTGTGATTATATCACCCCTTTCAGAATTCTCAGACTTTCCCCTAACTCTCCAGCCAGAGAAAAACAATGGAAAACATTTTCCCGCTCAAAACACAGACATATTTTGCAACAAACTTTGAATATTAGAATTTATGGCAGTAAAGAAGTCATTTAAAATTGCCAGTTTCTCTCCAACATAGGGAGTAAGACTTTGAATCTAGTAAAGCCAAATAAATATTAGGCATCTCATTCTTTGAATTATGAGAGGAAAAATTGTTGTGCTTTTACGTATAGTTGATCATTTTTCGTGAACAAATAATAATTAATTGAATTCTGACTCTATGTTAGCCCTCAGGGCACACAGATGAATAAGATGCCTGCCTTAAAGGTATATAAGGCAAGCAAATGCAATTTACAAAAGAGTATAAATGCTGTGAATAGAAAGTAGCACAGGACACCAAGAAAGCACTAAAGAGGTTTTCTAACTCCTATTTGGGAGGAGTCATATTTTTTAAAATTTAGATAGATTTCAAGTTGAGACCTTGGCTCAAAATAGTTGGTATTATGCCAGTATCATCCTTAGACTTAGGCAAAAGGAGCCCCCTGCCCTGGATTCAGGACCCTGCCCTGGCCCTACTCTTTCCATGGGGTGGGAGGTCTGCAGAACCAACTGTGTATTCACTTGGAATATGTGCCATCTCTTTCTAGACTGTTCAGGTTACTCAAGACCCTAGAATTCCTTGCTCCAATGGTACTCAATCCACTTTCATAATCTAATCAGGCCTCTTTTCTTGGGTCTTTCTGAGGCCCAAGCAGTGACTACAAGGCCACTGTTTGTGGGAGGTATAGGTAAAGCTTTGTTTTGCAGGCTGGAGTGTCCTCACTCATATACACATGTGAAAATAAATGAAAATAACTCCAGTGAGAATGGAGGCTATTTATTCAGCACCTGCTATATAGCAAGAGCATCACCTACCTTCACTAATGTTTGGCAGTAACTCAAAGACAGGCAAAGAAGTGGCAATGCTTTATCTCTGAAAAAAAGGAAGATTTCAGGTGTGCTCTGATGGGAGGTTATTGGTATGAGAAAGTGTTAGATGTGTTAATTAGAAGCAGGGCATCCAATGTGATTGGCTTGGGGAGCATATTTGGCTTTCTCTAACAGGTCCTGAATAGGAAGTGGAGACAAAACTTAGGGAAGCTGGCAGTTATTAATCAAGTACTGACCATTCTGGGCTGACTGCTGCAGAGGCTGTGGGTTAGTGTTCTACTGCCATGTATGGTCTGGCCATTGTCTGTTTGTATATTTAGACTCTCACGTGTGAGGACCCTCAAGTGCTGCATATAGCTGGTGGTGCGAAGATGAACAAGAAAATTTTTCACCCACACTGGCACATTCTTACATGAACTCCAAGGAGTCCAAAAATTCTGTTTGAGCCTGTTCTTCCAGATCTTTATTGCAGGTGTATTTGTCAACATAGGGGAGTACAACATATTTTATTTAATATTTGATATTTTAGTATCTTGATTTATATATTTTAAGTATCTAGTTATATGTGCTTCCACCTTTACTTTTACTCTGGGCCTCACAAACATTAGGGGCAGGACCGGCAAACAGATTAGATGACTCAGTTCCATTGGCTCCCTCCATAGGTTTCCTACTTACATGAATCCTAGCACTTACTACAGTCTACAGAAGATAATGTGAAAGGTAGTGCAGAAGGTGCTGGTTAAAGAGACTCTTGAGGTGTAGCATTCAGCAATGAATAATAGAGCATAGTTGCCTGTAGCTGGGAAACCACAGCTATAAACCACCCATGCAGATTTGACCAAGCTTGATAACATTATTATTCAAAACCTTGTTCCACCAGCCTGGATACATTCATTTTATGAATTTGGTTTTTTTTTTTTTTTTTTTTTTTTTTGCGGTATGCGGGCCTCTCCCCATGCATTGGCAAGCAGATTCTCAACCACTGCGCCACCAGGGAAGCCCTGTCACATTTATTGATTTGCGTACACTGAAGAATCCTTGCATTCCTGGTATAAACCCCACTTGATCATGGTGTATGATCCTTTTAATGTGCTGTTGGATTCTGTTTGCTAGTATTTTGTTGAGGGTTTTTTTTTTGGTTTTTTTTGGTTTTTTTTGGTTTTTCGCGGTACGCGGTCCTCTCACTGTTGTGGCCTCTCCTGTTGCGGAGCACAGGCTCCGGACGTGCAGGCTCAGTGGCCATGGCTCACGGGCCTAGCCGCTGCGCGGCATGTGGGATCTTCCCGGACCGGGGCACGAACCCGTGTCCCCTGCATCGGCAGGCAGACTCTCAACCACTGCGCCCCCAGGGAAGCCCTAATTTGGTTTTTATTAGGTAGTATGAGATAAATCATATCTCTTTCCTTTTTGAAAAATACCTGCTCGGTTTCCTATGCCCATGTAGGGGAGCAAAATTTGCCACCCCAAAATGTCTCTTTGGCATGTGGATTATTTTGAGCTGATAACAATCAAGGCCCAAAATACTCAGGAAGAACCTTTGACCTTCCCCCTAACTGCCTCAAAGAATGTAGATAGAGGACCTGTTCCATAGGTAACTATACTGTGAACTAGGTGTGGTAGACAAGGAGGAGCCTAGCAAAGTCTGTTTGTTAAAATCCCCCTATGTCCCATTGTCTCTGCATGGCCCAGCAAACGTTTGTTAGTCTTGTGACATGACATCAAAGAAAATTTTGTAGAAAAAGATTATACTAATTCTCTATGACCATTAATAGATCCGTCTCAAGATTATAGGAATGCTAATATCCCCTCTTCTTGACATAATATGAATCTATCATCTGTAGATACAGTAAAAGCTCAATGAAAATATTGTAGACTGTTTAAAATGTTTAATACCTAAAAAAAGTAGTTTCATGGTCTTTAATTTCTTCCTCTACCCTTCATATTCCTTCAAAGTTAAGCCCTGAAGACACAGTTCTGGTCACACCCCTCTCCTGAATATGCTTATTTTTTCCCAACTCTGTCTTTTCTAAAGATATGCCATTTGCTTGGGAAACCACTCCCTGAAATCCCTGCCTATACTTCAAGGCTCAGCACAAATGTCAGCTCCTTTCTAAAGCTCTCTCAGATTTGCCAAACCAGAATTAATCAAATCCACTTCCCTGGAGTCAGTGTGCTAACATAGTCACTGCCTAAAATATGATTAGGCACTCAATAAAAGATTGCTATACCAACAACCCAAATCACTTCCTCTGTAGTTGCAAGCTTTTATGGTCAGTCCAGGTACATTGCAAAATTTTGGAGACAGAGGTCTTGTTACCTCTAAAAAGCTTTTGTTTACTTTTGTGGAAGTTTTGTACCCATAATCAACCCAACCTATGATTTGTGAGCTATGCAGGTTTGTTACTTATTTGCATGTTATTGTCCCCTTTGGAAGAGAAAGTCTCCTAAGTAGGAATTACTGCTTTGACCCTCACCACACATGTGCTGTTGTTCACTTGTGTGACCGTCTTGTCATATTAATGTCAGTTTTCTTTTCTGACCTTGATGATCAACCATTGTTCCCAAGCACAGCTAGCTAATTTGTGGTTGGTATCCACTGCTTTGAACAAATTGGGAGGCTTGAACTGATCGCTTTGTTATTAATTTATCTAGTGTGTAGCATAAAGGTATACAAATTCAGGATTAGAATCTTAGTGAAAAACTTAGGTCCTATAATAACCTAAACCCATGTCTTCTAAAACCCAAGTGTCTGTGGAAGTAAAAAAAGGGCTGAGTTGCGTGCTCTGAGGTTTGGTGACTATGCCATGTTCCCTCTTACCATGGCTTTCAAATATATGAGAGTGTCTTCTCTGTTGTTTTACACATCACAGCATGGTCATGAAGATGATACTATCATAATAGACTGATGTACCTCAAACCTCTTGGTGTGATCATTATTCAAATATACCAACTCAACCACTGACATTAGTCATTTTTATCTATTCAGAAAGTGTGGCTTCTGCTTCACAAGTGGAATGGATTTTGGAATATCTAATAAGCATCACACAGAAAAGTATGTGCCCTGGCAACATTGCTCAATCCATGAATCAGTTTGAATAATCAAGTTATACAATAGTCCTATTCTCAGCTTCAGCAAGACATCAGTCTTATCAAATGCATGAACAAGTTGCCTGAGATATTGCAATGTTACCCTCCTTTGAATTTTCATCTCCCTCTAATCCCAAAGCATTTCACTTCTCAACAGACCAACTGAAAAATGCTCTGTGTGTGTGTGTGTGTGTGTGTGTGTGTGTGTGTGTGCACATTTATATGTGTTTCAGATCTTCCATAATTCTGGAGAAGTTTACAGAAATGGCCACATTGGGTAGCTGTAATAAAATGTAGTTGTTCAGCTTTTAATTATATCTCTGTACCTCTTCATTCACGACAAGGAAATATTTCTATGTAAAATATTCTCTTTAACTTGAATAAGTACAAATTATGAGGATATTAGACTGCCTGGCTTTTCAGGGGTAGTCATCAGCATTGTAATTTCTACAGTTTGTTTAAAAATACAGAATCTTAATTCTTCAGTTATCATCAGAATAAATAGAAATGCACAGGGTTAATGGAAAGTGTAGCTCAACTTAAGAAAAAGTAGGACCTTGAGGGTATTATGCTAAGTGAGAGTAAGTCAGAGAGAGAAAGACAAATATTGTATGACATCACTTACACGTGGAGTCTAAAAAAGCCAAACTTGTAAAAACATTCTATGGTGGTTACCAGTGACTGGTGGGTGGGGGGATTAGTGAGATTTTGTTTAAGGGTACAAACTTGCAACCAGTAGTAGATAAGTAAGACCTGGAGATCTAATGTACTGCCTAGTGATTATAGTCAACAAGACTGTATTATAAACCTCAGAGTTGTTAAGAAACTAGTTCTTAATTGTTCTGACCACAAAGGTGCCAAGAGTGGAAAAAAGGAGAGTTTTTCCAGATAATTGTGTTGGGAAAATGGCATATCCACATGCAAAAGCATGAAGTTGAACCTTACCTTGCACCATACACAAAAATTATCTCAAAATGTGTCAAATACCTAAATATTAGGCCTTAAACTATAATACTCTTAGAAGAATACAGGGAAAGCTTTATGACATTGGATTTGGCAATGATTTCTTGGAACTGCCACCAAAGGCACTGGCAATAAAACAAAAAATAAAATTGGACTATGTATAAATGTAAAATGCACATCAAAGGACTGTTCTTTTAATATATATTCTTGTGTGTATGTATGTATATTTGAATTGAAAATATTACCCTATCTCAATACCTGAAGATATTTGCTCCTATTATCTTCCAGAAGTTTCTTGTTTGCGTTTCACATTTAGATATACAATCCATTTGGTATTGAGTTTTGTCTACAGTTTGAGATTTGGATGTTAAATTTCATTTTTTCCTTATGAATATCTTATTAACATAGCACCATTTGTTTAAAAGATTTCCCTTTATCAATAGTGTCAGTTTCGTCATAAATCAATTGTCCATATATATTCAGGTCTAGTTTTAGGCTCCACTCTGTTCCATTGGCCTATTTGTCTATCCTTGCAACAATACAACAAAATTGTAATTGATGCAGCTTTTAGTAAATCTCATTATCTTTCAGTGCAAATTCTTCAAACGTGGTCTTCTTTTTTGATTGGTTTTTGGCTGTTCTTGGTCTTTTACATATCCATTTGAATTTTAGAAACATGTTAATTTCCACAATATCCCTATTGAGATTTTCTTTGCAAGTGCAATGAATCTATAGATCAATACAGGAAGAACTGACATCTTTGAAATACTGCATATTCCAATTCTTGAGCACATGATATCCCTCCATATATTTAGGTTTTCTTTGATTTATCTTCATAACACTTTATGGATTTCTGCATAGAAGTCTTCCACAGTTTTCAATGGTTCTTTTCCCCAAGATATTTGATCTTTTTTGATGTGATGGTAAATCATCTCTCTCATATCTCTATAAAAAGTGTTCTGTTTTGTGGTTCTAAGTAGAATTACATTTTTAAAAACTGCACTGTATGCAGAAACCATAAGTGTGCTTCCAATGACTAATTTGTGGATTATTTTGCATTTACCACATGTTCATTGTTAGCACAGAGCATGAGAGTTTTATTTCTTCCTTTCTGGTTACTTAATATTATTTCTTTTCCTTTCCTTATTGCATTGGTTAGGACCTTCAATTTGCTGTTTAAGATTAGTATAGTTGACTAAGGGAATGCTCTGGGAGCAGAGTCCTTAATATCTTAGTACATTAAAAATGTGTCTATTTACTTTAACTTCATATATTTTGGAATGTCCATCTTAAAAAAAAAGAGCAGTAGTAGTAGTTACAGGTATGCTTGTATTTTCTAGATCACAAAGGTAAACATTAATCATCTCAGTATTAAGTATAATGTTTACTGTAAATTTTGGAAGCTTCCCTTTATAAGATTAAAGAACTTCAATTCCTGGTTCAAGAATTTTTTAAAACCACAAATAAGTGTAATATTTTGTTAAATATTTTCAGCATTCATTAAGATGTTCATGTGATTTTCTCCTTTAAAGTGTTATTGTGGTATATATATTACATTGGTTTTTAAATGTTTAATCAATCTTAGATTCCTAGAAGAAAACAATTTGGTTATGAGGTGTTATCCTTTTTATATATTACTGAATTCATTTTGTTAAATGTTGTTTAGAATCTTTGCATTAATGTTTATGAGAGACAGAGGTATATAATTCATCCTTACTTGTGATTTGCTTGTCATATTTTGTTATCAAGATGATGCTGGCATAATATAACAAGTTGGGGGAGAGGTTCTTCATTTTTTATTCCCCATAAGAATTTGTGTAAGATCAAAATAATTTCTTCCTAAATATCTGATAAATTTCATCATGTCATTCATCTAGGCCTGGAATTTTCTTTGTGGGAAAGGTTTCAAGTTATATAACAATTCTTTCAATATGTATTACAATATTTGTAATTTCTATTTATTCTTGCATCCATTTTATAATATATTTGCCTGATACTTAGTCCATCTCCTCAAAACATTTTAAGTACTGGCATGAAGTTGTTCACAATATTACATTATGATTTTTTAATAACTACGAGATTTGTAGTAAAGTCCCCTTTTGCATTTGTTCTATTGTTTATGTGTGCCTTCTCCATATTAGTCTTGATCAGTCTCATCAGATCGTATACACTTTAATAGCTTTTAAAAAAAAAACAAAAAACCTTTGACTATGTTGATATCAATTTTAAATTTCTTTCCTCTTTTTATTTTTGGTGTCATCTTTTTTTTTTTCTTATACTTTCATTGAGTTTAATTTGTTGTTATTTTTTACTGAGATCACCTCTTAGGTTTTTATTTTCTAAAATATGATTTTAATTAAATATCTGAGTTTGAGCATGTATTTGACTGGATCTCACATGTTTTATTCTATATTATTTTCATTTTCATTTAACTGGAAGTATTATCTAATATTCAGTATGATTTATTCTTTGACCTAGGTGTTATTTTGATATGCATTTTGTAATTCTCACACATATAAGAATTTCTGAGCATTGTTTACTTCTTGACCTCTAGCTTAATTTTTCCTATGGTCAGACAGCAAACTCTGTTGAAAATTGAAATTTACCAATGGCCCAATGCATGTTCAATTTTGATATCTATTCTATGGGTGCTAGAAATGGACATGCATTCTGCGGTTGTTGAATACAATGATCTATAATGACATTAACATGAAGTTTATTAACCATGTTGCTCAAAACTTCTATATCTTGTCTAAATTTTTTTTGTATATTTTGCTATTTAAAATATAATTAGATTACACTCTCCTATTGAAATTGTGGATTGATCTATTTCTCCTTTCTGTTCTGTCGACTTTTGCTTAATATATTTTGTTTTTTGTTTTTTGTTTTTTTGTGGTACGCGGGCCTCTCACTGTTGTGGCCTCTCCCGTTGCGGAGGACAGGCTCCGGATGCACAGGCTCAGCGGCCATGGCTCACGGGCCCAGCTGCTCCGCGGCATGTGGGATCTTCCCGGACCGGGGCACGAACCCGTGTCCCCTGCATCGGCAGGCGGACTCGTGACCACTGAGCCACCAGGGAAGCCCTGCTTAATATATTTTAAGGAAGATTTGTCATTTGTTGCATACAAATTTAGAATTATTATATCTTCCTTTAGAGGAATCCTGTTTTACAAACTGGCTCTACCATTTTGCATTCTCATGAACAATGTATGAGAGTTCTATTCATTCTACATATTTACCAATATTTAGTTTTGTCAGTCTTTAAGCCTTCAGCCAGGGGCTTCCCTGGTGGCACAGAGGTTAAGAATCCGCCTGCCAATGCAGGGGACACGGATTCGAACCCTGGTCCGGGAAGATCCCACATGCCGCGGAGCAACTAAGCCCGTGTGCCACAACTACTGAGCCTGCGCTGTAGAGCCCACAAGCTACAACTACTGAAGCCTACGTGCCTAGAGCCTGTGATCCACAACAAGAGAAGCCACGGCAATGAGAAGTCTGTACACCGCAACGAAGAGTAGCCCCTGCTCGCTGCAACTAGAGAAAGCCCGCACACAGCAACGAGGACCCAATGCAGCCAATAAATAAATAAATAAATAAATAAATAAATAAATAAATAAATAAAAGACTTTATCCATTCTAGAGTGTGACTGCTCAAAGTGGATTTTAATTTATATTTCTCTATGACTAAAGAATGGCATTGAGCATTTTTATGTATTTATTTTTTGTGTTTATCACTTACTCTGAAAAGGATTATAGAAGAAAAAGAAGTATGGTTTCCCAACTCATCATTCTTTTCCCTTTAGGGTCTTCTTTACTCATCAGTAAGTTGAAGGTAGAGAGTGTTGTTAGAGCATGCACATGTCAATAAGTATAATGAAAATTCTTAATTTAGGCAGCGTTTCTACTGTTCTGATAAGAACAAATATTTATACATGTATAAGCTATAAAATATCAATGATTTCATATAAAAAAGTAATGCGCTTATGTTTGCATTTAAAACTGGCATTGCATAATATAAAATGAATGATGAATGATAAAATTTGTTCTTATAATTTAAAATTTTAATTTGTTCTACTTAGAACTACAATTGTCTCTATTATATTTAATAAGTAATAAAATATTTTTTAAAGGAATCAACTTTATATATTTGTACCTTTAATCACATATTTCTCTTGCTTTTTGATTAAGGGCTCCACATTTCCATTTTGCACTTGGACCCACAAATTATGTCGCCGGTCCTGCAAGTCCTTTATCAGACATGTTTTGCAAATATTTTCTCCCAATCTGTGACTTGCCTTTTCATTTTTTTAAAGTGTCTTTTGAAGAACAAAAGCTTAAAATTTTAATGAAATCCCGTTTATTTTTTAAAATGTTTGTTGTTTATGCTTTAGTGTCTTATATACTATTTTCCTAACCTAAAGTCACAATGGTATTCTCTTTAATTTACTTCTAGAAGTTTTATACTCTGGCTCTTATGTTTGGGTCTACCATCCATTTTGAGTTAATATTTGTTCATGATGCAAGATAAAGGTTGATGTCCATTTTTTTCTGACGTGATAAACAATTGTTCTAGCATCATTTGTTGAAAAGATTGTCCTTCCTCCTTTGAGTTATGTAGCACTTTTGTCAAAATTCAATTGGTAATATAGAGTAGGTCTATTTCTGGTCTCTGTATTCTGTTCCTTTGATCTGCGTGTCCATATTTACACCAATTCTACACTGTCTTGATTCCTGAAGCTTGGTAATAAGTCTTGAAATCAGAAAGTGTAAATTCTCTTTGCTCTTTTTCAAAATTGCATTTGGCTCTTGCAGGTCCTTTACATTTCCATATAAATTGTAGAACATGTTCACCATGTTCTCAAAAAAGTTTTTCTATTCTAATTTTCATTACTATTGCTTTAAACCTATGGATTTAACTTGAGAATGACTGATATCTTAATAACCTTGAATCTTTTGATTCATAAACACAGTATATTCCTCCATTTATTTAGGTCTACTTTAATTTCTCTTAGCAATAATTTATATCATCTAGTGTAGAGGTTTCGCACTTATTGTGTTAAATTCATTCCCAATATTGTATGTTTTTCAGTGGTATTATAAATGGTGTATTTTAAACATTCACTTCCTAATTGTTTGTTGCTAGTATATAGAAATATTATAGAATTCACTTTTGCATACTTTTTATCCTGTGACTGTGCTAAGCTCATTAATTTTTCCTAGTAGCATTGTTGCAGATTCCTTAATATTTCTTTGTGGGTTTGTTGAGTGGAAATAGAGAGTTTTGTACCTTTTCCAATCTGAATGTTTTATTATATTTTTCCTGTTCAACGGGATAGGACAGACAATATAATGTTATAAAGAGGTGATAAGATCAGATATCCTTCTCTTGTTCTCACTCTAAACTTAGAGTGAAAGCATTAATTCTTTCAACAACATACATATAACCTGTACATTTTTCATAATTGTCTTTTATGACATTGAGAAAAGTCTCTTGTATTCCTAATTTGCTGAAAAAATTTTAAATCGTGTATTGGTGTTGAAATTTTCAAATAACTTTTCTCCATATACTTTGATGAGCATATGATTTTCTCCCCAATTCTTTTAACTTGGAGAATTGATTAAAATTTGAAAGTTAACCTTGAATTCGTGACATAATTTCTAATGAGTCATGATGTGTTACCTCCTTTATTTAATGGTAGATTCAGTCTACTAGTTTCATTAAATAATTTTCAATCTGTATTCAAAAGGGATATTGTTTATAGCTTCTTTTCTTGTAAGGCAATACCTAGTTTTAGGTTATTGCTGGCTTCATAAAATGAGTTGAGATGTTTTCCCTCCTCTTGTATTTTCTGGAAGACTTTATGTAGAATAGGTATTATTTCTTCCTTAGATGTTCAATAGATCACCAGTGTAGCATAATACCCTGGAGTATAATTTGTGGAAAGTTATTTTTTTATGATGTATTCTATTAATTTTATACATATAATTTCAGGTTTTCTATTTTATCTGAATGATCTTTTAATTTGTGTATTTCAAGGAATTTGTCTATTTCACCTAAGTCGTTGTATTTACTGTTATAAATTTTTCCTTATATTCCCTAATCTTCCTTTTGATCTCTACAGTGTCTATATTAATATCCCCTCTTTCAACCAGATATTGGTGATTTGTATTTCTTTCCTTCATAGTTCTGGCTAGAAGTTTATCAAATTTATTGATCTTGTCAAGGAATCAGTTTTTTGATTCATTGATTTCCTCTATTGTATGTCCATTTACTATTTCATTTATTTCTGCCTTTATTATATTTTTTTCTTCACATCTGCTTTATTTGGCTTCAGTTTCTATTCTCTTTCTAGTTTCTTAAGGTGAAAGCTTTGGTAATTGAGTTATTACTTTATTCTTGCTTGATAGGAGCTGTTAATGCTACTAATTTATTTCTGAGTACTGCATCTCAGAAATTTTGATAAGCTGTGTTTTCATTTTCATTCAGTTCAAAATATTTTCTAATTTCCCTAGTTATTTCTTCTTTGATTCAGAGACTATATGGAAGTGTGTTGTTTAAATTCCAAATATTTAGGGATTTTCCTTCTGTTGTTATTTCCTTATTTTGTCCAAGTGTGGTCAGAGAATATTATTTATATGATTTTAATTCTTTTAAAGTCAAGTTAACTTTAATGTTCCAGAATATGGCCTGTCTTGCAGAATATTCTATTTGTACTTGAAAACAATATGTATTCTGCTGTTGTTGAGTGAAATATTCTACAAATATCAATTAGATAAATCTTTTGGTAGTGTTGTTCAAGTCTTCTAATTTTTCTATCAAATACTAAGATTGACATGGTAAAACTTTTAACTATAATTGAGGATATTTCTATTTACCATTTCAGTTATATGTTTTCTTCATGTATTTGAGGCATTTTTACTAACTACATATTATTTTAGTATTGATAGATATTATTGTTTTGATCAAATTTCCATTTACTATTATTTTCCTTCTGCTTGAAGAATTTTCTTTAATAATTCTTACAGTGGCATCTATTGGCAATTAATTCTGTCAGCTTTTGTTTGTCTGAAAAGTCTATATTTTACCTTCATAGTTTTAAGATATATTTTTCATAAGTATATAAATTTAGGTTGATTTTTTCTTTCAATATTTTGATAATGTTTCTCCATTGTCTTCTGGCTTGCAAAGTTTTTTATGAGAAGTTTGCTGTTATTCTTGTTGTTACCCTCCATGTAATTTTTAAAAAATTAGCTGCCTTTAAGATTTTATTTTTATTGCTGCTTTTTTAGCAATTTAATTATCATATGTATTGGTATGATTTTCTTTATATTTAGTCTACATGAGGTTCTTTAAGAAACTTGGATTTGGAGCTTATTATTTTAATCATATTTGGAAAAAAGTCTTGGCAATTATTTCTTCAATTTTTTTTCTGCAACCTTCTTTCCCACGCACATCCCTTACTGAGGCTCCGATTACATGAATGTTAAACCATCTGTTGTGATCCCACAAGTTACTGATGCTCTGCTTGCTTTTTCCTTTTTGTATCTTTTTGTATCTCTTTGTCTTTTTCTATCTCTATGCTTCTTTAAATATAGGTTATATATATTGTTGTCTTCAACAAGTTTGCTAATCTTTTCTTTACTTTTATGTAATTTACTGCTAACCCCACCCAGTGTATTTATTTTATTTCAGATACTGCATTTAAAAGTTTCATTTTGGTCTTTTTAAAATCTTACATTTCTTTATTCCTCATGTTTGCATTTTCTTCTACATTCTTGGATATATGAAGCATATTTGCAATGGCTTTTTGTCTGCTACATTTGTCATTTTTCTCATTTCTGGCACTCTTTTTATTGATTGTTCTTTGGATTATACTTTCTCTTTTCTTGAATGCCTGGCATTTTTTGAATTGGATACCAAATGTGATTTTTACATTGTTGGTTATGGATTTTGTTAAATTCCTCTATAGAGCATAGGGTTTTATTTTGGCAGGCAGTTAGATTTGTCGGGAAGTTTTCTATTTTCCAGGCTTATTTGTATACTATTTTAGGGAATACCCAAGGTTACCTTTAATATAGAGCTAATTTATCCCCACTCTGAGGCAATAACTTTCTGAGAACTCTATCTGATGCCCTGTGTATGAGGCCTCACTACTCTGGCTTGTGGGAACACAAACTACTTCCAGGCTTTGTATGAGCTTCAGAAAATGTGCAGCCTACACTTCACTGATTGTTTCTTCATCCTTATGGAGATCCAACACGTACAAGCCTAGACCAGTATTCAGCCAAAGATTTGAGGGAACCCCTCTGTATATCTTGAGAACTCTCTTTTTCTCTCTGTGGAACTCCCTCTTCTAAAATGTGCTTCAGAAATTCTGTCTTGCAATCCTCCATGTTTTGATCTCAGTCTTTTCAACTCAGCAAGACTTCAGGGCCCTGTTTTAGTTTCAGCTCCCTGCACTTCAACTTGGAAATTGCCTCCAGGAAGTTACTCAGGGAAATTATAGTGCTATACTCCTTTGTTTCCCTTCTTCTAGAGGTCACTGTTTGTGCTCCCTATGGTCAAATGTCAAAAACAGATTTTTCATTTATTTTACCTAAGTCCCACATTGTTTACAGTTGGAAGACAGTTCCTGTAAAAGTCCTTCATATGTGGAATTAAATATCTCCATCTTTTTACTTTTAACCTGTTTCATCTTTATATTAAAATATTTCTTTTTTAAACAGCATATAGTTGTTTTTAAAATTCAGATAATTGGTGTTTAGCTCATTTATATTCAGTGCAATTATTATTATAATTATATTTACATCTGCCATCTTGCTATTCCTTTGTACATTTCCCATCTACTCTTAGTCCCTTTGTTTCAATTTGCCTACTTTTTTTAGTATATGTGCTGCCGAAGCGAGCACTCAATTTGCCTACTTTTTAAAAAAATTACTCAATTATTTTAATTTATTCCATTTTATCTTCTCTATTAGATTTTTAGCTATATAACTTTTAAAAATAGTTTTAGTGGTTAATCTAGAGATGACAATATGCATGCTTAACTTATTATAGCCTACCTTAAATGATTACCTCTTAATGATCAATGCAAGAAACTTAAAACAGTTTGGCTCCATTCAATACTCATTGTGCTATTGTTATATAGTTTTCTTCTATGTATGTTATAAATCCCACAGGACATTGTTGATTTTGTCACTTTCAATGGTCTATGGAATTTATATACTCCATTATTTATTCTTTTTTGGTACTTTGTATTCTTTTCTGTAGTTCACTGATTCCATCTGGGATTATTTTCCCTCAAACAGAGAGCTCATTCATTTCCAAGGTAAATATTTATATATGTGAGATTAAATATATCTTATTATTTGTTTTTCATTTATCCTATTTTTGTACTATTTTTTTATTATTTTTCCTTTAATGGAATTATCATTATTTTTATTCTCTTATTTCTCTTCCTTTAGTTTGTTCTTTCCACTATGCTTTTCACTGGTACCTTGTTTGCTACTAAAACTTCCAAGGCTCCTATATGGGTTGATGATGCCCAGTATTTGTTTTGTTTTGTGCAAACAAAAGAAGAAAGAAAGAGGAATAAATGAGAATGATCATAAATGCAAAACCTATATGAAGGTATATGTAGAAAAGGTCCAAAATAATTTACATTGGTATTGTGTTTCCACTTCTATCTCACATTTTTTAGGGTAACATTAAGGAATATACAATGTAATTCATTAAATTGTAGCAAAACAAACACAGTTCTCTTATTTAGCTCCAATTACCCTATCTTTGACAGCGCAGTTACTAGCTTTGTTGAGGGAATTATTTTTATTGATATTGTTGGGTGGTACACAGAAAGCTACATATTTAAAGTGGTGGACAATTTTTAATTAAAAAGTGTAAATAAAGAATCAAATATTTCATTTTGCTCTGGCATCATAAGATTCATTAGCTTTTAATTTTAAAAATGTAGTTGATTGGCAATTATTTAGCTTGAGTAACTCAAAATACTCTGCAAATGTCCTCTTCCATGAATGTTAATTTAACATTTGAAAGTATATTTGAGGATATTCACATAATTCTTTGATTTGTAATAGTGAGACAAATGTTGAGAGGAAGACACTAGGGAGCAGAAAGTTTAAGTTCACTTTTTTGATATCTGATGATTGTTACAGGGTTTATCCAAGAGTTGCTCTATTCCATTTCTAATATAGCTAATATATCATGCAACAGTCAAAATAATCATACTGATATTTTTACATGAGAAAATATTTACCAGGAAGATTGACATTTACAAAAGAATCTTAAAGATTATTGTGCCTAAGGGCATGTTCAACTTAAGTTGATATGGCACTTTCAGTGACAAAACTCAAAATTATCATCACTGTACATTTTCCTTAGAAAATTTTGTGTCATAATAATGTTGATTACCTTAAATTATTAAAATATAGTATCCTGCATTTTAAACCCCTTACACATTTTTTGTATTCATCTATTGTTTAATCTTTTTTTCCCTTTGTAGTAATTATTGGTTTGGCCAAAAAATTCGTTCGGGTTTTCTATAGGCTGGTACGGAAAACCCGAACGAACTTTTTGGCCAACCCAAGATCTTATTTTGCTCAAGTTCTTGGTGTAGAACCACCAAATTCCTTATATTCTAGCTAAACATTACTAATGCTCACCATTATTTCCACTTCTCTGAGCTTACCTAGTCATATAGAAGATTATATTTCCCAGCCTTGAAAATTGGATGGGGCCACATGACTAATGCTGGTTAATTGACTGTGACTGGTGGAAATATGTATCACTTCAGGGCTGACACACTTACGAGCCAGTGTGTCATGCTCTCTTCACCTGCCAAAATGGACCCTGAAGCATCATGTTGAAATGGTTGTGCCATAAATTAGAAAGAAGCAACCTGAAATACTTAGCCACCACAGGGAGAATATTGCCGTGAAAAGTCATGGGCACCTGCAGCAGAATTTGCATGAGTAAGAAATAAACTAGTTTAGTGTTAAAGAACTGAGATTTTGGTATTGCTGTGACAACATAACCTAGTGTGTCCTGACTGCTACACATCTTAAAGAACTAAGGTGTAGACATGAGCTGGGGTGGGATTGGGGAGAGCTTTTTGAAATGTGACTCTGTTTCACTCATTATATCTAATATCTTGTCAAATCATACCAGTTTTGTTTTTATAATGTGATTTTCCTTTTCCATTTCTACATCTACTTCCAAACCTTCTAAATTTTACCTCACATTAGGCATAAAAGTATAAATGTATTTCTGTGACCAGCCCAGGGCGACACATATTGTAGGGACAACAAAGCTCTCAAGCCCATATTGTTTCATGCTTTTAATTATTATTTTATTTTCTATAGAGGTAAAAATATAAAAAATAAATTGATATGCAGTCATGCGTACTACAAAATCTTCACTCTTTAGGAATTATAAGCTAGTGAAACTCACATGTATTCTGGGAAATCAAGACAGTAGTAAACACTTGGTTGCTTATCTTGACCCGCTAATAGGGTCATCTGAATTCTACTTCTGTAAAGAACCACTGTTAAATGAGTAAAATGTCACTATTCTCATTTAAAGATAAAAATAGAAAACATGGAAGAAAATCAAGTTTACGTGGTTTACAAAGAGTATTTAGTATGTATTTAGAAGTGTTGTATGCTTTCAGTTCCTCATGCTTGTCTCTTTGTCATTCAACCAACTGATGTTCTCATTCCATAAGTATCAGGATGGAGAAAAAACAGAGATGCTGGTTATTGAAAAGAAATTATCATGTTGCAAGTCTGTACTATTATATGGAAGGAAGAGCCTGACAATCTGATAGATTAAATGGAAGGGATACATTTTTCTCAATACCTCATATCTTCCTTAATGTCATCACAGATATGTTTGCATGAACATATCCATTTTACTCTTTTACGGAAAGTCTCTTTGCTTTCTACTTCTTTTAATTATACTAATAATGATTTTATATGCATTTTTAATTAAACACTATCACACATCTTATTTCTTGAGTAGACATCCCAGGCAAGGAATAAATATACAGAATAAAAGTTAATTGAATCTCACACCTCTATGTAACTAATCTTACATTTGAGATTAAAAAAAACCTCACTACCATTTCCAAAAGTATTTATTAGACATATGAAGCAATCTAGTGTCTCTGACCTCTAAAAACTTATAATTTAAAACAGGCAAAATGGCCATACACATCCATTTGAGACCTTATATAAAACTGTTAAGACACTAAACAGGTATGTGATTCTGTCTCTTCATTCCCAAACAACTATGGTGGCCACGCTTGTATGATATTTACCATATTAATCTTTATTTTCTAGTTATTTGTGTGCTTTATATTATATCTTACTAATCTTTGTGCTCCTGAGGGGTTGTATCTAATACACCTAGGACTACAATAAGTAGCAAATAGGAATTCAATAAACATTCAATATTAGTTAGGTATGAGAAAAATATTTTATGTCTCTGTGTAAAATGTAAACCAAAATGTTAGAATGACTAGGATTTTTTTATTCATTCAAATTTGACATAGTCATAATTATTGACCCCAAGTATATATTATTTGCAAACAGCCATTTTAATGTATATTCATATGTTAAAATGATTTATTGGCTAGTTCTATAATTTTTAATTAAATGAGAGTTTGTAAATTCAATCAATCAAGATTTTTCAGGATTTCAAAACAGCTCCATATCCTCAAACCACTGATCCCACTATGCCTACTAGACCAGAGAAATCTGAACCTTGTTATATTGCTTGTGAAATTCTGTGTACATCGATTTTCCTTCCTTGGGAGAAAAGCTCTACAAGTTTCATAAAATTCTCAAAGGGATCTGTGAGTCCCAAAATATGCTAAAGCTAGAAACATGATAGTCAGCCTTGACCTCTTCCTTACCTTTACCTCTCACATTCCCATTTACCGTCATCAATTTATACTTCTAAATATCAGTTAAAATTGTCTCCTCTCTGGCCTTACTGCCTTAGTTCAGACCGTCATCTTATCTCTTAGCTGGTTTCTCCACCTCCAGTCTTATACCCCTCCAAGGGAAGAAGCACTCGAAAGTTGGCAAGATTAAAGAGAATAGATGAGAGAAAAGGTTTAATTTGTTAAATTATTATCAGGAACAACAGAGAAATGAAACCTGATAGGAGTAGCTAGTTGCAAAGTTTCCAAAATAAGTAAATATCCACCCCCTTCTCACACCTTGCCCACAATAGAAATAGTTACTGTTCCTATTGCTACTGTACTATGGGCATATCATAATTATAACTATTTCTAAACTGCATAAAAATTCTTTCTTATTCATCTATTTCTTCCATTAGACTGTGGTCTCTTCCAGAATATCAATCATTTTATTCATTTGTCTTATTACTTCCTCCCCCCCTCTTCTTAGTAGCATATAAGCACTATGAAGAATTCAACAGATGGGAATAAGGGGGAGGATAGACTTGAAGGTTGGACACTGTCACGGCCTTTTGAATTTCTATTGTGTGGATATTGTTAAAAGTGAGACATGTAACACATTTTAGTTATATTTAGAATGCACCCAGTCTAACCTGGATCCCCATTCCTAGGTGATATCAGAAGGAGAAGATGCAGAGTGATTTCCTGGGATAGCTAAAGATTGCTTAAAGTGTTAATACTGTATTAGCTAGTTCTCTAGAGACATTAGCAGAAAGAGGCTAATGATTAATGAACTTTCTCAAAAAACATTGCTCTTGATTCACTGATAATTATAAACACCATTGTAACCTAGAGATTTCTCTAATGAGAAATTAAATTCCCTAAGGAGAGTTAAAAACTCCTGTTACTGATGAGGAAAATTTTAGGTGAGAAGAGGGTATCATTCAAACTAGTGTTTTCTAGTAAATTTAATCCAAGGGATAACAAATTTAAATTACTTTAGGTAATTTTTAGGCATTTTTTTCCAATTTTATCTTGTAATTATATTAAAAAATTTTGGCTAGAACATAAGCTCTACTGCATATCATTTGTAGCTTCTTCTTATCTTAGTATAATATCAAATTCCAATAAATATGTGTTAATAACTGACATCAGATTTATTTTTTATACTTTTTTACTGAGGTATAGCATACATTTATTAGGTAAAGTATGCTAATTTTAATAGGAAAGCTTTGTTATTTTTTTCATATGTATGCAACCATGAAACCACCACCCAAATCAAGTTATAGAACATCCCCAGCACTCCAAATAGTTTCCTCAGGGCCCTTCAGATTCAGTACCCTACTAGATGTACACAATCTTCTGACTTTTATCACATTGATAATTATCACATTGATAATAAGCTTAATTTAGCCATTTTTAAAGTATCCTTTAATAGGGATTATATTTATTATGTGAATTCATTCAGTAAAACTCCAACTTTGTTCTTGTTTTGTCTAGGCCTTTTGCTTTTCCATATATACTTGATAACTAATTTGTCAATTTCCACCAAAAAAATCTCCACCAAAAAATTCTCCTTGTATTTTTTTTTGATAGTTTATGTGTTTTAATGAACAGGTCTCATCAGTTAACACACATATATAACAGAACACAAGTCATGTATGTATACCTTGATGCGTTATTATAAAATGAACACATTCGTATAACCAGATAAAAGGAAGAGAATATCACTGGGCACCCTCTTTGTATTTTAATTGAGATTGTGTTATATAAAGAGATCAATTTGGGAAGAGGTGAAATCTTAAAGTACAGAGGTTACTATACATGAAAAAGGTTAGCTTTTCTATTTTTCTGGTTTGCTTTAATTTTATCTCATCAATAAATGGTTGATATCAGTATGGAGATTTTGCTCATATCTAATTAGATTTATTTCTGGGATTTGATTTTTTTAATGCTACTATAAATAGTGGTTTTTTTTCAAATTTTATTTTTCCATTTTTGGCTTCAGGTATATAGAAATACAATTAATACCATGTATTGACTGTTTACCAGCAACTTTACTAGATCCATTTCTTAATTCTCATTATTTGTATACATATGAAATCATAGTATCTATGAATAAAGACAGTTTTATTCCATTCCTTTTAATCTTCACTCCCTTTATTTCTTTCCCTGGCCTTCCTTACTGCCGTGGCTATGAACTTCAGTACAATGTTGCATAGAAGTGACGTTGATGGAAAACATTTTTTTTAATCTTTTTAAGCTGCTTTTCATCCCTTTCAAAATTCCTTCCAACTTAGATCATTTCTCTTCAGCCTGCAAAACTGCCTTTAGTTTATCATGTAATTCAGTTTTTCTGATTCTAGTATTTCAGCTTTTGTTTGTCTTTATTTTGCTCTTATTTTTGAAGTAAATTTTATATGGATAAAGAATTCTAGGTTGGAATTTTAAGAAATCTTTTAGCAACTTAGATATACAATCCCATTATCCTCTGACTCTACAGTTTCTTTTAAAAAAGTCAGTCATCAGTCCTATTATTGCTTCTTTGAAGGTAATTAATTGTTCTTATTTATGCCTGCTTTTAACATTAGCTCTTTGTGGTTTCCAGCACTTTAAAATTGGTGTCGTTTTCTGTGAATTCTTCTTTCTTTGGGTCCATGGAGTTTCTGGAATTTGTGTGTTGATATCTTTATTTAGTTTGGCAAATTTTCAGCCATTATGTCTCTCCATATTGCTTCTGCCCCATGCTCTCTCTCCTCCCATTCTGTCACTCTAATTACACGCACATTACACCATTAATGGTGTCCCACCTATTTCTTATGCTCTGTTCTGTCTACTTGTTTTTCTATATATACTTTAGTTGGGATATATTCTATTCACCTTTCTTTGGGATAATGAATTCTGTTTTCATCTATGTCCAGTCTGCTGTTAAACCCATCTGAGTTTTTAATTACCAATATTACTTTGTTAACTTCTAAAATGTCCATTTGACTTTTTTTAGATCCCAGTATCTAATGATAATGTTCATATTTTCATCCATTTTGTTAATCTTTCCTTTATTATCTTTGACATATGAATAATTACTTTAGTCCTTGTCTGTTAATTTCAATATCTGAATCAACTGTAGTATTTAAAAATTTTATTTTCCACTCTTTATCCTGAGTATTTGCTGCATTTTCTACACTCAAACTTCTCATAATTTTTCATTATGTGCTTGTAAGTGTGTATAAAAGAACTGTAGAGACTGGAGGTCTCCCAGAGGGTTCACCCTTTCATCTGTTAAGCAAAAACGCTGAGATGCAGATCACGTCAATGAAATCAAGGACTGATCTGGGTAAAGACTGGATTGCAGCTTTAATTAGACTCAATCCACCTCAGGTTTCAATAATCTCAATGGTTATATCCAGTGTATGATGTGTATCTTTGCAAGCTTCTACTTCCAAAGGGACTCTATCTTCCAAGCACTTCAAGACTGTTTGAGATACCCTCTGCTTTTTCAGTGACACCACTCACCTAGCCTCCTGTGCTGCTGTAACACTCAAAAATGACCCAGTGGTTAAATATTAAATATTTTTAAATTGAATATTTTAAGGTTTTGTCCTTCTCTTGATTTTACATTGTCATGCTAGCTCTTACAGCTATGCAAAGTTCTTCTGGGTTTTCTTCCTCCCAGGAAGACAGTTGTGCCTAGGATAAATCATATTATAAGCCTCAAACTTAGCTCATCCAGGAAGCAGTCCATGGTATTTGAACTGAGACCTGCCCCTTTCCTCCCCCTCCTCAGTGTTTTGAGATGAAAACTTCACTCCAGATTAGTGCAGCCAAGAACACAGGGCTCCCTCTACCCTTCATTCCCAGAGGGCTACTTTCCCAGGAAGGGTAGGGAGTCAGCATTTCTCACCCTGCCCCCAGATACCTGTGGCTCAGGCTAAGTATTGGTGAGTGTGGTTGAGAGATAGGAGCTCCCTTGTTTAACTCAGCCCCCATTTATGCATTGGAAGCTCTTCAACAATGCCACTGGGAATACAAGATCACCCCTGACTCAGCTCCTGCTATTGCCACTCTCCAACTAGTGCTCTTAATTTGGGGGTGTCACTCAGAGAGAAGAGCACCATTGTCCCCAAACTCATCTCCAGAGCCAATTAAGAGATTTTGTCTGGGGAAGCAGCTGGCCATAAGGACAGAGAGCTTCAGTCTTCTCCCAAAGGAAATGACTTCATTTGCAACAGAATGTGGAGAAGCTTGAAGGACATTCTCAAAAACAGTGTTGGTTTTAGTGAAAGGTAATTGGAAGGATGTTGGTAGATGCATTGGAAATATAGGCTAAACTATAGGCCAACTAGATTGCAGGAGAAAACCTAGGAGACAGCTGGCAAGAGCCATCCAGGGGTCAGAACATATCTCAGACACTGACTTGAGGAATTGTCACTTCAAAAGAGATTGAATTTGAATTGATGGGTCTGCTCAGCAACTTATGCCCCAGGGTATTGTTGAAAACAATAGTGAAATCAGCCAGCCTTAATAGCTGGGTATGGTCACAGAAAGGGACAATCAAAGAGAGCCCAAGGAAATCCACTGTTATTCAGCTTGACTGCACACACCCAAGGCTGAGGGAAAAAAGGCCTCATACTGAAGGGAAATTGATTTCACCAAAATAGTCTATCCAAGTCAAAAAAACAATTAAGCAAACCAAAAAAAATTTTTTTGAAAAAAGACCCATAGTTGGGGATGGGGGTGGGGGGCGGGGCTTGGAATCAGTATACAGAATTACTACAACATATTACCTTGTACGTCCATGCTTAAAAATTATGAGACATGAAAGGAAATAAGAATGTGTGATCCATATATAGGGAGAAGAAAGCAAGTGACAAAAACTGTCTATGTGAGGAATGTGATGTCAGATTTAACAAATACTTTAAAGTACCACTGTAAGTATGCCCAAAGAACTAACGAAAATTTCTTTAAAAAATAAAGTTATGAAGTCAGAGTCTCATCTAATTTAAGATATCAATAATAAAATAGAAATTATTTTTATAAAAGAACCAAAAGAAATTTCTACATTTGAAAATCATAGTAACTAAAAGGAAAAATACATTAGACAGGTTCATCTACAATTGGAATTGGCAGAAGAATTGGAGAACTTGAAGACAGATCAGTAGGTATTATGCAATCCAAAGAACAGAGAGAATATTAAAGAAAAATTTACACCAGAAAATATTTGTTTGATACAAGAGAAAGCAATAAAAGAGGAATAGATAAACAAAAAATAAGAGATAATGCATATAGAAAAATACATTAAAATGAAAGATATAAGTCAAACTATATCATTAATAATATTAATATGAATAGTTTAAACAATTCAATAAAAGACAGAGGTAGTAAGAGTGGATACCAAAACAAGAACTGACTGTATGTTGTGTACAGAACAAAATAAGCCACAAAATGGGAGAAAATATTTGTAATTCATATGTCTCTGATAAGGGCCAAGTATCTTGAATACAAAAAGAACACTTTTAACTCCTTAACAAAAGATAAACAGCCAAAACAATTGAAAATATGTATTCAAATAAATGCTTAGATATGAATACTCTTTGCAGCACTATTCACAATAACCAAAGGTAAAACACAACCCAATATCCATCAATGGATGAATGTATAAACAAAAGTGATATATTTATGCAGTGGTATATTATTCAATAATAAAAAGGAATGAAATACTGATACATGTTACAATATGCATAAACTTTGTAAAAATTGACAAAATGATTGTAAATTCATATGGAACTGCAAGGGATCAAAATAGGTAAACAATCCTGAAAAAGAGTAAAGTTGGAAGACACACTTCCTGATTTCAACACATACTACAAAGAAACAGTAATCAAGACAATGTGGTGCTGGTATAAACATAGACATATAGATTAATGGAAAAGAATTGACAGTCCAGTATTAAAATCATGTGTCTGTGTCAACTTTCTTCTTTTTTTTTTTTTAAACATCTTTATTGGAGTATAATTGCTTTACAGTGGTGTGTTACCAACTGTCTTTCAACAACGGTGCCAAGACCATTCAGTGAAGAAAGAGTAGAATTTTCAACAAATGGTACTTTGACAAGCGAATGGCCATATCGTAAAGATTGAATTTGGACCATGACATCACACCACTTACAAAATTTAACTAAAAGTGGACAGAGACCTAAATATTGTGGACAAAGAGGGTCACCTGCTATTTCAGTAAACAAAGGATATTGTGGCTATCAAGCCACCAGCCACTGCAGCTGCCCCTGATGATGCACCCTGAGGGGAATTCAGGATGGAGAAATAAGGTTGCCTACCACCAAGCTATCAGCCTCTGCAGCCACCAATGGTGTACCCTGAGGGGATTCAGAATGGAAAAAACAACAACCAAAAAAACCAGGGTACTGGCTCTAGATAGTTAAGGTGTAATATCAGAGGAATAATTTCAGCAAGCCCAGACTCTTGCATCTTCCTATACATAGAAAAGCACTAAATTCATTAACTTGAGATGTCTGGTTTTCTTTAATTAACGGTAGTCTTTTGGTGTTCTGGCCCCCTGGGCTTTTCTTCTTTTCTTTTCTTTTTTTTTTTTTTTTTTTTTTTTACAAATCTCCTATATATCTTGGCTCCTCCATTACCTCTTCAGAACAGTCCCTCAGAACTATCTGATAGTCTGTAACCCAGGCTTAAGTCCCAAGTAAGTCTGCCAAATAAAATATGATTATCAACTTTTAGGTTGTGCCTTTTTTTTCAGTCAACAATATGAAACCTAAAACTATAAAATTCTTAGAAGAAAACATACAATAAGTCTTCAAGATCTCAGATTTGGCAATGGATTCTTAAATATGACACCAAGTGCATGAATAACAAAGGAAAAATAATAGTATTAGTCAGGGTTCTCCAGAGAAACAGAAGCAATAGGATATAAAAGGAGATTTATTATGAGGAGTTGGCTCACACAATTATGGAGTTTGAGAAATCCCATGATCTGTCACCTGCAAGCTGAAGACCCAGGAAAGCCAGTGGTTTAATTCAGTCCTAGTCCAAAAGCCTAAGAACCGGGGAGCTAATGATGTAGATCCCAGAGGGCAGGAGAAGATGAGGTGAGATGTCCCAACCTGTGATAGTTAATTTTATGTGTCAACTTGCCTGGACTAAGGGACTCCCAGAAAGCTGATAAAACTTTATTTCTCACTGTGTCCATGAGGATGTTTCTGAAAGAGATTGTCATTTGAATCAGTAGTCTGAATAAAGAAGATTGCCCTCAGCAATGAGTGTGGACATCATCCAATCTGTTGATGATCTGAATAGAATAGAAAAGTGGAGGAAGGCAAATTTGCTGTCTTTGTTTGAATATATATGTATATATGTTGGTTTTTGGAAGACAGTATATATATATATATATAATCAAAGGATAGTTAGATAGATAGATAGATAGATAGATAGATAGATAGATAGATAGATAGATAGGTAGAGATCGCCCTCAGTGTCCCTGGGGGATTGGTTCCAAGACCCGCCATGGATATAAAAATCTGCAGGGACCCTGAGGGTCCCGTAGTCGGCCCTCTGTATCCACAGTTTCACATCCACAGATTCAGTCAACCACGGATTGGGTAGTACTGTATTTACTATTGAAAAAAATCCATGTATAAGTGGATCTGTGCAGTTGAAAGCTGTGTTGTTCAAGGATCAACTATATATATTATATATCCTATTGGTTCTATTCCTCTAGAGAACGCTGACAAACAGATTTTGGTACAAAAACTGGTTCTGGAACAGAATTTTAAGGATGAGTTTCTCTGATTTGGTTTCTGGAATTGGGTCTCTAATCTGATTAGATTGAAAAACACTAATGAGTCTATTTCCGGTAGAAAAGAGAACACTGATAGTCCATGGAGTGCACTGTTTATAGAATTCACAATCTATCTTCATTGGATACTCCTAATCAACCAAAGAAACAAAGAGCTAAGTGACTCTATGTATGATACTTTTGGACATTTTTGGAAAAACAAGGAATATAATGACATTGGTTGGTTGCTCCTAATGTCTCTGGACAAAGTGGTGAAGGAAGAGAATGAGCTCAGGGATTCTAATTCTCAGCTCAAATGCTACATAAATGATCTAAGGGCATCTATGTGTGCCCTGAAGAAGACCCTTATCTCCTGTAGCTTGCTGGGCTGAAATTGCTGAAGATGAAATGCAGAAACTCATCCTGTGATTGATTTAAATGCAAGTTGAACTCAGTCCTGCAAAGTGTCTACTGTTAAAGGGAAAACATTGATTGGCAAAGAATGAGATCCTATTAATTGAGATGGGGAAGTATGGGAAGAGCCTGATGGAGCTGGAGACATTGAGCCCCTAAATTCTGATGAGTCTTCTTTGCCAGTGGAAGTATCCTCCCTACCTGAAATGGCAGTGGCATCTCCAGCCCCAGTGATAGTGGCCTCCCTACCCACAGTGGTATGGCCTTTCTACTTCCCTCTGAGAGGGTTAAGCCTGCATTGCCTGAGGAAATGTTAATGGCCTCGTCTAAGGCAGTTGCCATGCAAGACAATACTGGTTCTTCTCAGGATCTACCCCCACCATCCCTCTTTGCTTCTGAACTTATAATTAGACTCAAGCCCCAGAAGGTCCCTAATGATTAGGAACATAGTGTGACCCATGAGGAGGTGTGATACCTTCCAAAAGAAATACTTGAATTTTCTAATCTATACAGAAAGAAATCCAGGAACATGTGTGGGAAGGGATATCCTACACTAAGGGTGTAGGATAGTGTTGAAAGGAACATAAAGTTGGATCAGGCTGAATTTACTGATATGGGATCACTAAGCAGAGTTAGAAAGGGCTCTGTATGTTTGGTTGGTTGGCTGAATCATGGATCAAAAGATGGCCTATGAGTGAATTGGAAATGCCTGACCTCCTTCGGTTTAACGTGGAGGAAGAGATTCAGAGACTTAGAGGCTTTTAATACATCTTTGTTGGTTGATATGTAGACAGCTTGGTGCTAACAGTTGATGACTAAAGCTAACCACAGAGAATAATTCAAATTCAAATTCTCCCCTCCTCCTGAAATAAATTATATATGGCATGAGGTAAAATATAAGTGGTTGTATAAATGGGCAATTTATTTCACCTTATTGCATCATAACAACTTCTTTCAACTCCTAACTTTATGTACAGGTATGATTTTTCAAATGCTCTCCTTTTGGGCATGGACTATATTGTGACTTTATTTGTAATCATAGTGCATAGAAAAGTATTTTTCATATGGTAGATGCTTAATAAATATTTGTTTAGTAAAATAACTGCATACTGTAACTTCAGAAATGGTACACAAATTTCAAGTTTAACTGAAGTTTTTGTACAAATATTTTGTGTAAATATTTATCGTTAAGCAAAGTGAATTAATAAAAAATCCAACTTTTCCAAATCTCTGGGGAGATGTTGAAAATGTTTTCTATTTTTTCCATGTGTAAATTAAGTTTTCTTTAGATTGAATTTTTTTGACCAAGGCTAAATATTACTTCATAACAGAAAGCAAAGAATGACTAAGCACCTTAATAAATCAACCACATATTCAAGGCTTCTTAACATTTACAGTTATAGATCTCTTGAATAAAGCACCCAACTTCTTCTACATATTATATCTGCTCAATAGGGCAACATAATTGGAACTCATGTATACTTATTTGAAGAACCCTAAGCCTGGGCTTCCCTGGTGGCGCAGTGGTTTAGAGTCCGCCTGCCAATGCAGGGGACACGGGTTCGTGCCCCGGTCCGGGAAGATCCCACATGCCGTGGAGCGGCTGGGCCCGTGAGCCATGGCCGCTGAGCCTGCGCGTCCAGAGCCTGTGCTCCGCAACGGGAGAGGCCACAACAGTGAGAGGCCCGCCTACCGCAAAAAAAAAAAAAAAAAAAGAGAACCCTAAGCCTGAAAGTAATTAGATTGTGGCAGTAGAGGTTGTTTACTGTAAACCAATGGCTTAATCCCTTGTCCTTAAATGAGTATCCTAAAGTTTTTTGTTTTGGGGTTTTTTTTTTTTTTTGCATAGGAAGAGGTAACAATTCCATAAATTTGCAGCAGTGCATCAATCTCTCTGCCACACTTTCTTGTTGTCAGTGTTTAATGTGTGATCCACCCAAACATCAATCCTCAACTGCACTTCCATGCCTAATGTGCACATACATATCTGCCCGAGCTCTTCACTCTTCTACTTTCAAAAACATTTTACTGCACTCTCTGGAAATGGCACTTCATAATCATCAAATTCTTCTGTATTCTTAACAGAATTTGGAATGTTTTCTTCAACTAGGCCCTATGTCTCAGAAAACTCCTTTCTCTTTCTTGACATCATGTCTGTCCATTTTTATTTATTTATTTTTCTCCCATAGATCTGACTGCTCCTTCTCAGTCTCCTTTCTAGGCTCCATAATCTTTTTCTGATCATTTGATATCAGAGAATTCCAAACTTCTCATCTGAGTTTGATTCATTTCTCCATCTATCTATCCATCCATCCATATAAATAATTTGATATATTTTTCCAGATTTAGATCCCCGATATGAGCTTAAGATTCATATATCCAATCATCTGACAGATATATCCAATTGGCTAGCTCAGTGGAAGCTCTAACTCAACATGTCCAAGGTAAAACTCATTATTTTCCTTAATAAATGTGTTCTTTCAGTGTTCCATCCAGTTGCACAGGCCAGAAAGCTAGGAATCATCCTTAATACCTCCCATTCACTCATATCCCATACTTAATCCATCATCAAATTCAACAGATTTTACCCATCCACTCTTCTCCATGCCCTCCATTCTGGTCCAATATACCATCTTCTCTAGCCTACAATACTGTAATAGTTAAATAAATGATCTATTTTCTTTCCATTCTGCTCCCTCCCACCCCCCACCCCCCCCAAACAGTTCTCTGCACTGCAGCCAGACTGATATTTCAAAACACACATCTAATCATATAATCCTTGGACAGGCACTATAGAAAGCCTTGGACAGATTTTACTAACCAAAAGCCATTCTTTCTTCCTTCCTAGATGGACCCCAACATTGTCCACCCTTCTCTAAGAGATCATTTCCTTCAGGGAAGGTTTGGCCCCTTTCCAGATAGAGTGGGTGAATCTTGATTACTCTAACTCAGTTATCGTGGTTTTATTTCCGTGGTCAAGTAACTGTTTTAGGAATGGGAATGTGATGCATTTCTGTGCAATGAGATATGAGAGGACGCATGCTGAGCATCTTCTGAAAAGGTTTTACTCTTACGAAAGATTCTGAGACAAGAATGTTCACTGTTCTTCCTCTGAATAATGACATTAGCAAATGCTGCCTAGAACTATATCAGTAATTTATGACCATTGGAGTATTTAGTCTAGGAAGACAAGCCAGCAAACATTGGAGGGGTGAAAAACAAAAGGAATCTCTCTTCTTGATTAGTTTGTTAAGTCAGTGAATTAACTAACTCTGAAATCCCTCTATCTCTGGACTTCTTATGAATAAATATCTTTACAGCTTAGTATATGTCTGGTTGGATTTCCTGCTAGCTATAGCTGAAAGCATCCTAACTGGTATACAGATATTTGCTTAAAAACTATCAGTGGCTTCTAAATTACTCTGAGGACAAAATCAAAATCCTTAATGTAGCCTATAATGGCCTGCATAGTCCAGCTACTTCTTTATTCCACAAATTCATCTAAGGTAACTCTGTTTCACTATGGTTTCTTGTCTTCTTCGAATTTGTCACATTTTCTGTGTTTTCCTGCCATACGGCCTGTATTAGTTTGCTTGGGCTGTCATAACAAAATACCACAGACTGGGTAACTTAAAAAACAGAAATTTATTTCTCTTAATTCTGGAGACTGGAAGTCCAAGATCAAGGTGTCAGCAATTTTGGTTTCCCCTGAGAACCTTCTCCTTGGCTTGTGGATGCCTTCTCACTGTGTCCTCACATGGTCTTTCCTTTGTGCGCGCACGCCCCTGGTGTCTCTCATGTTTCCTAATCTCCTCTTCTTATAAGAACACCAGTTGGACTGGATTAGGGCACACCCTGGTGGGAGAGCTCGTTTTAATTTAATCACCTCTATCTTCAAATACATTTAATTTAATCACCTCTATCTTCAAATACACTCACATTCTGAAGTATTTAGTTTAGGACTTCTATACATGGATCTGAGGGAAATATTTCCGTTCATAACAAGGCCATCGTAATTGTTAATTCCTCTGTCTGGAATACTTTTTCTATCTCCACACTCCCCACCTCCTCACATCTCCCCACACTCAAATTTTCTAGTTTGCTAGTTGAGTCCCACTCATGCTTTATATGTTAGATTAAATAATTTTCTATGAGAATCTTTTCCTAACACCAGATTTCCAAGTCCAGTTTATATTTATAGATTCATTCGTATAATGATTTGTTATTATATGTGTATGCTACTTCATAATGAAAGCAAGGGCCATGTTCATTTTGGCTCATCAACGTGTTTGTAGTTCTTAACATAATAAATGGAATACAATACATGTGCAATAAATAATTTTGAATAAATGTATGCTGAATGAATACTATATCACATAATCAGAAAATATAAATATTATTTTCCAGTGTTAGTTTCTTATTCATATTTGTATCTTCATTATCCAGTACAGTGAGTAGAACATAATAGATGTTGAATTCATGTTTCTCTGAAGGAATGAATGAATGAACGGCTGTCTGTCTTGTGCTTTAAGTAAATATAGTGCAGCTTGATGACATGATAGAAACAGTATAAAAAAATTGGAATTCAAATGTAGTCTCCGGATTTATTTAGGCCTTCTTCTCACTTGTTTTCTACAGTACTTACTGCTCTTATGCACAGCATTGGATTCAACTTTTCTATCTCCACACCATTTCAACTTCATATCATGACTCTTGTTCCCTACCTAGATCCTGAATTTGATATGTCTATTTGGTACTGACCACACATTGATGTTCAGTAGTCCTCAAAGGCGCACTTCTTATTTTCCTATGTCTGATTTCATGTACCACAGCTAAGATGTAAGATGGTTTCACACCCATCATATATAACCTTCTATAACCTCAGAGGCTGATAAAGGCCACATTTTTCCTCAGATTTGATAATTTCTCACATAGAAAGAGGATTGAACAAGATGAAGATACTTCATTACCCAAAACATATAAAAAGTAAGCATAACATTTATTTATTTACATGAATAAAAGAGCTGTCTTAGCTTTTCAGAAAAAAAGAATTGTGTGTGTGTGTGTGTGTGTGTGTGTGTGTGTGTGTGTGTGTGTATGTGTATGTGTAAAGAGAGAGAGAGAGGGAGGGAGAGAGAGAGTGCTCTATCTCCAGTAAATATCTTTAATAATGAAATTCTTCTGATGTGTTTGAAATATAAAAAGGAGTACAATTACATATGCTACCTCAAAGTAAACCAAAAGTTTTAACATCCTCTCTTATGAACAATTATATAGATAACTGGGAGGAAATAATGAAAAAATGGCTCTACAAATTAATAATGAATAATTGACAGAAATGACTGAATGAACACATTTTAAGAGTTCTGCTATACATATATCAAAAAGATAAAGACAAACGATGGGCATATTTGATTCAGCAAATGTCAGCCTGAAATTATATCTGTATTATTCAGAGAAAAGTTTAAATCATATAAATAAACCCTTCAAAGTGAATCAGTGAAAAATAGATATAAAGGAAGAGATCATCATTTCATCTAAAAGTCTAAAGGAGTGATTAGTGCAGATTTCTGCATTGTTTCCTGGCATAAGGTCAGTGCTTTCAATCATGTCTCTTTCTGATTTGTTATACAATACAAATGTCCTTCAAGTGAGAGGGAATATGTATTTTTAGACCAGAGACTCACTGATTATCATTCCCATATTAAGTTCCTAATGATACTGGTACAATCTAACCCAAAGATTTATGACATAGGAATTTGGAACTTGAGGTCATAGCTTACGATGGGTTTTTTCATATATGTGGGCTGTCTAATTTATGTATTTACATTTGAGTTTGTCTGTCTAGCATTTCCTCAATTCATTTGTTTCCTAGTCATAAAAATATAATTCTGAATACACACATTCAAGTTTAACTAGGAAAGATTCAACATAGGATGAAGGGAGTAAATAAATAACACTGTATTCATTATCTGTTGCTGCAATACCCCAAGTTTAGTGGCTTAAAACAGCATTTATTATCTCTCAGTTTTTTGTGGCTCAGGCATAGCTTAGCTGGTTCTTGCAGCTCAGGGCTGCTCACAAAGCTTTAATCAGGGCATCTGCTGTGGCTGCAGTCATGGCTATCGGCAGGCCTCAGGTCCTTGCACTCTGTTGACCAGAGATATCAGTTCCTGGCCAGTTTTTATACAGCTACACACCACATGGCAGCTTGCTTCTGAGAGAGACCAACAGAAGGAGAGAGAGAGAGAGAGAGAAAGTCTGAAGCTATATTCCTTTCCTAACCAAATGTCAGAAGTGACATCTCATTGCTTCTGCCATATTATTTTTATTACAAGCTATTCAATAAGTCTAGCCAACATTCAAGGGAAGGAAATTGCACAAGTGTGTAAATTTCTGGATGTAGGGAGCACTGGGACCCACCTTAGAGACCATCTACCACAGATACCACAGAAAAGCAAAACAGGAGAAGACTGGGGTAAAAGGTTGAATTATAGAACTAGCTGTATCACTTTAGATAAAGCATCTTTTTGGTTTCAAAATATAAAATTTGGTCATAAAAACCTCTACACAATTATTTGACTTCTGACCAGTATTCAGAAAATTATATCAACAGTGACTGGCTAGCTATTCTTTGTCAAGGGTCAGGAAACTATGGCCTTCAGCCCTGTTTTTGGAAATAAAATTTTATTGGAACAGCATCATGCCTACTTACATATTGCCTATGGCTGGTTTTGGAATGCAACAACAGAGATGAGCAATTGCTACTATGACTTGCAAAGACTGAAATATTTACTATCTGGTCCTTTAAGAAAATGTTGCAGGACCATGTCAATGCTAATAATTACAGGTCTCTACAAAAAGCCAAGATTTTATAGAGGGATTTTTTCCTTATAGTACAGGCTCAGTTCTCACCATTTCACATCTAGTAAGCAACTATCTAGATAAGTCAATCTCAATTAGATGTTACCCAATGCAGGAAGCTGTTCCTAACCACTAAGCATGAGTTAGATGGCTTTCTCTGTGCTGCTGTGGTACTATGTGCATATATCTGAATATTGCATACTATATTGTATCTTTTTTATTGAGATAAAATTCACCATTTTCACCAATTTAAAGTGTACAGTTCAGTGATTTTAAGTACTCACAATGTTGTACAATCATCACCAGTACCTAATTCTAGAACTTTTTCATAACCACAAAAAGAAATCCGGTAGCCATTAAGTAGTCATTCCCCATTCTCCTCTCCTCACAACCTCTGGCAATCTCCTTTCTATCTTTATGGATTTGCCTCTTCTGGACATTTCATATAAACGTAATCATACAATATATGGTGGGGAATGCTTTCACCTCTCAACCAGGCAGTTTAAAACTCTGCCCTTGATGGGACTTCCCTAGCAGTCCAGTGGTTAAGACGCCTCACTTCCATTGCAGGGAGCTCAGGTTCAAGCCCTGGTCAGGGAACTAGGATGCCGCATGCCATGTGGCACGGCCAGAAAAAAAAAAAAACTCTGCCTTTGAAATATATACATATATACAATCACTACATTCATTGTACATCTTAAATTTACAAAATTTTATATGTCAATTATATCTTAATAAAACTGAAAAAACCCCTCTGCCTTAGCCTTCACTTCCTGCTTGTGCTGACCCTAAAGATCATCCAGAGGTGAGAGCTTAGGCCTTTCTTCGGTTTACTCTGAGCATGTGCCCAGCCCTGTTCATGAGTGTTACCTTCTAGATTTTCATCTCATTCTCCATTCTCTTTTCCCAAGCCTTTTGGTTTGTCCATTGTTTGCCCCAACTATTATACTTTACCACTGTTGTCTGTGGCTCAGGCATTTGCCTTGAAATGCTTTTGACAAATGCCCCTTGGAAAACTACCTCCATCCTAGGAGAGTTCTTAGTTAGTAAAATAAAGGCAAGGTTTTAAATTTAGCCCTTCAGAGAGCTACAGACAGATCAAAACATGAAGCCACAAATTTTTGAGAATAAAGTCCATTTTGTGCTGTGTGATACTAGGAATCTATACTGGTAATGTGGGCTGTTGCCTTCAAAGCTGCCAGGGAGTAGGGGATGCAGTCAGGATAAATAGAAATGTTGTAAAATCACTCTTATTAATATTCAGGTGTTTTTTGTTTGTTTTACTCAAATAAAGCATTCACCTGATTGCTGTAAATTAGTTTCTGGAGTTTTCATAAAGTTGTTTCTCAGATTTTTGCCAGTTTATTCACTATGTTTGTGGAGAGGTGGACTTTTGAGTTCCCTACAACATCACTTTTGCTGACTGAATATATTAAATCTTAATTATTTGTTTCAATCTCTTTCTTGGGCTTCAATGCCATGAGTCCCTAGAGAACAGAGACTATATCTTGGTCATTTCTGTCTCTCCAGATACTAACAGAGCTTCAGATACATAGAAAGCACTATTAATTATCTGAATGAATAAATTAATATTTGAGTTGAAAATATATCCTATTTTATAGACAATTGCATAAATCTTCCAATTCTGGCAAAACCATTGAGGAAATGGGGGCAGGTATCACTGCTAATGCTTCTGTATGTGTGGATATCAAGGACAGAAATATGGACTCTTTCTGTGCAGCTATTTTGCTTCAATGAATTAGGCTACTTATTCTTTTTTTTTCACATCTTTATTGGAGTATAATTGCTTTACATTGTTGTGTTAGTTTCTGCTGTACAACAAAGTGAATCAGCTATATGTATACATATATTCCCATATCCCCTCCCTCTTGAGCTTCCCTCCCACCCTCCCTATCCCACCCCTCTAGGTGGTCACAAAGCACCGAGCTGATCTCCCTGTGCTATGCGGCTGCTTCCCACTAGCTATCGATTTTACATTTGGTAGTGTATATATGTCCATGCCACTCTCTCACTTCATCCCAGCTTACCCTTCCCCCTCCCTGTGTCCTCAAGTCCATTTTCTACATCTGCGTCTTTATTCCTGCCCTGCCCCTACGTTCTTTAGAACCAATTTTTTTTTTAGATTCCATATGTTTGTGTTAGCATACGGTATTTGTTTTTCTGTTTCTGACTTACTTCACTCTGTATGAAAGGCTCTAGGTCCTTCCACCTCACCACAAATAACTCAATTTCGTTTCTTTTTATGGCTGAGTAATATTCCATTGTATATATGTGCCACATCTTCTTTATCCATTCCTCTGTCGATGGACATTTAGCTTGCTTCCATGTCCTGCCTATTGTAAATAGAGCTGCAATGAACATTGTGGTACATGACTCTTTGAATTATGGTTTTCTCAGGGTATATTAGGCTACTTATTCTGATCAGATTACTAAACTGGTGGATTAGAGGAAGGTTGCAGACATAGCATGTTAGTATTTAGTTATAGGATAGAGTCTCATAATTTGTGCCGTGTATTAAATGTAGAAATATTAACTGAAAGTAAGTACACTTAGGTAGACTTATAACTGTTGAATATCTTACAATGTATGTGTCCTTATTAAATATCAATATTAAAACTAGGACGAGGTCACTAGTGGTGTACCACAGGTCACTATCTTCTGCATTAAAGCAAAATGTAAGGAAATCCATAAACTAGCTATTACTAGATGCTCATCAATCCTATTTTCACTTCCTGAAATAAAATAGGAAGACTGTATTTATTTCAGTCTCCCTTGCAACTGGTTTCAGTATGTCCAATTGTGTTTTGGCCAATGAAATGTGAGCATGTATGATATATATGCTGGGCCTACCTCCTCACCATCATCATTCATGTTCTCTCTCTTCCCCTTTGGCACTTTCTAAGAAGGAAGTAAATGGGATTCATGCCTCAGATTGGAGTTGAATTGAATTATCTGTGGGGGACCTTCTTATATCTGATAGTCTATGATTTTAGGGAATGTAACCGGTAGTGTGGAGGAGCTGAGTAGTTGAATAAAAGAGCTGACAATATTAGTCAGATTAAGCTATGAGAAACGCCCTAAAAATTTCACTACCTTACAAAAGCAAATATTCATTTCTCACTCACCTTACATATCCTTTATAGGTAAGTTTTGGCTCTGCTCTAGGACCTTGTCAATCAAAGTCTCAGGTTGAAAGAACAGCCCTCATCTGAGGCATGTATGTCTTGCTGCAGAGCAAAAAGAGCAATGGTAGAAGCACCCAATGTCTCTTGTCAATTCTACTTGGATGGGCCATATATCCCTTCCACTCACATTCTGTTAGCCTAAGCAAGTCACATGAATAAGCCTGACAGCAGTATAGTAGAAATGATAATCTTCCCACCAGGACAGGTCCCAGGGAGATAGTGGTAAACGTGAATAGAGAGGCAGGGAATAATTTGAACAAATAATACAGTCTACCACAGTAACATACGATTATTCCACCCAGGACTGATTATTTTATCTGTATAGTAGGCCCATGTGGTATGCCTTTATAGAGTCAGCCCTCTTTCTATTTAAATATCTCCTCTCAGTGTATCAGTGATTCCACCCTCAAGTGAATTAATTTGAATTCCTCTGCAACAGCAATGGCACAGAAGAAATGGCAATTTTGATTGAGGAAAGCTCTCAGTTTCCAGTTTCAATCCCAGATCCATAGAGTGAGAATACTTTAAGTACACTTTAAGGCAAATTCCTATCCCTGAGCCATCACAAAAGGAGAACCTCGTTTCAGATAATTAGATTTTTGATTTGCCAAACAGCTTTGTTACTGCTTAACAACTTCAAGTCCCTTTTTTTCTGGTTTAAACTAAGCTTCATACTACAGTTTTTGTTCTGTTCAATCTGGGTCTTTGTCCTATGGCTGGCTGACTCTTTATCCAGTTCTGGCTCCTTTAACATTTGATTTTCTTTCTGTCATGTCACTAATACTCTTTACTTAAATATATTCCTAGAGTAGCTTTATTGCTTTTATAACCTGGCCTGGCTTTTGCTTTTGTCTTCAGTTCCCCAGTTCCTACTTCATTCTGACTGAATAACTCATTCACCTGGTGACCCAACAGAACCCCCTTATTTCTCAGCTACTAGTTTAGACACTAGGTGGTGCTGTGCCTTTGTTGCTGGTCTAGGTTTAATTTCCTGGAATTATATCCCTGATTCTGGCAAATGGGATGATTCTGGAGAGTATAGACTGTCAGGAGAAGGGGAGAGTCTTGGAAACCAGGGAGTAGCTGAAAATAATTTGAATATACAGGTGAAAGTGGGCATTGTAATAGAAGTAGGGCCTGGAAGAGATTAAGGGTGACGGAACTCACTGTAAATGTTGAAGTGTCATCCTTAGAGAGAATAAATGAAAACTCTGAAAGAAGGAATGAGAACGGAATGGGTGCTCTTATAAGCAAGTATAAGATATACGGTATAACAACTGAAGGACTCCATCATGATAGCCTCACTTTTCTCTGTGGAGAAGCCTGAGAGTGAGGAATAGGTGAAGGATAAATGATTTAGCTAAATGAATATTATTTGGAATAGCAACTCTAGGAATTGCTTAAGGTGCTGTCTTAAGCCAGACATATATTAGGAATATAGAGCATTAACCAGTGATTAAGTGATATTTTAGGATGAAGAAATAAATCACAGAAAGCAGAAAGTCTCCACCATTAATGTATACAATATTTTTTGTACGATGAAACCTAAATTAGGGCAGTGGGTTTATTTTGTGTATTTAAAGGTTACCTAATGTTAATCCTATAATATTCCCTGGTTTGTCTATTTATTTTTAAACCCTGGCTGTGCAAGGAAATGGAAATCTGAGAACAATTTCCATGGCATTTTTAACATCCTGAAGCAAAAGACAACCATTTAAATGAATGGAAGGGGTACAACTTCACAGCTGGAAACTGGATTTGACAGTGAGTACCAGTGATAGACTATTTCCTGTGGAGGATATCACAAAGTAATACAGTAGCAGTCGAAACAACACTCTTTCTAACACATTGTACTGGCTTCATTTATCTGTTCAATGAATAGGAAATCTGCTTAAGCCACAGTGCCAAGAAATGCTATTTCTTTCACCTCAAATTCATTTTTTCACATTGCCTTCGTGATAATGGAGAAAAAAGCGTTATAAACAAAAAGAATGTCTTTTATTCCACAGAATGTTTAATTCATGCAGTGAAGCTACTAGCCGAGGTTTCTGTTTGGTTTTTAAGAAATGCAATAATTTAAAATTCATGTCAACAATGAGGCATTTAGAAAACAGATTTATAATCTCAATGATTAAATCTATACACTACATAGTTTTATATGAAATATGAAAATATAGGGAAATGTGGAAAATATTTGGTGTAGTAAAATCATAAGTAAGGTACTTTCATGTGACGACAAACATTATAATGAATTTTTTCTGTTCCTTCCAGATTTAGGATGTTAGTAGAACCTTTTGTGTGAAGTGCAAAGTTTTATTTCATTTTCAAATTTCTGTTGTCCCCTGCAAAGCCATTGGTACAGTATTCTCTAAAGCTGTTTGATGTCAAAAGTAAGAAAAAAGCTAGAATGATCTAAAAACTGGGAATATAATAATACAAAGAAGTGCTAATCTGGATCCTTGGTTGGAGAGAGAGTGATAAGGGGATAAGCATTGTTACAGTTTTAATGTTAAGCATTGTTACAGTTTTAATGTCACCATAATGTCTCATCATCACACCACATAGCATGGTTATCCATGTTTTGTCAGATACATTACACGATCCAACCATTTGTGTGCATCAAGATTATATAGGACATTAAGTAAAAGCAGAAGTGGATGATAGCATTTTCATAGTGAATTCAGCATTATATATACTCTTTTCAAAATCAAGGGCAACTCATAATCTAAGAGATGAACCAAACATTTTAAAAGAAGGAAGGTCATGGATGCAACTAGAAGCTATCAGTTTTCACTGGAACTGATAAAATTTTTATTCACTTGGTGCTTTTACAAACTACTAGGCAATATGCATAAATATAGTAGAAAAACATGCTAGTTCTATAAAATAAAAAATAACTATCCCTCATGTCCAGAAAAGAGAAATAATTTACTTGTAGTAAAATGTGGTCATGGGGCTAGATCTACACTGGAAATTTCTCCCTGACATATTTGTCTTTGATTGATGGTTGTGGAATGCCAACCTATTTAAACACATATGCACCTATACACTCAATCAAAATTTTGGACATGAATTGATTATTCTTTGACTTTGCTACTTTGCTCAGAAGATAAGGTAGTTATCAGAACACTTGGTCACAACTCCCGGATTACTGATATTAGCATTTTGTAAGTCTAGGCAAAAATATATTGTATAGTTTAGATATTTACAAAATAAAAAGAGAATTTTCTGTCGCCTATAAAAGTCACAACTAGGGAAAAGACAGATGATACATATATGAAAGGTAGTTAGTAGGAAAGCCTTTAGTAAATTATAAGAACAATAACAGTTTTATAGGTGGACTCCTTTCAAGTACAGATGTGCTCTAGAAAAGTGCTTAAAAACACTTTTTAAAAATCTCGCAGGATTCCTATTGGAAATTAAGAGGTAAAGAGGGATCGGACAGATTATTATCTAAGGAAACTGTGTGGTAAGGTATTTTGAAGTGAGTTAACCCATTGGAATGTGAAATATTACCCTTTTTACATGAAGCTTTAGATTTTTTTTTTTCACCAACTAGTATTAATGTTTGGGACTGTCATAATGTTAACATTTGAAAAGGGCTTTGTTCAAAAGGGGAAAAAATTAACAAGGATTTGATGGTAAATATCCACAGTTCTCTATGCAGATTAGATTATTAGCAATAACATGCCACTCATGTTTTTGCCTTACAAACTTTGCACTCACTCTTCCCACTGCTAGAAATAGTCTTCCCTCAAATATCTATATGAAGCTCCCTCTAATTTTATTCATGTCTCTGCTCAAATGTCCCGTTATCACAGAAAACTTCTCAGACAGCATATATGTGTGTGTATATATATTATATATATATATATATAATACATATACATAAATATATACTATCCTCTTTTCTCTACCTGTATTTATAGGTATCTTTGACTCTAATTCAGCACCAAAGGATTTATTCTAGCCTTTCATCTTGCTTATTGGATCTTTCTCAGACTCTCATTATCTACAATATATTTGTTTATTTGTACATCCATAGTGTAGTTATAAGAAGTTTCATAATCATATGCTGATACCCCTGTGGGGTGAGGGGGACAGAGGACAACTAAAGTACATTATGTTTACATCTCCTTTTGTCTTTAGCTTTTTCATTATTCAATCAAAACTGAAGAGTCCATCTCTCCTCCAAGTTCCCTTGTGCAACCCTTTGTAATTAACTGCTCTTCCAACCCCAGACCATGGATGCCACTGATCGGTGCTCCATCAGTATACGTTTACCTTTAAAAGAATGACATACAAATAGAATCATATAATATGTAACTTTTTGACTGACTTCTTTCACTAAGTGAAATGCACATGAGAGTCTCTGATGTTGCTGTATCAACAGTTCATTCCTGTTTATTGCTGAGTCGAATTCCATTGTATGGATGCCTGACAATATGCACATCTATTCAGAGTTTGAAGGACATTTAAGATGATTCAAGTTTTTGGCAAATATGAGTAAAACGGCTATATGCAATTACATAAAACCTTCATGTGAACATAAATTTTCATTTCTTCTGTGTAATTGCTGAGGAGTTGGATGCTTGGGTCATATGGCAAATATATGATTGCATTTATTAGAAACTGCCAAACTAGGATTGGAACCAAGATGGCGGAGTAGAAGGATGTGCTCTCACTCCCTCTTGCGAGAGCACCAGGATCACAACTAGCTGCTGGACAATCATCTTGGAGGGCACACACAAACTGGTGAGTGCATCGGAACCCAGGGGAAGGAGCAGTGACCCCAGGGGAAACTGAACCAGACCTACCTTCTAGTGTTGGAGGGTCTCCTGAGGAGGCGGGGGCTGGCTGTGGCTCACTGTGGGGACAAGGACACTGACAGCGGAAGTTCTGGGAAGTACTCCTTGGCCTGAGCCCTCCCAGAGTCCGCCATTAGCCCCACCAGAGAGCCCAGGTAGGCTCCAGTGTTGGGTTGCCTCACAGGATCACAACTAGCTGCTGTACAATCATCAACAGGAGGACATTGAAACTCACCAAAAAAGATACCCCACGTCCAAGGACAAAGGAGAAGCCACAGTGAGACAGTAGGAGGGGCGCAACCACAGTAAAATCAAGTCCCATAACTGCTAGGTGGGTGACTCACAGACTGGAGAACACTTATACCAGAGAAGTTCACCCACTGGAGTGAAGGTTCTGAGCCCCACGTCAGGCTTCCCAACCCGGGATCCAGCAACGAGAGGAGGAATTCCTAGAGAATCAGACTTTGAAGCCTACTGGGATTTGACTGCAGGTCTTCAACAGAACTGGGGGAAACAGAGACTCCACTCTTGGAGGGCACACACAAACTGGTGAGTGCATCGGAACCCAGGGGAAGGAGCAGTGACCCCAGGGGAAACTGAACCAGACCTACCTTCTAGTGTTGGAGGGTCTCCTGAGGAGGCGGGGGCTGGCTGTGGCTCACTGTGGGGACAAGGACACTGACAGCGGAAGTTCTGGGAAGTACTCCTTGGCCTGAGCCCTCCCAGAGTCCGCCATTAGCCCCACCAGAGAGCCCAGGTAGGCTCCAGTGTTGGGTTGCCTCAGGCCAAACAAGCAACAGGGAGGGAACCCAGCTCCACCCATCAGCAGTCAAGCTGATTAAAGTTTTACTGAGCTCTGCCCACCAGAGCAACAGTCAGCTCTACGCACCACCAGTCACTCCCATCAGGAAGCTGGCATAAGCCTCTTAGATAGCCTCATCCACCAGAGGGCAGACAGCAGAAGCAAGAAGAACTACAATCCTGCGGCCTGTGGAACAGAAACCACATTCACAGAAAGACAGACAATGAAAAGGCAGAGGGCTGTGTACCAGGTGAAGGAACAAGATAAAACCCCAGAAAAACAACTAAATGAAGTGGAGATAGGCAACCTTCCAGAAAAAGAATTCAGAATAATGATAGTGAAGATGATCCAGGACCTTGGGAAAAGAATGGAGGCAAAGATCGAGAAGATGCAAGAAATGTTTAACAAAGACTTAGAAGAATTAAAGAACAAACAAACAGAGATGAACAATACAATAACTGAAATGAAAAATACACTAGAAGGAATCAATAGCAGAATAACTGAGGCAGAAGAAC
>NC_041234.1:98458618-98459583 GCF_002837175.3 Physeter macrocephalus
AAAATAGACTTTAAAATAAAGAATGTTACAAGAGACAAGGAAGTACATTACATAATGATCAAGGGATCAATCCAGGAAGAAGATATAACAATTATAAATATATAAGCACCCAGCATAGGAGCACCTCAATACATAAGGCAACTGCTAACAGCTCTAAAAGAGGAAATCGACAGTAACACAATAATAGTGGGGGACTTTAACAGCTCACTTACACCAATTGACAGATCATCCAAAATGAAAATAAATAAGTAAACAGCAGCTTTAAATGACACAATAGACCAGATAGATTTAATTGATATTTATAGGACATTCCATCCAAAAACCAGACAAATGACAATGAAAACACGAAGAACCAAAACCTATGGAATGCAGCAAAAGCAGTTCTAAGAGGGAAGTTTATAGCAATACAATCCTACCTTAAGAAACACAAAACATCTCAAATAAACAACCTTACACCTAAAGCAATTCAAACAAAACCCAAAGTTAGCAGAAGGAAAGAAACCATAAAGATCAGAGCAGAAATAAATGAAATAGAAACAAAGAAAACAATAACAAAGACCAATAGCACTAAAAGCTGCTTCTTTGAGAAGATAAACAAAATTGGTAAACCATTAGCCAGACTGATCAAGAAAAAGAGGGAGAGGACTCAAATAAATAAAATTAGAAAGTTTTGGAAGTCCTCGCCACGGCAATCAGAGAAGAAAAAGAACTAAAAGGAATACAAATTGGAAAAGAAATAAAACTGTCACTGTTTGCAGATGACATGATCCTATATATAGAGAATCCTAAAAATGCCACCAGAAAAGTGCTAGAGCTAATCAATGAAATTGGTAAAGTAGCAGGATACAAAATTAATGCCTGACACCCACCCTTCTCAAACTCCTGCAAAAAATTGCGGAAGAAGGAACACTCCCAAACTCATTGTATGTGGCCACCATCACCCTGATACCAAAACCAGACAAAGA
>NC_041234.1:98460852-98504754 GCF_002837175.3 Physeter macrocephalus
ATTTAAGACCGGACACTATAAAACTCCTAGAGGAAAGCATAGTAAGAACACTCTTTGACATAAATCACAGCAAGATCTTTTTTGATCGACCTCCTAGAGTAATGGAAATAAAAACAAAAATAAACAAATGGGACCTATGAAACTTTTCAATCTGTGTGCCTTCATTTCCTTTTCTTATTGTATTGCAAGTACTTAGTACATAATGTTGAATAGCAGTGGTGATAGTGAACATCCTCGTCTTATTCCCAATATCATGGGGAAAGAATTCATATTTTCAGCATTTAATATGATGTTAACTGTCAGTATTTTGTTGATGCCTTTGGGTTAATCAAGCTACCTTCTATTCCTTTTTTGCAGGATTTGTTTGTTTGTTTTTAATCAGGACAGGTTATTGGATTTGTCCATTTTCTTTTCTCTGCCTCTACTGAGGTGGTCTTATGGTTTTTCTTCTTTAGTCTGTTAACATTGTGATTTATATTGATTGATTTTAAGTACTGAACCAGATTCACATTTGTCAAGATTTATTATCCTTTTTGTATGTTACTAGATTTACTTTTCTAATATTAAGTTGAGGATTTTTCCATCTATGTTCATTAGGGATATTAGTTGGTTTTTTGTTTTTGTTTTTTTTTTGTAATATCCTTGGCTAGTTTGCTACCAAGGTAATACTGGTCTCATAAAATGAGTTGGGAAATAGACTCTCCTCTTCTATTTTCTGGAAGAATCATTTACAATTGGCATTATTTCTTAATTATTTGGTAGAGTTCAACTGGGTCTCTAGTTTTCTTTGTGGGAAGGTTTTAGACTACAAATTCAATTTATTTAATAAATACAAGTCTAAAAAGAGTATCTATGTTCACTTCCATGAACTTGGTATTATGGCTTTTAATGGATCCTTCCTTTCCATCTATCTTGTCAAGTTTATGGGTATAGAACTGTTCTTAGTATATCCTTATTATCTTTTAAATGTTTGTATGTTTTGTAGTAAAGTTCTTCCCTAATTAATTCCTGATATTGGTAATTTGTGTCCTGTCTTACACGTGCTCGCTCTCTCTCTCTTTTTCTTGGTAAGTAAGGCAATTTTTTAAAAAAGGTTTTTTTCAAGGATCCAGCTTTAAGCTTCATTGCTTTTGTCTGTTTCTGTTTTCAATTTCACTGATTTCAGCTCTCATCTTGATTATTTCCTTTCTTTTGCTTGCTTTGAGTTTAAAATTATCTTTTTTTGGTTTCTAGTCTCTAAGATGGGGGGTTAGATTACTGATGTAAGGACTTTTACTCCTTTTAGTATAACCATATAATGATATAAATTTCCTTCTTAGTACTGCTTCAGTTGCATCCCACAAGTTGGGATATGTTATGCTTTTATTTTTTTTTTAGTTCAAAATAATTTTTTAACGTTCCTTGAGGCTTCCTTTTTGACACATGGGTTATTTAGAAGTGTGTTGTTTATTTTCAGTATATTTGTGGATTTTCAGATATCTTCCCTTTATTGATTTCTATTTTATTAATTTGTCAGAGAGCATGCATTCTATGATTCCTGTTCTTTTAAAATTTATGCTCTATTTTGTTCAATGTTACATGTGCATTTGAAAGAAATATATTCTGCTCTTGCTGGAATGAGTGTTCTACAAATGTCCATTAGGTCATGTTGGTCGATAGTGTTTTTCAGATCTTCTCTATCCTGACTGATTTTCTACTTGTTCTATCATTTACTGAGAGAAGAGTGTTGATGGCTCCAGCTACAACTGTAGATTTTTCTTTTTCTTCTTCCAGTTCTTTCAGTTTTTTCTTCATGTATTTTGAAACTTGTTGTTAGGTGCACGCACATTTAGAATTGTTATGTCTTCTTGGAGAATGGGCCTTTTTATTATTATATAATGTCCTTGTTTTCTCTGATAGTATTATTTGTTCTGAAGTCTACTTTGTCAGACATTAATAAGGATATTCCAGCTTTATTTTTTACCAGTGTTTGAATTGTGTATATTTTTGTTCCTTTCTTTAAATCTGTCTATCTACCTATTTATCATCTATCTAGTGGTTTTCCCATAGACAGGATGTAGTTTGGTCTTGAATTTTTTATCCAATATCGCAAACTCTGTCTTTTAATTCCCACATTTAGACAATTTTACCTTTAATGTGATTATTGATTTGGTTTGATTAAAATTGACCATCCTCCTAGCTGTTTTCCATTTGTTTCATCTTTTTTCTTCTTTTTTGCCTTTATTTAGATTAATTGAGCATTTTTGTGATTTCATTTTATCTCTGTTATTGACTTATTTTCTCTCTCTGTTAAAAAACTGTGGTTATCCTAGAGTTTAAAATATACATCTTCAATTAATTAGAGTCCACTTTAAATAATATACCACTTCATATGTAGTGCAAGGTCCTTACAATTATATGCTCAAAATTCTTTCCTCCTGGGCTTCCCTGGTGGCGCAGTAGTTGAGAGTCCGCCTGCCGATGCAGGGGACACTGGTTCGTGCCCCGGACCGGGAAGATCCCACATGCCGCGGAGCGGCTGGGCCCGTGAGCCATGGCCACTGAGCCTGTGCGTCCGGAGCCTGTGCTCCGCAACGGGAGAGGTCACAACAGTGAGAGGCCCGCATACCGCAAAAAAAAAAAAAAAAAAAAAAATTCTTTCCTCCTATCTTCTGTGCTATTTTTGTGATAATTGTCACTTTACATATGCTTTATAAACACAGTGCTAGGGTACTATTTTTGCTTTAGATAAGTAATGCAAAACATAGAAATAATAAAGCAATTAGAATAAAGACAAAAATAATTTTTACCTACATTTTTTTTCAATTTCCAGTGGCCTTTATTTCTATGTGTAGATTCAAACTTCTTCCTGATATCATATTCCTTCTGCTTGACGAATGTCCTTTAACATTTCTTGTAATGTAGGTATGTAGCAATACATTCACTGAGATTTTGTTTTCAGGGAAATTATTTCTTCCTCATTTTTGAAAGGTATTTTCACTAGGTATAGAACTATGGGTTGAATTTTTTTTAATTCAGCAGTTTTTAAGTGTCATTTCAATACTTTCTGTGTTGTATGGTTTCTGACAAGAAATTTTCTGCAGGTCTTATCATTGTTCTTCTGTATATAATGTGTCCTTTTTTTTCTAAATGACTTAGATTTTCACCTGCTTGAACATAATTCTAGTTTTGTGTGTGTATACCTGTGTACATGCTTGTGTGTTAGTAATTATTCTACTTGGCTTTCTCTGAGCTTCTGCACTCTGTGGTTTGTTGTGTGGCATTAATTTTGACAGATTGGTAAAGGCTGACTATGGCTGGAAAGATAATATAGAATCCCTGGGGGCACAGGCGTAAGGGTGTAATGAGTACACATTCATTACAGGTTCTTCTCCATGGGTGTCACTGGACACTCAAAACAAAGATTGGTGAGATCCTGACAAAGCATCCCTTGTAGTACAAAAGTCTGAGTGAGAGGAATAGCAGCAGCAAATCCAATATTTCTCCAAATATCTTTTTTAACTCCCTGTTCTCTCTTTTCCTTTTCGGATTTTGGTTACACATATGATAGATCATTTGATATTGTCCTTCAAATCTTGACTGTTCTGTATTTTTATTTTCACCCTTTTTCTCTGTATGTTTCTGTTTGGATAATTTCTTTGGGCATATGTTCAAGGTCACTGGTTCTTTCTTCCGCTGTGTCCAGTCTACTGATGAGCCCATCAAAGGTATTGTGTATCACATTTACTGTGATTTTCATTTTTAACATTTTATTTGATTCTTTCATATAGTTTGCATTTTTTTCTCCTGAAATTTGCCATCTGATTTTGAATGTTGTCAGTCTTATCTGGAAGACCCCTAACATATTAATCATAGTTATTTTAAATTTTCTTTCAAATAGTTCCAACATTTCTTCCATATCTAATTCTGGTTTTGTTGACTGCTTTGTCTCTTGACAGTATGTTGTTTTTTAATTGATTTTTAAAATATACCTGCTATTTTTGTTGTTGTTGTTGAAAGCTGGACATCTTATGTAAGACAGTAGAGACTAAGGTGAATAGTTCTTATGTCGAGAAATTGGCATGCCTTTGTATTTACTAGGCTTTTAGCGTTTGTGTGTATGTGAGTGTATGCATGTCATTCTAGTCAAGAGTAGATTGTGGAGTTTCTTGCTGCTGTTTTTAGTCTTGTTAAGAGGTGTGCCAGGCTTTAAATTCCTCAAGTGATACATTAGTTCAGGGTGGGTTCTGGTTGCCCAATGGTTTTTATCAATGTCTGCTCCACAGCTTTGGGTCTTCCTTTGGGCTGTGCCTCAGGGAGAGTCTTCCTTCAGGCTCTTATAACACTTTCATCATTATTTCACTGTCACTTATCACTTGATTCTGATTAGCCTGATGATGGAGAGTGTTTTCTGTTGTTCTAATTAATCCTCTATCCTGGGCAAGAAGTGTGTCCCTAGGTCTTGGAGGTGTGGCCTTCTCACTAATCTTGCCCCTCCCAGATATAGTTCTTGGCCCATCCTCTTGCTCTCCCCAAGGGTACAGTTTTGTTTTGTTTTTTTCTTGTTCTCTTCTACCAGCTGCAGTACATTTTCACCAGTGCCCTAAGGGTGACAGTTTGTGTTGCCCTTTCCTCTCTCACAGTTTACAGTTTTTGTTCCATAGATGAAATAAGAGAAACAGATCTGGGTAGGATTTGCTGCTGCTATTCCTCTCACCCAGACTTGTACTATGAGAGATGCTTTTTTTTTCTTTCATAGACTGAGGGATGCTTTCTCAGCATCTCACCAATATGTTTTCAATGTCCAGTGACGCCCATGGAGAAGAGATTGCAGTGAGTATGTACTCCCCTTATACCTGTGCCCTCAAGGTTCTATATTCTCTTTCTAGCCATAGTCAGCTTTTACCAATCAGTCAATAACCTATAACAGTTAAAAAAAAAGAACTTTTAGAAACTTTTAACTTATAGAAAAATTGCAAAATAGTAGAGAGTTCCTGTATATGTGCCATTCATCCAGCTTCCCTTTATGGTAACATCTTACATAACCATAGAACATTTATCAAAACTAAAAAATTATTCTATATAAAAAATTGTACTATACTATTCACTTAAAAATTGCTTAATTCTTCTTAACGGTGTCTGGCTGCATCCATCTTCACATAAGTGCTTGTATCTTATCTCTTATTGCCTGTCTTTCCTTAGATTTAAAGTTATTTGGTTGCCTTGTGACCTCAGCTTTCTGATAGGTTCAAGAAAATTATGAATTTGCAGGATATATGGCTTTGTTGTTTTTGTTGTAAAGGTAGAAGTGATGCTCTTTCCAGTTTTGTATATTCCAAATAGAAATTGGGAGTTAACAAATATGTTTTAAACGAATGAATAACTGAATGAATGATCTGTTGTTCACAGGTAAATTTGATATACAATGGAAAACAAAACAATTATTTAAGTATTAAGGTACATCAAGCAGACTGAGTATTTTCTAACTTAGTGTGTTTATGTACTAACGTAGTAATCCATTTGGGAATCCTTCATAGGCTAAATCTAAATGTAGTATTTGCAAACACTTTACAAAAAATGTTTCTTCTTTTTTAAGTAGCCACCCTTCTTAGAGGATAGATTTTTGTTTTATTTTTTTCAAATTTGAGATCATCTTTTTTTTTCAGTGGATACGTCTACAGAGTGAAAATATAGAAAGCAATAGCTCTAGGTCCTTGAGCTCTGATTTGGAAATTTTTTGATAAAAGCTCAGATATACTTCAGATTAGTCACAATATTTAAATGCAAAACTTCTCTCCTTACACAGAAAATAAATTACATAGATATGAACTGTGGCAATATATTGGTAAATCTGACCTTGTTACATGTCAATGTGCTGCAACCACAATGTGCATTTTTGAGTCTTTCTGTTTTGGCAAATAGACATTGGGTGTTTTAAGTTATTGAAACACTTAATGTTGTCATTGTTATCACTTAAAACATTTTGGGGCACAACTATGGAACAGATGGATTATTTTTTTGAAGGCTCAATAAATTGTACCCAAATTAAACATCTTTCATAATGTGAGCTATAATTTTTAAAAAATAGTTTCATGGTTTTTACAAATGAAAGGGATTTTAGAGATTACTTAATTCAATGTTGAGGGAAAGGAGATCCACAAAAGCAAAATATCATAAAAGATCATATGTCCAATTAGGAAGGAATCTGTTCAACTTTGAATATTGTCACAGCATGCCCAGGGTACTTTTTATCACATGCATTGCTCTTTTGTTTGAGTGCTTGCTTTAAAAAAGCCTACCAGAACTTTTATATAAAACATCTTTTAACATCTTTTGAAACTGTCTGTAGATTAATTTAGTAGTCACACAAGAATATCAGTCTCATTACTTTCAAGTCATGCCTCATACACTTAAATTGTTGGTAGAAAATATATATAAGGAGAGATTTATATTAGCCAAATGCTCACTTCTCTCTCTCTCTTTCTCTTTCATTTTCTTCCCCTCTCTCTCATCTGTCTCTCTCTCTCTGCACTGTTGACACAAATGACAAGCATCTACTGTGCATAGTTATTATACATTCCCTCAGATTCCTTGCTCATTAAACTTAAAAGGTATGTAGGATGGTAATTGCCACTTAATCTGCACTCTGTTTTGGAGGAAAGAAATTAACATATATTTATTTTGCAAATACAGCAGTGGCTAAAATCGAACTGATTTCACAAGACACTTTTCCTTATTTTAATGCAAACAACTGTGACAAATTTTAATATATCTCAAAAAACTCTTATAGAGAAAATATATTGTACAGTGATATTTTCCATTTTCTATCTTTTGTTTAAAGGAAACTATTCCTATTTCTTATGACATGTTAGGCCTCAGATAATAGTATATAACTTTAAAATATTGAGTTTTTTTAATGAAGACATACTATGTTTTGTTTACAAATAAAATATAAAAACCCAGTTGCTTCTAATGGTATAATTCTGTACAGTTTTATTCAACGCATTTATTTTGCAAAATAAAAAATATAAAATCTACAAATCTACAGATCTAGGTAGGAGGTTCTAATAGTGAAAAAAAAAAGGCAAAAATTCCTGCCATGCATTAATATGTCACTGGGCATTTGGTTGGATGTGGCTGAGTCATTCAATTAGGACAGAGTTTGAAAGGAGGAGCTTGGTCAAGCTGCTGTGTAAAGCAGGCAGTGATCTTGTTGATGTAAACACTATACAGAGCATCTTCAGGAGGAGTGAGAACAGGTGTGGCTCTCCTACTACACAGTGATCAGGTGTAATAGCTGCCATGAGGATGATATCAGGCATCTAATTAACCTCCCTACAACTATCTCATCACCCATTGTTAATGGGCAATGTTTCTCTTGGATGGATATCCTATAGAGGTACACTTGCAATTGCGGTAGACTGCCAGAAACATCTGCTTATTTGGAGAGATTTAATGGGTGTGATTCCCACACTTACCTGCCCATTGGCATTGACCACCATGCCCTCCACTGGTGCCGAAATACTGGCTAATCCTGCCCAGTCGAACCAGGTGTCAAATCCGTAAGACATTAGTAAGGTTTCTTCTACCAGTAAGCCATAGACCATTGGTCAGACTGCTACAAAAGAAGAAAAACAATGATAAATAACCCTTCTTCTGTTGCTTGGCAATATGATATCTTTATTTGAAAATTCTCAGTGGAATATGGCAGAAATAATATCCTCACAAAAAGAAAAGCCAATGGCACATTGTAATGCTTTTTGTTATCATTTCCATTCCCTTAATAGATTGGACTAAAAGGTACTGGTTCTGTGAAGAGAGGAGAACCTGCATGCCCGATGTACAAGCTAGTCAGGATTTGGATAACAGTGCAATTATTCAAGATAGAAAAGGGAAACATCAGCAAAACACTGATGTTGAAGGGGAAGTAAGGAAAACCCTGAATAGATTAAAAGGACACACAGAAGAACCAAATGCAACACCATTGTAGGTACTTCAAAGAACTCTCCATCATGATAAAGAAGTCCTATTAATGCCACCAGAAAGAAACTCATTGAAGAGGTCATTGCATGGAAATGAAATTCCAGAGTAGTATAAAGTGACCAGACATGGAGAATGATTTCTTATGCACGATTCTGGTGCTCAAGATGAGGAAAGAATTCTTATTTACACAACTTTGACAATATTCAATATTTAAGTGACAGTACATTATTCAGTGATAGCACCTTCAAGATGGCACTAATACAGTTCATTCAGTTATCTACTGTGCATGGTGTAGTATTAGGTTATACTATGTCATTGATTTATGCACTAAAAGTGAAAAAGCAAGAGGACGCTTACATACATACATACATACATATATATATATATATGAAAGTACTTGCATTTGCATGGAAAAGAAATCTCAACATTAATCTTTCATTGTGTATGATAGATTTCAAGGTTGCAAATATGAATGCGATTCAACTGTTCCTACCAAATGCCCAAGTAAAAGGATACTTATTTCACTTTTCATAGTCATTGTGGTGAAAAACATCTTCTTTGGGTCTAACACGTGAGTATACAACAATGAAGACTAACACCAGCACATGAGCATCCATGATGTTTGGGCTTTCATTTATGCCTTTGGAAGATGTAAATGAAACTTTTGAGTACATTGTGGAGAATGCAGAAGAATATTTAGACGACCTAATGAATTATATCCTTGGACATCATGGCAGAAGCAGAGGAAGAGCAGAAGCTCCAAGATTTCTGCCAAAAACTTGGAATGTTTATATATCAGTACTGAATAGCAATCACAGGACAAATGATGCTGTGGAAGACTGGCATAGCAAATTTCAAAGCTAATGGTAGTGCATCATCCTTAAATTTGGAGATTTATTGGAGTGTTAAAAGATGAACAGCAAACGAACAAGTTATCACCCAGGTTCTTGGTGGTCGCACTCAAATACAACCACCAACTTCAGGATGATACCAACAAAATCAAATTCCTATAACTGAAATTGTTAACAAATATAACAAATATAAAGCCAATAATCAAGTTGATATATACTTGAGATCAGTTGCTCATTGACTTAAGACTATCCCTGCTAAACTTCATGATGAAGAAGAACAAAAATAAATGTGAAATCCAAAATTCATCAGGAATTAACAATAAAAATAATTTAAATAAAACTCTAATGAAGTTAAATGTTTGTATTATTTAATGAATCATGGACCAAATATCTCATGGACGTTTTGGACAGGGCCAAATTTTAAAGACCTTTTCGTGTGGACCAGATGTCTCAATGGGCATTTTGGACAGGGCCAACTGTCCTACAAGTTTTCAAATAAGTTATCTAAACCTATATGTGGCTGTAGTTTAAGTACTATTATTATCATTACCAATGAGTAAAGTTCATAAAATTTCAGTAGCTTGATAATAAGCTGCTAAGTATAGGTAGTAAGTTGTATAAGCAAAATTAGAAAGTAGTATTTGGTGTTTGACTTTCCAGCATGGGTATTGTGACACTGGGATCCCAGAGTTTCAGAGCCACATGGTTATGTGACTGGATAACAAGTTTTGAGATTTCAAGTCTCTTTTTGTCTTACTTATACCAGATGCTAGCCAGACTCTATGTTTGAAACTTTCTCAATAACTCTTGATTCTCAATTACTCAATCATACTTCTTGCCTTTCTTTCATTTAACTCGGAACCCAAGTTACCTAGGATAGGGAGGAACCTGAAACAGCAACTCCCGATGGCCAATAACAAAACATGGTTTAAAGTATGTTTGGGACTCCAGGCAGGGACACCTCATTGATTAATTTTGAAGATTACCTGTGGAAACACTTATGTTAAGGGCAAATGGAAACTTGTCTTCTCATTCCAAAGTAGCTTCTGATGTTTAGTACTATATAGAAATTTTTAGTACAGATATTTCAGAGACATTTTAGAGTATCAGTTTGTATTTCATTTGTTTTATCTCAGAACTACATGAAATTCAGGAGATAAATTTATACCTATATTGTTTCAGTCTATAGTCCTAACACCATTTTAATTGAAATATCAGTATTACAATAACCCTATTATCCTATTTATTAACTATTCTTTAGAAGTTTATATTTTTTCACATATCCAATATATCATATTGAAAATAGTTAATTATATTCTCATCCAGTTATCTTTGCAGCCTCCTGACATAAAAACCTGCTATGATTTGCATGAATTTTGTTCCCTCTGGACTTTACTGTCAAGTTCTCTTGACAATTTATATTTCTTATCTCATATAACCATACTATTTGGTCACTTTAGCATCTTCATTTCTATAGAATCCTCCATACAATCTTTCATTTTTTCCCTTTCTTTCCATCCAGAGACCCTGAGAACTTAGACAAACCCATGAAGGAATGAACTTACACCCATGAATGACTATGAAAGCATAATTCTCATTCCCTCGTAGTGCATATTGTCACAGTGGCTAGTACTTATTAAGCATTCTACAAATGTTATCTATTTTGATCATTAAACCAGGCTCTATCTTTAAAGCATTTCCTTTTCTCTTCTACCTCTTAGGGCTACTGAAAGAGATAACTCATAGATAGGTAATGTTTAATTATTTCAGTTTTCATTAATTTTCTTTTTTGGTTCTCTACCACCATTACATTATATTGTCTTGGGGAAGATTGTTTTGTGTTGATATCTTGGGCTTACCTATAATCTTCATGAATGTGGATGTCCAAATCTCTCCCCAGATTTGTGAAGTTTTCAGCCATTATTTCTTTAAATAAGCTTCCTTCCCCTTTCTCCTTCTCCTCTGCTTCTGGGACTCCAATAATGCATAGATTATTTCTCTTAATGATATCTCATAGTTTATGTAGGCTTTCTTCACTCTCTTCCTTCTATCCTTCCTTCCTCCCTTCCTTCCTCCCTCCCTCCCTCCCTCCCTCCCTCCCTTCCTTCCTTCCTTCTCTGACTGGATAATTACAAATAACCTGTCTTCTACTTAACAGATCCTTTCTTCTGCCTGATCCAGTCTGCTGTTGATGCTCTCTATTGCTTTTTTGTTTTTTCATTTTATTCATTGCATTCTTCAGCTTCAGAATTTCTGTTTTTTTTTTTAAGATTTCTGTGTCTTTATTGAACTTCTCAGTTTATTCATGTATTGTTTTCCTGTTTTCACTGAACTGTCTTTGTATTTTCTTGGAGTTCAATGAGTTTCCTTAAGACAATCATTTTGAATTCTTTATCAGGAAAATTACAGATCTCCATTTCTTTGTTTTGGTTACTGAGAAATTGTGTCCCTTTGGTGGTGTCATGTTTCCTTGATTTTTCATGTTTCTTGAATTCTTGCATTGCTGTGTTCACATTTGAAGAAAGCACTCACCTCCTCCATTCTTTACAGACTAGCTTTGGGAGTAAAATTCCTTCCATCAGCCCTGTTGGAATTCTGAGGGTCTTCTCAGACCTTTTCTGTGTGTGCTCTTGCTCCAGAGTTCTCATTCCCTCTTGTGGCTGAATTATTAAGCTTGTATGCTTTCTCTCAATCCTGCAAACCCAGCCCAGGTACTGAGAGCATCCCTTTTTCTTTCCCTAGAGTGTTACTGAATGCTCAAGTTTGTGTAATTTCTCCCAGTCCAATGTACTTTGACCAGCTTTCTGTTCATGCTCACTACTCATTTGCAAAACCTTGCTCTTGCTGCCATTGGGCACGTGCACAGAGATCCAGCCATGGAGTGTGAGATGTGTGCAGGTGAGCCGTATAGGGCTTTGAGTGTGTCCATGGGCCAGTGGAAGAATCTGCAGACATTGCATACCCAGTAGCTTGTAGTCAGATTTCCTGATGGAGTCTGCAAACTGGTCAGCAAGATCTGTGTCACTTTGATGACCCCTGAGAGCCCTATCTGCTGTTCTCCCACCTGCTTTCTGCTTTCCAGTCACACAGCAACATGTCAGTATTCTGAATGGGGTGAGAAACAAATGAGTCTCTCTGGTAGCATCCCACATAACTGGGGAATGTGGGTGGTCATTCACATGCTTTCATTTCCCCCCACAGGGAAATTGTGGGCTAAGTAGGTCTCTCTGGTCCTAAGCTGTACCACCTTGGAGGAGGGTGATGTGAGTAAAGTGAAAACTTCCTCTTATTCTCTTCAGTGGTCTAATCTTGCTTTTTTTTTCTTTTTTCTCCAGTGGTGTTCTTATACTTCTCTGCAGGACTCCTGGACTTAAAAAAAACTCTCTTATCCATGGGTGATTGTCTAAATCAGTGTTCCTTGGGGAGAAGATTGTAGAAAACTCTTATTCTGCCATGATGATGACATAACTCTTAACTTTTTTTCCTGGTATTCCTTATACAGAAGTTTCTATCTGCAAGGTGAACTCTGTCCACATTTCTGTCTCCATCTTACCTTATAAATATGAAAATAACATGTGCATGGATTATTTTCTTTTTCACTCTTATTTATTTTTATAAACCTGATTTATTGATATATTTTATTTAATCACAAGTATTGGCAGACATTAACAGGGCTGATGATTCCAGTTAACACTTATCTCTCACTTCTTTGACTCTAATGCATCTATTGTTTCTGTTACTCAGATAATACCTTATTAAGCAGCATTATTAATAACTGATATATTCAAAATAATTGGTGTACATGAAATCAGATTATAAACACATTAGATGGAGGTGCCTAATTTTTGTTACTTTAGTTTAAGTTAGGATAGCACTATTATATTTCCAAAACACTTAGTATACTGCTGAACACATAGTAACAACTCAATTAATCATTGTTGATTGATTACAAAACAGATATTTAAGATCACCACAATGATGTAGAAAACAAGAGAGTTAATTGTGTGTGTCTCCTTGAGAAAAACTTTTATATTTTCTAAGACAGCAAAACTGTGTTGCTAAGATATCATGGAGTCTTCAAACATGGAAGAGTAAATAGGAAAAGAAAATGGTAAAAGTTGCTAGTAAATCTTCCTGACCCAAGGCTTTAGTTAGTTATATGTAGTAGTTTTTCTTGCCAATATTGAAGAATGTTAGAGACCCTAAGTTAGAAACTACACATAGAAAAGTAAAAAAAAATTGTGTTCAAATCAAGCTCTGCCACCTATTGTGAATGTGGGCATTCTCTTAAGTTTCCTGAGCCTCAATTTTCTCATTTATAAAAAATGAAATGCCACCTACACCTACAATTAAATGAGATGAGGAATGTCCCATTCAGGGTTAATATAGAAATATTTTCAAGTGGTTTTATGGTGCAAGTGTTGCTTACTTTCCACCAAAGATATAGGAAATTATTATTTATTTCATACAATAAGCATTAATTTTAAATATGGATTTCTAATAATATTTCTTTAAGTGCTTTTAAAAATCAGTGTGCTTTACTTTTTTGGTTTATGTAACCATTTGAGGAACATGGTTATATATATTTTGAATGTATGGAATTTTAATACAAATTTACACATTTTATGAAATAAAGTAATAGCTGGTTCAGAGTAACATTTCTCTTTCAGTTATTTAGACATAATCTTAATAAAGTGTACTTATAAAAAGAAATGTCTTTTAACTACAAAATAAATAGGCTTCTACGTACATCTATGGAAAACATTTTATAAATTAAATGTTATGATCTAACCAGGAGATAATCCAGGGAAGGTAAATCTAACCAACACATGAACCTTTTTGGGGGCAGAAAAGCCATCTCAGGTTCAATTCAATCAGAGGGCATCGGTAATTTCCCTAAGATTCCATCCAGAAATCATCTTGCCTCCAGTTCTACAAATTACTAATTTCAGAGCCATTATGTGGAAAGCTTCACAGACTCCAAATTTGGATAGTAAGATAAGTAATTACCAAAATATTAATGTGCCACAGAGAAATAATTTAGGTTATTGATGTGGTCTGGCTATACACGTTTGAATTTCTCCTTCCCACAAGAAAAGGAAATCACTGTGTAGCATTGATTCAAAATATACTTGAATGTATTATGTATAGTCAATTCAATTCAATTCAATTTAATGCAGATATACTATGCCAAAGTTGCATGTATTTAAAAAAATGTAAAATGAATCCGTGTCCTCAAGAAGCCTATAAGTATAATAATAATTATAATACAAAGGAAATACTTTAGGTATAACAGGAGAAATAGAAATGCTGCAGTAAAACTCTGGGAATTTAAAGGAGAAAACAAGAATGAGACCGAGAGAGATAGAGAAAATTGCTAATAAGATTAGAAAGGCCTTCATGAAAAAGGTGACAGAGAAAGGACTGTACACCTAGTAAACTTTTCCATCTTAGATATCTTAGATGTTTTCAAGTATAGGATAGACCAGTGTTATTCAAACCATTATATAGAACCCTTGATTAAATTTCAATTTGAATTTTATCATTTAAAATATATTTTTACTATTTAAAAATAAGATACAAACTCAAATGTATTATAGATCTACATTTAGAATTCTGGAGACAACCAAAGTATTAATATGTGTTTTCAGATAAGGGATTTTTTTTCATATATGAGAATAAAATCTATTGTAGCATCTTTGTGAATACATCTGAACTTCTTTTTTTTTTTTTTTTTTTTTTTTTTGTGGTATGCGGGCCTCCCTCTGTTGTGGCCTCTCCCATCGTGGAGCACAGGGTCCGGACGCGCAGGCCCAGCGGCCACGGATCATGGGCCCAGCCGCTCCGCGGCACGTGGGATCTTCCCAGACCGACGCGCAACCACTGCGCCACCAGGGAAGCCCCTGAACTTCTTATGAATAGCATCAATTTAAAATTTTCTAATTCTTGTATCAATTTAGGAATTGTCTTTTTCATCTAAACTTTCAAATATGTTGGCATTAAGTTGTTTATAATATTCTTTTATGGTTTTAAAAAATATCTGTAAGTCCTATGTGAAGTTTCTTTTCTTTATTTGCTCTCTCTTTCTTTATCTCCCTCTGTGTGTGTGTGTGTGTCTCTCTCTCACATCACGATGGATTTAAACTAGAAATAAAAAACAACAAGATAGCTGGAAATTCCCAAAATAATTGGAGATTAAACAACATAACACACTGCTAAATTGCTAAATAACACATGGATCAAAGAAGAAATATCTGGGCTTCCCTGATGGCGCAGTGGTTGGGGGTCCGCCTACTGATGCGGGGGGCGCGGGTTGGTGCCCCAGTCCAGGAGGGTCCCGCGTGTCACGGGGCGGCTGGGCCTGTGGGCTGTGGCCGCTGGGACTGTGCGTCCGGAGCCTGTACTCTGCGGCGGGAGAGGCCACGGCAGTGAGAGGCCCGTGTACCACAAAATAAGAAAAAAAAAGAAGAAATATCAAGAGAAGTTTAAAAAACATTTTGAATTAAATGAAAATGAGAAAACAACTTATTGAAATTTGTGAGCTGCAGTGAAAGCAGTGCTTAGAGGGAAATTTTTAGCATCAAATGTACCTATTGGAAAAGAAGAAAGATCTAAAATGAATAATTTACCCTTCCACCTTAGGAAACTAGAAAAAGAAGATAAAATTAAATCCAAAGTAAGAAAAATAAAAATAATAAATATTAGAGCAGAAATCAATGAAATTTAAAACAGGAAATCAACAGAGAAAATCACAAAACCTAAAGCTGGTTCTTTGAAAACATCAATAAAATTGATAAGTCTCTAGCCAGATTAACCAATAAAAAGAGAATATAGAAATTGTTAATATCAGAAATAAAAAAGGGACATCATTTCAGATTCATTGCAAAGTAAAAGGATAATAAAGGAATATTATGAATAACTTGATTCCCACAAATTTGAAAATGTAGATGAAATACCAGTTCCTTGAAAGACACAATCTGCCAAAACTCACACAGGAAGATATAGACAATGTGAAAAGGTCTATATGTATTGAAGAAATTGAATCAATAATTAATAACCTTCCAAAAACAGAAAGCAGTAGGCCCAGAAGTGTTATTTAAGTGTTTGGTAGCTGAAGTCTACCAAACACTTAAAGAAAAAAATTATACTAATTCTCTACAAGCTCTTTCAGAAGATAGAAGCAGAGGGAATACTTCCTAATTCATTCTATGAGGCCAGCATTACCCTAATAGCAAAACCAGAAAAAGATGTTACAAAACATCTTTTATAACTACAAAAGGAAAACTACAGACCACTATCTCTCCTGAACACAGATGCAAAAATCCTCAACAAAATATCAGCAAATAAAATTCAGTAATGAATAAAAATATTTATACACCACAAACAAGGTATCCAAGTATGCAAGATTGGTTAAAAACTTAAAAATCAACCAATGAAATCCATTGCATCAACAGACTAAAGAAGAAAAATAACATGTTTATATCAATAGATGCAGAAAAAGCATTTGGCAAAATCCAACACACATTCATGATAAAAAAACTCAGCAAACTTGGAATAGAGGAGAACTTCTTTAACTTGATGTTAAAAATCTACAAAAAACCCAACAGCTAACATACTTAATAATGAGAAATTTGAAGCTTCTTACTAGGATCAAGAACAAGACAAGGATATCCACTCTCACCAATGCTTTTCACACCATACTGGAAGACATAGCAAATGCAATAAGAAAAGGAAATAAAAGGTACACAGATTGGGAAGGGAGAAATAAAACTGTCTTTTCTTGCAAATCACATGATTGTCTATGTAGAAAAGTATTCTACATACAAAATTCAACAGCTTTCTTATATACCAGGAATGAAAAAATGGAATTTGAAATTAAAAACTCAGTACCATTTATATTGGCGCCCCCAAAGATGAAATGCTTAGGTATAAATATTTAGGTATAAATAAAATATGTACAAGATATATGTGATGAAAACTACAAAACTGTGATGAAAGATATCAAAGAACTAAATATATGGAGCAATATTTCATGTTCATGGATAGGAAGACTCAATATTGTCAAAATGTCCATTCTTCCCAACTTGATCTATAGATTCAATGCAATACCAATCAGAACCCCAGGAAGTTATTTTGTGGATATCGAATTATTGATTCTAAAGTTAACATGGAGAGGAAAAAGACCCAGAATAACCAACTCAATATTGAATGAGAAGAACAAAATCAGAAGGACACTACCAGACATTAAGACTTAGTATATGAGTCACTTTGCTGTACAGAAGAGATTGACACAACATTGTAAATCAACTATACTTCAATAAAAAAGCAAAATTTAAAAAGACTTAATATAAAGCTACAGTAATCAAGACAGTGTAGTATTGGCAAAAGAAAAGACATATGGATCAAAGGAATAGAGTAGAGAGCATATAAGTAGGCCCACATAAATAGTTATGTCATCATAGATAAAGGAGAAAAGACAATAAAATGGAACATAGTCTTTTCATCAAATGGTGCTGGAAAAACTGGACATATACATGCACACACACAAACACACACACACACACACACACACACACACACACACACGAAAGAAACTAGACACAGACATTACACCCTTAATAAAAATTAACTCAAAATGGATCACAGACCTAAATGTAAAATGCAAAATTATAAAATTACTAGAAGATAACATAGGAGAAAACCTAGATGACCTTGGGTATGATGATGTCTTTTTAGACACAACATCAAAGTCATGACCCATGAAAGAAATAATTGATAAGCTGGACTTCATTAAAAATTTTTTAAAAATCTTGTCTGTGATAGACAATGTCAAAGAAATTAGAAGACAAGCAACAGACTGGGAGAAAATATTTGCAAAAGACACATCTGATAAAGGACCGTTTTTGAAAATATACAAAGAACTCTTAAAACTCAATGGTAAGAAAATGAACAGCCAGATTTGTTTTTAAATGGGCAAACGAACTAAACAGATACATCACCAAAGAAGATATACAGATAACAAGTAAACATATGAAAAAATGCTCAATATTATATGACATTAGTGAATTCCAAATTGAAACAACAATGAAATAGCATTACACATCTTTCAGAATGGCCTAATTCAAAACAGACAACCTCAAATGCTGGCAAGGATTTGGAGAAACAAGAACTCTCATTAATTGATTCTGGGAATGCAGAATGTTACAGCCACTTTACAAGACATTTTGATATTCTTTCAAAACTAAACATATTCTTACCACATGATCCAGCAATTGTAGTCCTTGGTATTTATTCAATTGAATTGAAAATTTCCATACAAAACATGTACATGGATATTTGTAGCAGCTTTACTTGCCAAAACTTGGAAGCAACCAAGATTTCCCTTAGTAGGTGAATGGAAAATTAACTGTGGTACATCCAGACAGTAGAATATTACTCAGTGCTAAAAATAAATGAGCTATCAAGCCATGAAAAGACATGGAGGAAACTTAAATGCATATTACTAAGTGAAAGAAGCCAATCTAAAAAGGCTACCTACTGTATGATACCAACTATATGACACTCTGAAAAAGACAAAACTCTGGAGACAGTAAAAAGATTAGTAGATGCCAGGTCTTAGTTGGCAGGGGAGGTTGAAGAGACAGCACAGAGGATTGTTAGGGCAGTGAAATGATTCTGTATGATACTACATTGGGAGGGTGCATGTAGTTAGTCATACATTTATTCAAACCAATAGAATGTACAGCAAAAGTGAACCTGAATGTAAATTATGGACTTTGAGGGATAATGATGTATCAGTGTAGGTTCATTGGTTCTAACAAATGTACCACTGTGGGGTGGGATGACCATATTGGGAGAGCTTGTGCATGTGTGGAGACAGGGAGTATATGGGAACTCTGTACTTTCTGCTCAATTTTGCTGTGAACCTAAAACTGTTCTAAAAAATAATGTTTATTAATTTAAAAAAAGAAACATATGGCAATCCTGGAACCGAGAAATAAAATATTTCAAAATAAGAACTCAAGAGATGGGTTTAACAGCAGATTAGACACAATTAAAGAAACGATTTTTGGGTACAGATTAAATCATTGACAGAAACAAAAAAGAATGAAAACCCAGGGGAAAAAATAAAATGCATACAGGACAAGACAAAATGTTCTAAATACTTGTAATTAGTGTCCCAGAGGTGAGGAAAGACTGGGGAAGAAGCAATATTGGAAAACAAAATAGCTGATGGATTTCTATAACTGATGAAAGTTATCAAGCCACAGATTCAAGAAGTAACACAAACCCAAATAGGATCACATAAAGAAAACTTTAACTAGCTGAATCCTATTAAAACTCTTAAGTATCAAAGATAAAGAGAAAATGTTAAAAGCAGCTGGAGAAAAAAAGACAGTAATCTCAAAGGAGGGAAAATAATTCTGATAGTTGACTCAACAACATAAATTTTGAAAGCCAGGAGACAGTGGTCTGATCTCTTCACAATCCTGAAAGAAAATAACTGCCAATCTATAATCCCATATCCAGAAAAATATAGTCTTCAAAAAGGAAAGCAATTTAAAGATATTTTCACACCTGCACCAAATGAAATACTGAAGTCTTTTTTTGAAGGAAAATGATCCCAGATGGAAGCATGTTAAGGTGTATTTTATGATCCAGAATGTGTTCTATCTTGATAACTGCTCCACATGAGCTTGAGAAGAATGTGTAATCTGCTATTGCTGGGTGAAATAATCTATAAATGTCAATTGTATCCAGCTATATAATGTTGCTGTTAAGTTCCATTCTGTCCTTACTGATTTGATTTTCTGCCTGCTGGATCTGTCCATTTCAGATAGAGAGGTGTTAATGTCTCCAATAATAATAATTAATTCATCTATTTCTCCTTGAAGCTCTCTAAGTTTTTGCCTCACATATTTTGATACACTGTTGTTGCCATATATACATTAAAGATGGTTTTTCTTCTTGGAATATTGACCCCTTTATCATTATATAATGCCCCTCATTTTCTCTGATAATTTTCCTTGTTCTGAAGTCTGTTCTGTCTGAAATTAATATAGCTATTCCTACTGTCTTTTGATTAGTGTTAGCATGGTATATATTTCTCTAGCCTTTTACTTTTAATCTATATGTGTCCTTATACAGGCATACCTTATTTTATTGTGCTTTGCTTTATTCCATTTTGCAGATGCTGTGTTTTTTACAAATTGAAGTTTTGTGTCAACCCTGTGTCAAGCAAATCTATTGTCACCATTTTTCCAACAGCATTTCCTCACTCCATGTCTCTGTCACATTTTAGTAATTTTTGCAATATTTCAAACCTTTTCATGATTAGTATTTCATTCTATTTTCTTTCTTACGATATCAATTATACATTTTTTTACTTTTTTAAGTTGTTTCCCTGAAGTTTGAAATATACTTTTACAACTAATCCACATACATTTCCAAATAACACTATAACTCTTCCAAATAATGCTGTAACTCTTCACCAATAAGATTCCTAATATCTTCCTCCCATCCTTTGTATCTTTGGTGTCATTCATTTCACTTATAGATAAGCATCCTTCCATATATATATATATATATATATATATATATATACACACAAATTATGTATATATACACACAATTATATATAAAGTTGTTATTCTTCACTTTTGAAGGATAATTTTTCAAGTTACAGAATTCTAGGTTGGTGGGGCTTTTCTCCTCTTCAATACTTAATTTCACTCTACTCTTTTCTTGCATGCATGGCTTCTGAGAAGTTGGATATAATTCTTATCTTTGTTCCTCTGTCTTCTCTCAAGATTTTTCTTTATCTTTGATTTTTTGAAATTTAAATATGATATGCCTAGTTGTAGGGGTTTGCTTTATTTATTTATTTATTTATTTAGTATTTATCCTGTTTTGTGTTCTCTGAGCTTCCTAGATCTGTGATTTGGTGTCTTAACATTAATTTGGGTAAATTTTCAATCATTATTGCTTCAAATATTTCTTCTGTTCCTTCCTTAATTCCTTCTTCTAGTATTCCCATTACACATATGTTATACCTTGTGTAGTTATCCCAGAGTTCTTTATTTTGTTCTTTGTTCCCTTTGCTTCTAAGTTTTGGAAATTTCTATTGTCATTTCCTTAATTCAAAGATTCTTTCCTCAGCTGTGTTCAGTCTACTAGTGAGCCCATCAAAGGAATTCTTTATCTCTATTAGTGTTTTTGAACTCTAGTATTTCTTTTTGATTCTTAGACTTTCTCTCCGCTTATATTATCCATCCGTTTTTGCATGTTTTCTACTTTTTCCATGAAAGCCTTTAGAATATTATTCATAGTTTTAAAAAAATTCCTTGTCTGATAATTCAACATTCCTGCCATATCTGACTCTGGTTCTGATGCTTGGTTAATCTCTTCAGACTGTGTATTTGCCTTTTAGTGTGCCTTTTAATTTTTGTTGAAAGGGGACATTATGTAGTGGGTAAAAGGAATTGCAGTAAATCAGTCTTTAGTAATGCGGTGATAAGGTGTGGGGGGAGAGGAAGAATTTTATAGTCTCATGATTCTGTCTTAGTTTTTTGGTGAGCTGTGCTCCTGGACTATGAACTTGACCAGTGCTTCTCAGTCTCCTCCCTTAGATGGGGCAGGATGGCTAAAGGGAGCTGAAGTTGGGCAACTCAGGTTGGTTAGGCTCTAAAAAAACCTCAGTAAATTAGGCTCTGGCTAAATAGTTTTTCCTGAGGGCAGACGTTATTAAGAAGATCAGAATGATCTGGCATACTTCAAAATGGTTCCTTTTTCCCCTCCCCTGCCAGAAGCATGAGGAAAATTTTCTCCAGTATTCACTGTGAGGAGGTCCCTCTATGACTAGGTCCCCCTGGAGTTTTTATCTCTCAGACTTGTACATACTGAGCCTCCAGCACTTCATTCATTACAGTTCAGGTTTTCCTATCCTGGCACTGGTTCCTGTGGAGATTTCTGCTCCTTGGTTTCTGTTCTGGTATGTAGTGATTCTCGGTATCCGCCTGTGTTTCCTTCCAGTTTTGGGGGCAGCGATTTGCTTGTGACCTCACTTTTCTGATCAACCTAAGAAGAGCTGTTGATGTTTCAGTTTGTTAAGCTTTTTACTTGTTGGAATGGAGTGGTGACTTCTAAGTTCCTTATATGCTGAACTGGAAACCAGAAGTGCCCGTATGTTTGTTACTTACAGCTTCCTATTCTGTACTGAAATTCTCATTTTAAAAATATTAATTACAGTTATTTAAAATTTTGTGTCTGGTAACCTCAACATTTAAATATCCTATACATCTATCGATAATTCTATTATCTAGTTTTCTGTTGATATTGGTCACCTGGTCTTATCTGCTAGTATGTTTATTGTTTTATTACATGCCAGAAATGGCATATGAAGTGTTTTAAAGATACTTTGAGGTTCAGAATTACAGATCTTCCTCGACTTATGATGGGGTTATGTCCTGATAAATCCATCATAATTTGAAAATATCCTAAGTTGAAAATGCATTTAATAACCTACCAAACACCGTAGCTAGCCTACTTTAAACATGCTCAGGGCTTCCCTGGTGGCGCAGTGGTTGCGCGTCCGCCTGCCGATGCAGGGGAAGCGGGTTCGCGCCCCGGTCTGGGAGGATCCCACGTGCCGCGGAGACAAAGCCTATTTTATAATAGTGTTGAATATGTCATGTAATTTGTTTAATAGTGAACAAAAAGTGAAAAACAGACTGGTTGTATGGGTACAGAACGGTTGTAAGTGTATTGATTGTTGACCCAGCATCACAAGATAGTATTCTACCACATAGCACTAGCCCAGGAAAAGGCCAAAGTTCAAAATATGGTTTCTACTGAATGCGTATCACTTTCGAACCACAATAAGTCAAAAAATCATAAGTGAAACCATCGTTAAGTTTAGGAGTCTGTATAGTCTTCCCTAAGAGAGGATTTGCTTTTGCTTCTTACTTTCATTAGAATATGGACATAATACCTCCATAAATTCAGTGATTGGTTACATTAGAAGCTGAATTTAATCCTTTATGTGGTCTTGTCTATGTCCAGTTCCCTGTTTTCCTAAAAGATGAGCCTTCAAAAGTCTAAAATGAAAGCCAGGTGTGTTTGAGAGATACTCCTCCTTATTGAGGTCTGAATTCTGGTTGTCTCCCTTTGACTCATGAGACTGCTCAAAGCACTGATGGTTTCTCAGCCTCTCAGAAGCTGTATAATAATTGGTTAATGCATTGAAGGGAAAATTGAATTGAAATGCCTTCCTTAAATTTTTTTTTCCCTTTGTTTCTGGATTTTGGCCCTGCAGATTCTGACTGCCTTGGCAGCTCACTCATGCCTTCAGAAGTATTTTAAACGATATTTTCCACAGCTTTTCTAATTGATTTTTGCAGAATGGCTTGTTTGAGTCAAGCTGATCTGTCACTTCTGGAAATGAAATTCTCCTGTATATATTTTGATATGCTATTTGCTACATAAAGTTTCATGACTGAATCATTTAACCGTATTTGCAGTCTTCCTTGGTTGCAGGAGTTATTTATTTGTCTTGGGATTCAGGTTGGGAAGGAATATATTCTTGGTGTACTTTGTTGAGTATTTTATTCCCACGTCGTCTTCTAATTTCCTCTTGCTCCTGTTAGCAATATCAAAGGGCCGATCAGTTCAAACGGCTACTTTTTTTTCTACCTTCTAAAGATATAACACCAATACATAAAAAGCTTAAATTCATATAATATTTTGAAATGGTAATAGATTTTTATTGATTTAAATTAGGCTTCATGGCTACAGGTTTTTTTTTTAATGTATCACCTTGACTAGGCTACATTCCCTGTTTATTCAAACATTAATCTGGGTGATGCTGTGAAGTTATGTTGCTAATGTAAATTCCCTAATCAGTTGACTTTAAGTAAAGGAGCTTGCTCTGGATAATCTGGGTGTGTCTGATTTAATCAGCTGGAAGGCCTTAAAAACAGTGCTGAAATTTTAGAGAGATTGAGAGAGACGGAGAAAGAGAGAGAGATGAGTTCAGCCTGTGCACAACAGTGTAGGCCCATGCCCGTGGGATCCATCCTGCCCTTACTTACAACCTGCCTATGGATTTTAGGTTTCCTTAGCCAGCCCCACAATTATGTGAGCCAAGTTATTTTAATAAGCCTGAAGATTTATTAGGAAAGAATCTGAAGCTTTCATATCTATATCTATACATCTTTTATTCATTCAGCTTCTCTCGTTGAATCCCAACTGATAATATGTCAATGAACATATTCTTCAGGAAAAAAATCAGGTCATATAGTGTAAATAAACACAAGGGTATGCCATAGCCATGAAATGGAATCTGTGGTATTATATTTAAATGGGTTTCTTTGTCCTGTATCTGACAGAAATGACTATAAGATACATAATTAAGTCAGACTTCTTTAATTAACTTTGGGAATAGAAATGGAAATAGAAACACAATTAATGAATATGCTAATTTCACCCCATGAAATGTCAGGGGATAGGTGATCTTTATCAATGGCTTAAAAATGCATACCAGATTAAATTGATGATTCCCATAAATATTTTTTTCTCTAAAGAACAAAACATAAAAATGCTTTTTCAAGGTTAAACTTAAAACAATGGGAGACAGACATCAATTTATTATCATTGAGATTAATTAAATATGAGATATTATGAGAAAATATTGACTAAATACCAGAAGGCTGTATTGATGCTATAAAAGGGTAGGCAGCTAATAATGATTCTTAATAATGCCCAGTGAGAATAGAATCCCACCACTCTCTATTAGTGAACACTGTTTGTTCTTTTTTGCAAAAAAACTAGCATTACCATAATAAGCATGTAAAACATAAATAACTAAGTGTGCATGCAGGAATAAATTACTTCTGCTCTAAGAAACTATAACCGGAGGGAAAAAATATTCTTCTGGATTTGGGCAAGCAAAGCTCTGTAGCAAAATGAAACATTAATTCCTTGGAAAGAATTTGAAGTTTTAAATTTGGAGTGATTCCCTTCAGAAGATTTTATAAATCTATTTTTAAGTGAATTATTTAAAAATAAATCGATCAGTAGTTATCTAAAACCTTCTTTTGAACTCAGTTAAAATGAAATCCAGTGTTCCTTAGTTGCTCAAATTGGCAGTTTTTGAAAAAGAGGGTTACTACTAAAGCTTTGGTTCACATAAAATTACTCTTTAAGCATATGCAAAAGACATCATTATTCATCTACCAAAATATATAAATAACATAATAAAATCATGTTTAAATAGTAATTTTAGCACATATGTCTGGGTTAGGCTTAGGTCCCATATTTTGTTAAGGGTTATAGTTCCAACTAAAATTTTCGTTTGACCTTCAAGTGTTTTATACTAACCTCTACCTTCTGTAACGTCATTATTCATAGCTGTTAAGCAGTTTCATACTATTTAAGTGTATGGAGACTGATTTGACATCCTAACAATTTTACAAAAACAAAAAAGTAAAAGAGCCAAGTGAAAGTTGAAAAAAAATATAACAATATGACAACCAACAGTCCACAGCATTTTTTTTCTGGAGTTAACTTTAACAGGACTTGAAGTGTTGTAACTTTGATGATTGCTATTATCATCATTTGCTCATTCAGTAGGAGGCCATGTATGGTACAATAGGAATTATCAAGAAAATGCACTTCAAGTATGCTACACAAACTTGTTTAAAACAACATGGAATAAATGCCAACTTGTATTTTACTATGATGGGGTTTTTATTAACAAGCACTGGTGAGACAGAGCCTTCTTTGAAAATAGAAATGCTACTCTACCTAGTTCAATTATTTAGGTCCAGGTTTTAATAATTTTTAATGTGTCTTAAAAGGATAATTTCACTACAAAAGAGAATTTCAAACATCCTTTTTCTTTCTAAACTGCCCTTTGAAATAAAAGTAGTTATTTGACGTTTGAGAAATACTTCCTATCTTAGATAATAAGTTGGATTCTCTCCTACAAACATTTACCCTTGACTCATGTTCATTTATTGATTTTAAAAGAAGACCCATTCCTGATTTATTTTGTATATTTGATTTCATTCTGGATTATATTTGATAATTAATGCAACCCCCCAAATCAACATACAATGCGCTGCCCCATCATGCTCCTAATTGAGGGGGGCCAACTCTGTAGATTCTTAATAACACTCAGGGTATTGTGAGTATCTGAAGCATGTTGATTAATTTATCAAAAAAAAAGTAGCACTGTCTAAATGAATATTAGTACTTTGAAAATTTAGGAAACTAAGAGAACCAAGGCTCTTATTTTCTATGTGTACAGTATGCTTTATTTCTCTCTAGAAATTATGAAAGTCATCAACCTCAAAAAAGGTTGCCTATTTCCAGTATATACTATCTCCTCTCCAATACATACATATGTTCACAAGTCCTCACTTCTTTTGTTAAGTTTTCTAATTAAATAACTTTGAGTTAACAACACCTTTCTAACATTATTTTCTAAATATCATAGATATACCACACAAAGATAACCCAATGCACCCAAAGTTTATGTATTTTTAATGCTCTATTATGTACTATTTTAGTATAGCATAGGCATGTTTCTGCATGAACTATAAACCTGAGAACCATATCTTACCAATGTGTAAGCTGTTCTCTGGTAACAGAACGCTTCACTATCACTTCTCTGGCACAATACTGGCAACCTAGGGATGCCAGACTTCAAAAGCCAGTTAACATGAAGTATTTCTCCTTTTATTAGGCATGATGAAAAAAAAAAGAAATTCTATGTCAGTTTTGTCTTCGCTTATAGAAATAATAGAAAGGCCCAAGGTTGAGAGAGTGACTTTTTTTGGAAGAACGTCAAGGAAGACTGTGGCTAGAGCAAATATAATAAGGGAAAAATGGTAGGAAATGAAGTGAGAGAAAAGTAAGGGGGATGCAGAATATTGTTTAGTGTTTAGATCATTGTAAGGATATTTGTTTACACTCTATTTGATATTGATAGCCATAGTAATGACAAGATCTGACTTAGATAAATGAATCTCTTTGTTGCTGTGTGAATACTAGACTGTGTGCATGGACAGAGGTGGGGAGTGGGAAGGGTGGGAGCAGATACAGCAGTTAGTAGGCTCTAAGTTGATCAAGAATGATGGTTTCTTGGATCATGGAGCTAGTAGTGGAAGCTGTGAGAACCTGTTATTCTCTAGATTTATATAGAAGTTGGAACCAAAAGAATTTGTTGATGGACAGGATATGGGGAGTGAGAAAGAGTTGCCACTGACTGAAATGGGAAAAGACTGTGGGTGGAATCGTTTTGGTAGGGAGAAGATAAGAAATTAGATTTTGGATATATTAAATTTGAGTTGCCTATTAATAACATAGCTACTATGGAGAAACAATTTGAGGAGACCTATAGCATCTACAATCTTCATATTTTCTGATACTTTTATTAATATATCAGTCAAGATCTCATTGACAGTATTATAAATATTGGCAATCTTGATATTCATTATGTATTATATATGCTGTCTTATTGGGAAGTAAAATCTTGGGTTTAAATAGAAGTCTCTCCTTGCTATCATGGAATTGATCAGAAGTGACAAATGTTTTCTCCAACTAGAAACTAGTTTAACATTCAGAAAGGAATGGGTGGAAACATTTCTATCACAGGCATGCACCTCATCTTTCAAGTGGAAACTTAGAAACTCAAATAAAAAATTTTAAAATGGGAAAAACTTATGTGTCCATTTGTATTAAAGTACTGAAGGATGCAAAATCTTTGTGATACCCTGTCATCTAGCCTTATCCCTAACTCCCCAAACTTGCAAAAAGAATGTTACTAGCTGCTAGTGAGTGACACTAAATCTCCTATACCATGACAGGCATAATCCTTTGATAAAATAGGCTTCTTTACCTGTAATGTTATCAACTGTCAACCAAAGTGATGTGATGTCCCATCAAGGGCAGAATATAATATGATTTGGGTATGGATACACTAAGTTTTCTTTTGCATGAAATAATCGGATTTAGAGATATCTGACAAGTACTGTAATTATTTAACGTACTTGTGACAAAGTAGCATAATTTGTCAATATTGCAAGCATACTTGCAATGTGAGTATTCAAAATAATTATGCTTAAACTACTCTTTAGACACTGTTTAGAAGAAGATAAAACAAGAATGACAAGAAACTATAGTTACTGTCATTTAGAACTCAGGGAGAATTTTCAACCTATCTATAGGGATTGCTTTCATGAAAAATGTTTTTCAGTTCTGATTCTAATGTTACAAAGGTATATGATAGCGGCTGTGCATTTATATGGGACTGTCAAATAAATTCTGCTTTTCACATGATGTGGCATACAGCTTCTAATTACCATTCCATCACAATACATCACTCTAGAAGAACTTCATCAACTGTCCTCTCAGAACTTCCTTTTGTTTTTCTTTAAAGAAACCTAGATTATAGGGCAAGTACATTTTCAAATATTTATGTTAATCTTCATTTGAGTCTATTTATGGATGTTTATTCTTAATCATTTTATTTAAACAATTGAACACTTTGATTTCAAATGAATATCATATTCTCATTTCTTATTTGCCTTATGCACTTTATCTGCAACATTCTATCAACTATGTCTCTATATTTACTTTGATTGTTTTGGCTGCTGTAAAGAAAAAGTTTTGTTTAGACGCATGGCTTGGATTGTTCCTCTTCTTGCCCTTAATTTTTAAGTTGTATCATACTAGCATAGGCTTGAAGTTCATAAATACTGATTTATGAGTCCATGACCAAACATGTAAGGTCACTGAGTCTCCAAAAAATATATATAAATACATATTTTTGTCATCTCAATGAACTATTGGCCTAGCAGACTGAACAATATGTAACATTAAAAATCAGTTAAATGCCTACTAGAAGAATTGTCTCCTTCTAATACCACAAGAAAGTTGAGCATAAGCATCATTGTAGAAATAGGAATATGAGCTTTAATAAAAGATCAGATCTCAAATTGTACAGCATCATTGACATAATCTTCCTTTGAGTAAAATATATATATTTATTTATTTACTTATTACATATTTTTAAAAATTGCATGTGTACTTTATGGGTACTCTAAAGATGGGACATACTCCACTGTGCTTCAAAGGGCCAATCATTCATGCCCAGGCCATCACATTCAGAAAATCATATTCACTGTTTCCTTCTTTGTAGAATACTTGAATCTCTAAAGTCTGATATTCGTTCACCTGAAGTTGTTTTTTAGATTATTGGTCTGACTCCTTTGTACTTTATAATCCTTGGTGCCTTCAGTTAAGATCATGAATTACATTTAACTTACATTTCCATATTTTTACTTTCCTCTATAATATTATCATAAAACTTAGGTCATTGAATTCAGTGTTTCAAATTACATGTAACAACTGCATGACACCCTATAGGATATTTCAAAATAAACTAAACAGTTCATAATAATTTGTGTAAATCCAATCCTAATTAGACACAAGCCCAAAGTCTATGGGAGTTCAATTTATGCCTAAAATTAAATATTGATATGGATGAGAACAAAATTTTTCAATCGAAGTCTTCATCTATACTAAAATTCATACATAATGGCAGCTTTAAAACTGGCTGAATACATTAATTACATGTGGTATATTCCTTTTTTCATATTACTAATAACACTAATAGGTAAAATGGTATTATTCTGGCACCTTAGTAGACATCCTTGTAAAATATAATAGACTGCTACTATTTGGAACACTTGTTCCACTTAAGCCAATTAGATCTAATTTAATAAATAAAATTGGATTTAAAATAAGTTTCACCATATTTCTTCTATCTGACTCTACTACTCTTCATAGCAAATCAAGAAATTAGACTTGGAAAATAAGAGGATGGAATTCTCATATACCTTTTTTGGAACTTTATCCCAATACTGTGCAAATTAAAACAAATACCTTGGAAAAGAGTCTTTAATTTAAATCTATGCTTGATGTCATTCAATGGATTTGGCATCTTGTTTTTCTGTTCTCATTTCCATAAAATGATAGGGAATAGAATTTGGGAAGCTAAATAGCTTCACAAGGCTGAGCTGATGGTCCAGACTTCAAAGACTGTGCTATGGTATTGCTGAATTACAGACTGCCCTTAAAAAATCCCCAACATTACGACCAGGATTCACTTGCAGTCTACTTGTTCATTCTATCATGGGTATATATGAGGTTGTCAATACATCCTGGATTTTGACACTTTACTTTTTTAACCAGAGAGTGGAAAGAACTTGCTGGATATGGTGCTAAAATATAGCCGTGTCCATTTTTCAGAGAAAAAAGCTTGCAGAATACCACCTTACTTACCAGCTTCTCAAGGTAGAACTGACGATGAAATAGGAGATTATGCTTGACAGAGATGTTATTTAAACATGTCAAACATCTAACATCTAAATAAACATAGATGCGGTATTCTCAGACTACCTGAGTTGAGCTGATCAGATTAAATCTGATTTGCAAAATGGCTTTGGTAGAAATGTAGTCCTATCATATAGCAATTTTTAGGTCATTACATTCAGTTCTCTGGAGAGAGCCATAATATTTTCATCTGAATTTGCTGACAAGTTTGGACAGCCCTTTATAACTGTCATATGTTAATTAAATCGGTAATACTCATCATCATATAACCTTCCAAGTTGACTACATCACATGGTACCTCAGATCACTGGCTGCATAATTTCTAGTATGTTTGCTAAAAATGCCTCATTACTCCAGTTATACCTCAAGCTTGGGCACTTAAGCTTAAAGGATTGTTTCTAAGGAAGAACTGAGAAATCTCCATTCCTGATTTGTAGAAATAGTGTCATCATTTCTATTCAATTAATTAGTATATATTTCTATAATGCTAGTCCTTGTTTTATATACAAACCAAGCCAACTTAAAGTATTTTCAAGGTAAGGGAAGCTAGTTAAAAATGATGTAGTTACTTCTCCTAAATTATTGTAATACAGTTAATAATAAGCCCAATATATCATTTTAGATGATATTACCGTGAACCTTTGGAAAGTACACATCCCCTCCAAACACGTTGAAACTTTATAGGAGCTATCCATCTGTCAAAAGTGAATAATTTTGCTTGTAATCTTTTAAAATATCTCATACTCTACAGTTTTAGATAACTGTAATTTTCAACACACTAATCCGCCCCCACTTGAAGAAAATCCTAACAGAACCTTAATAATAATTGTTATAATGACTGTTGTAATCTGTTTGGCATGAACCAGCCTAATAATACTCACGTTCTTTTCCTCTTACATCCCCCAATATATTTTAATTTCATTTTCCACTAGTGCTGCCTTGTGTTTCGTTCAACAGAACAGACGAGACTGTAAAAATAGCGTTCAGCAGTACTCTCTGGCAGGAAGTCAGAGGTTTTAGAGACATTGGACAAAGGATACATACCGTGTGCTATGTAGTTTAAAGATATGTATATTTAGAATGTTCAAACAGTGTTAGTAATGTAGTTCATATAAGAGAACAGGGTGCGTGTTTTAGGAGTTGCATATAGAGCCTGTGACTTTTGCATTAGAAAGTTAGCCTTACTCTTGCTGTCAAAAAGTAAGTCTCGGTCTTAATATATCAGTAAATTAAAAGAACAACTATGTTCTACAAATTAGAAAGCATCAAGTAATAAATGTTAGGTTAAAACTGAAATTTTTTTAGGTTTTTAAATTCAAAAAAAGGAAAATTTCACTTTTGTGCAAAGAAATGTGAAGAATGAGTTATTTTAATAAACCATAATCACTATAAGAGAAAAAGCATGTACACTGGACTCAGACAAATCTGGTTTGAATTTGAGTTTTACAGTTTACTACCTGTGCTAGCTGGGGCAAGTTACTCAATTTCTGGAAGCTTTGGGTTTCTAATCTGTAAATAGGTATCAGAAAATTTACCTCCCAGTTTGTATTGAAGATTAAGTGGGAAACTGAATATAGAATGATGTAACTCTGCATGTTTATTGTAACATGTAGTAGCTTATTAATATATGTTCTGTTAACTGATTTCATTCACTTATTGTAATGAGATTAGATGTCTGATAAAGCCCTATCCAGTTCAAGTTTCTTGTCCTTGCCCTGTTGCCTGCCTTTGCCAGATTTCACCCTTGACTACCTAATTTTACATTTTTTTACATTGCGGTTTTCAGCTTATGAAAATTTATTTTAGAATTGAGTTTTCCTTCCATAATGTCCAGAAGTCACAGTGATTTAAGCTATTTATAATTTAGGGCATGCAAAATAAATATATTTACCAACCTATGGTATGTTAAAATATGGACCCTCAAGCACTAGGTAATGAACAACAAAAACAACAAATCAGAAAGAACCTCTTTACCTTTTAATAAAGAGCCTGGAATCTTAGAGAACTAGACATAAGGTATGACATCAGGACCAGCTGGCCTACCATGCCTCTTGAAAATTAAAGAACAGAGTTAAATATGCAGGGATGAGGCAGCAGTGTGATGGAATGGGTTGGGCGGGGATGAAACAGTAAAATAAATGCCTTGTAAATCAGAAAGTAGAAAATAAGGGATAGTAATGGGAAAATCTATAAAGCAGTGTCATGGGTGAGAATAGAAGGGCTGACCCAGCGGCGATCTCTTCAGCATCTGTAAGATGTCCACAGCATTTTTTGATCCATGAAAAATATGAAACTCCTAATATTTTTTCTAACTATAGTATGCTCAGATTGTTATTTTTAACCCTGGTACAACCCAGTTACATGATTTTTATATAAAGGATTATTTGCTAGTTTTAACTAGGTTCCCTCATAGTTTTTTCTTAGTTATAGTGCTTTCAAATTAAAGATATGCATTTTGTAGACTATTGTCAGAAATCCCTAAAACTTCCCCAGTACTGTGTGTATGTATATTCAATTTCATCTAAACGTTGCTCCTTCTCATCCATTTTCTGCTCTGCATGGAATCTTTGAAATTTAGAACTTGCTAGGAAGACTTCATTTGGAATTGTATGTGGAAATCATTAATACTTTCACCAAATATTCCCATTCTCCTCTCCTTAGTGGCACAAGGCAGGATTGCATTTTCTGTACCACTTCCTTGTGGTTGGATGGAGCTATAACTAGTTCTGGCTTGAGTTGTGAGCCATTTACTTGCCAATGCAGAGCATTTAATTTGATATGAAAAACCTTCCAGAGCTTCCTTTTTTCTTTGTCACCATGACTGAAACTGTTCAAGCTGGTGATGGTTCTATCTGCCTGGGTTTCAGAGTAAGGTGATTCGGAGCAGAGCCCCCAGACAACCGTTAATAGACCGGTATTCTGTGTGTGAGAAATGCATCTCTGGTGTTCTAAGCTACTGACATTTTGAAGTTGTTTGTTACTGCAGTATAACTGAATTTATCATGATGAAATTATGAAATTATTTTGAGCATCACATGTAAACATCAGAGGTATGCAGTCATGGTTATTCTAGAAAGAAATAATCAATACTATAGCCTCGATGATAAAATGCTTTTCATTTTTTCTCTAAATGGTATTCTTTCAGACAGGAGAGGGCTCCATGCATGAAGCTGTTTTAGTTAAGCCCAGATTTTTAGTGCTTAACATTTTATCAGATAAATACAAGAATTCATCAAGAGAATATAGATGTACAGTTCGGAAACAGACTTAAGTTCCTATATTGCCTGACACTGTATTTCTTTGGCTGAACAAAAATTATAATAGCTTCCAAACGACTTGCCTTCATTTTCTTTTAACTCACCCAAGAACCCCAAAAGTCTACAAAAATAGAAAGAATCTCCTGACATAAAAGGTAGCTAATGACACTTAAAAGTATGTTTTCTCTCCCTCGGTGGGCAGCAGGGAACTCCTGAGTGCCTATCAAACAGCTCCAATATGAGACATCGAATTGTTACACAGAATCAAAAATTCCTTAGAGAGCCAGGAGTCACAATTAAGAGACATTAATTGCTACTACTTTTTCTTTTCTGCCTATTTTCTTTCCTCTCTCTGCCTTTACACATCTCCTTCACATGCGCTTATTCCCTACCATGACTTTCTTTAAGTTTCCCCACATTTTCATTATATGTTGTGAATATAAAGTATTTTAAGCATTTCTGGAAATAGAAAGTAACCGAAAGGTAATACTAATTTATTGGGGCTTATACGGGTTTTAAATTCCTGGTTTAAGGGATGTACGGAAATAATTAACTTAGACATCTTTTTACCTTCATCTGTATGTCTAGTTGGAGTTGACATGCTCTTTACCCAAGCTTATTTGAAATACTCACCAGTGGCCTGTTTGATATTTTGTTAAATGCAAGTTAACACACAAATTGGTAATACTGTTCAGAATAAGTGTCATTTTTTTAAGTCTATAAAAGCCTGAGTAGGTACATCTTAAATTGCCTAAAATTCCCATTGCATTCACAAATGAGGAGACAATTAGAGAAAAGTCCTATTGAGAAGGCAGACCTTCTGAAAAGGGATCTGGCTTAGTGAGTTAAAAAGCACCAGAAGAATATATGGATATAGTTCAGAATTTCTTTTAGTAGTTGATTTTATTTCCGATACAACCATCATGTAATTTCTGAAAAACCATAGAACAATCCTGATGTTTCACTTTTTTTAACCAAGAAAATCTTTTCAAGTTACATTATTAAAAATTTTAGATTACTCTAAGAGCATAAATAGCATTGAAAACTACCTTACTCCACTGTTCTTTTCCCTCACACCTCACCAATAAACTTTGAAAGCAGATTTTCATTTAGGGGGAAGAATTGTAAATGCTATAGAATCACAGATGAGGAAAGGCTTCACTGTATTTAGGGAGGACTTCAAAGAGGAGGTGGCATTTGAATGATAAAATGTAGTAGCTTCTCCTACGGTATGAAGTTTTACAGGCAAAAGGAGTAGTACAAGCTGAGACACAGGCATTCAGATGGACAATGTGTTTAAGAACATGTGCTAAGGTAGAGCATATCACATTAGGGAGAAGTCATAGAAGATGAGGCTTGGAAGGAAAGCCTGAGCCAAGCTGGAGAACACCTTGTATATCAATATTAGTCAGGGTATAGTGCAGGAAATACACTGCTTTAGGTATATTTTAAATTTCTTTCTCAAGAGCACACAACTAAGAGTTAACCGGATTTGAGATTTGAATGTAGGCAGGCTTGTCTCCAGAGTTTGTGCTCTTAACCACTATGCTATAGATAAATGTACAGGTAACAGCTTTTATGAATAAAGTACAAGTTAAGGATCAGGAGGCAAGCGACAGTTGTGTAGGGTGGCGTTCATTACAGTTGTCCTGGGGGAAGTAAACTTTAGATTAATACTTGAAGTATGTTGTTTTCATGGTGAGCGGAGAGGAAACACAGGTAACAAAGAAGAGCAAATATTCTCATACCTCATTTCTCTCCTCTCTGCTCTTTTCTTCCCTCCCCTAGCCTTCCTTCTCCTGCTCCCTCTCTCTCTCTCTCTCTCTCTATCTCTCTCTTCTCTCTCTCTCTGTCTTTCTCATCAGGGGGCTGGGAGAGAGAGATCAGAATTCAAGTCACCAGGCCATTCTAACTTTGATTATAGTTTAAAAGAATAAATAGTTGTTTCTGAGGTATATTTTGCAGTTAATAGACAAATAGAAACATTCAATGTATTTCTCGATCATATTTACAAGCAACAAGTGTGTGTGTCTTTATTTCTCTTTAGATCCCTCACTGTGTTGTTTTTATAACACATTGTGGATCTGCATTACTATTACATTAACGAAGAACTCCATTGCCATATCTACTTATTACACCCAATTATAAAACCTGAGCTGCTTGGCAAAGGTTTTCATTAACCTTTTCAGAGCTTATAACAGGAAATCTAATCACATAGAGGTGGTAGACTGCATTCTGAAAATGAGTCTAGTTGTCACGTACAGTAAATTTTAATACCCAAATTCTCTGTAAATTGGGCAGTTTCATGAAATTGAATGAGGAGGACCTATTTAATCAGCTTAAAAGTATGAAATTTGAATTCATTTGCACTGTAAAAATAATGACTGTATCTGAGATAAATGCTAAAAGAACATTTTTACTTTTATTCTAATTAAAGTTCCTGTATTTATTAATTTTACTTCCATTTAGATGTTTTAAGGCTTTTAAATTCTGATTGAAATTGTATATTCAGCAATAAACGTTGTTAATTTGTGTCTCCTATTCCAACATTCTCTTAAAATGCAAAAAGAAAACTAAGTATCTTGTTTTTAATAAACACCTTTACCTTAAGTCTCAATAATATTGCTTCTGTAGTGTACAACATGGACCAGCTTTGGTGATTTACCATGTGTGGAGTAACTTTAATTCAAATTATTTGTTCTAAATTTTTAGCATTGCTCGAATTGACACTACCACACTATACATAAAATTCCATATCTAAGAATGATTTAACAATCATAGTTAATTTCAGTATTCAAACTGCTTAGTTTCTCCACAACATTTGCCATTGTCAGTAAGTCCCAACTCCTAGAATGTTTCTTTTCCCTTGTTTTATAACTACTCTCTCTTTTTTCTCCTACCTCTTTGAACATCCTTTATTTGTTCCGATCACTTACCCTTTCATTTAATTCTGGGCTTCCTTGGGCTCTATGCATGTCCATTTTTATATTCTCATTTGACAGTCATTTCTGGAAAACATTGTTTCTTCCCTTGTCCTCAGTTTTTATCTGTATGCTAATCAAATTTTTAATTTTTCATTTAATGGCTCTTTCATTTATTTAAGGAATATTTTGAGCACCTACTATGTGTTAACTATTTTGATGTGCATCGGGTTAAGCATAGTCCCTATCTTCTAAGAATTTACAGATTAATGAAGGATTCAGGCAAATATATGTGGGGTCTTTTAGTCCAAGGCAAAGGCTTTGGTAAGTACTTTTGTGGTTGGATCAAAGTATATAGGGGGTGAGTGTTGTGAGATGTGAGGTATAAAGTTCTTTTTAAACATTTGAAGAAATATTTTGCAATCGGGTTATTTTATTAAAACAATATTTCATCTGTATGTACATATACACATACATATTTTGTAATAGTGACAGAAATATCTTAACATTAGTAATAACCATTATTCGCTTTAACAGCTTCTGAAAACCAAGTTCAGTAGTGCCTTATTAATTTTTTGTTTGTTTGTTTGTTTGTTTGTTTCATGGCTCACGGGCCCAGCCGCTCCGCGGCATGTGGGATCCTCCCGGACCGGGGAGCGAACCCGGTTCCCCTGCATCGGCAGGCGGACGCGCAACCACTGCGCCACCAGGGAAGCCCCAAATGCCTTATTAATTTATTCTCAGGATATTCAATATAGATATACGATTTCATGTGACAATGTTATTAAAAATCATGGACATTAACATAGAGATGTAGTCATTGATTATCAGAGTGAGAGTTGTCTTACTGTTATGCATTTTAAAAATATGAGTTGGTGATAGATATAACATGTACTTATTCACTTGGCTCTTCACCTATATTCTTATTTTACCTATTACAGCTCATTTCATCATTAAATATTCTGAGAGTTATTTCCAATGTAGAGATGCAGTTTGGGTTTAAGAATTCTTTGGGAAAAATGTTGGCATAAGAAAGACCCCACTAATATTATCTTGCTATAAAATACATCATTAAATGCCTGAAGCTATTGGTAATAAGTTCTAAAGGCCAATATGTGAAGGGCAGAGACAACTCCCTGAACATTTAAATATTCCTATTTCTTAATGGCAGTGCAAGAGAAGTTAAAAATCAGTCATCAAATGATGCTCTGAATCGTATCAGCAATTTCTCATGTAAGTGACATGGAAATTGGAGTATGGAGATGTGGATAATTTATGAATTTTAGTGCCACCTGTAAATGCAGTCATGATTCTTGCTATTATATTCTATTTCACCTTTAGTTGACTAATGAAAGGATACAGATAACTAAAGGATTTCTTGTTAAAAGCAGAAGAGCAAGCCTATCTTTAAAACATCAAGAAACCTAAGTGCTGAAGTACTAGCAATTGAGTTTTTAGCCCTGGATATTAATAAATGCTCCTGGAGTAAATTTCGCTCATTATAGGGTTGAAAGAGATAATGTGGTCAGGAGGACAGACTCAGAAGCTAGACTGTATTAAATCAAAACTCAGCTCCCCCACTCATTGGCTGTGTTACCTTGAGCAAGTTATTTAACCTTTCAATGGCTCAATTTAGTCATCTACAAAATAAGGACAATAATTAGAATACCTACCTCATAAAGTTGTTGTGAGGATTAAAGAAGATTAAAATAGGTAAAAGCAAGTATCTATCATCTATCTATCTATCTATCTATCTATCTGTCTGTCTGTCTGTCTATCTATGGCATTCAGACTCTGCCTATATACAGATAAATATAATTGAATTCTTAAAACCACACTGAGTCAGGTACTAATATTATTCCATATGCCTCATAGGAATTTTTTATGGATATAAAGTTTTCCTTTATTTTACAGATGAGGAAACTGAAAAACTGAAGTACCAGGTCACATACCTAGGGAATGGCTTAGTCAGGATTCAAACCCAAGTAACTTGGTTTCAGACTCTTGTTCTGTTATGCATTATGGCATACAACTTCCCACAGAAACTTTTTAAAGAAAAACACCCTAATACAAATATATTGGAAATTTATTTATGATAAATTAATGAGAAATGGGATGGTAAGAAGAAGATGGACAAAGAGTAATATGGCCTGAACTTTCAGTAAGCTATTTAAATCAATTCTTCTTTCTATACCTCCCAACTTTCTGCAGGGTGTCCATGAGAACCCATTAAAAAAATACAACCTAGGGGCTTCCCTGGTGGCGCAGTGGTTGAGAGTCCACCTGCCGATGCAGGGGACACGGGTTTGTGCCCCGGTCCGGGAAGATCCCACGTGCCGCGGAGCGGCTGGGCCCGTGAGCCATGGCCGCTGAGCCTGCGCGTCCGGAGCCTGTGCTCCGCAACGGGAGAGGCCACAACAGTGAGAGGCCCGCGTACCGCAAAAAAATATATATATATAAAACCTATATATAGCTTTCATAGCTTTCCTTCATCCTCACTTGACCCTCCGTTCATAGTATGTGATGCTGAGTGGGAGACTTATTTTCCTGAACTAAAGTGAGATCTAGATTCATCGTCCTCAAAGTTATACTTATGAGAGGGTTACGTACAACTTGCCTTCACATATAATTGGTAACCGTGAGTAAACTCATATATAAAAATCACTGCATAGCATTTGCAAGAATGATCTAGACAAGGCAAATCTCCTTTCAAGATAATCTTTAGATTTTCACCCCCAAAGCTACACACATATTTACAAAGATTGAATTCAACCTAATCTACCAAAGACCTGAATTCCAAAGTCCCAGTGGGAAATGTCAGTTGGGAGAATGGTAGAACATTTTCTTATGTCCCAATTTTAGGTTCTTACTTTATTTTCACATAATATTGGTAAAATTATTTCCAACTCCTGAAGTACATGTAGCACTGGGTAATAGGTTTTATGTTTGTGTTATTTTGTTTTACTAAAATAAATATTTGCCTTGTCAGTATTTTCTGATCAAAAACCTTCCCATCATATATCATAAAGTCTATTATACAAGTCAGAGATTATCTGCAAAAATAAAAATGATCAGGGAATTGAGGACAATGGTAAGAGTGGAGTTGGAATGATTGGCTTTGTGCTGTGGCACAGGTATGGAGTGATATAAATCCAGGAGATCGTTAAAGTAGTATGATGGTGTCTGAATATTTCAATGTTTTTGAAGAAAAGGTTTACTAAGCGTGAGAAAGTGTAAAAGAGGTGATCACCAGGCAAGGTTATCACAGATGTGTATCTAGGTTCCAGTAAAATCCTTTGTACACAGGAGTACTTCAATAAATACTTGTTGACTGAATAAATGAATATTGCTGTGTATCTGGGTCATCAGTATTGATCTTAGTGTAATTAAGGGTGTTGGCTGAAGTTAAGGTGGAAGATTCTGCATTTACTGTTTTTCTTTTCTTTTCTCTTTTATTACACAAGATTCCATATTCTAGTGCAAATGAGATATTTTGGTGAACAAGATGCATCTCAAAATTCTCAAACCACCACCATAACCTTAGTAATTACTCAATGCATTATCATGATCACACCTGAGTTTACATGTGGTAAATCACAAAGCATCAATCTATAGTAGCAATTAGTCAAGACAGTCGAAGCATTTTAAAGATGCAGTAAATTATTACTCAAGTCTCTTTATAATGAATAAGTCTGTTATATTCCTTTAAGTAGGTATGATTTTGTAGAGAGTAAAAATTATTCAGTAATTCTCCTGGCACAATGTTCTGGTACAGTGATTATGTAAATTGTTTACCTATTGCTAACAAGTGCTGGAATGGTACACCGCCAATAATTGTTGTAAGTTGTCCTTAAACATGACAAGATTCCATCTAAACTGTAAGATAAAAGACACGGCTTGGAAAACACATTTCTTGGTACTAAAAAGGAATGGAAATGAAAGAAGAATAGCATCTGAAGACAGGTTACAGAATCCACCTGAAAACATATAGTCTCACCATGATTCTTCAACGTGATGTTCAGAGTAAAAAAAAAAAAAAAAAAAAAAAAAATCTCATAATTGGCTGTAATAAAGCCTAAAGTAAATTCTTTGAAAAGTCTAAATGGGTGGTATAGTATCTGAATCCTTTTGCATCTGAAGATTTACTTCTATTGCCTTCACACATGGAAGTCATCATGGCTGAATATAAAAGACATGTCAAATCCTTTTGCCACCTCTAGATTTTGCCTCTTTAGATGTTGTTACATTGCCTTCAGGACTAAGATGTTACAGATAAATCCAGAGCCAGCTTTCTTTTTTCTAGATTATCTTTATTATATTTTCCCCTTCTCAGATGCCTGCAGGACTTTAAAATGTATCCTTATAATGTAAGAAATTAACCAGAATACATTTAGATATGAGTTTCCTTTCATTATTTTTTCTGGAAATTTAGTAAGCCCTTTCAAGGTACATACATGGGTATTTTTTGAATTCATAAAAGTTGTCTTCCACTAGATTTTTAATAACTTCTGTAACATTTGTTCCTCAGATACATCAATTACTCATAGGCTAGATCTCCATTTACTTTCCTCCATAGCTCTCATTTTCCCTCTCATTTTCATCCTTTTTTCCTTTTCTCAGGACTCCAGTAAAGCTTCCTAAGTTTTTATTCTGCATTACTAATTTGATATTCTGCAGTATATTTCTTCTTTTTAGTAACTCCAATATGCATTTAATTTCCCAATCTTCTATTGCATTTTTAGTTACATTGAAACCCTTACTTATCTTGCCCATATCCCTTTTCACCTATTTTTGTTGCCTGCACATCTCAGAATGTTGTCCCTATGACTTTGTGCTTTTGTATCTCCAAGACATGTTTTTTCTCCCAGTGTGTTTAGGATGGCAAAGAGTTTTAAGATATTTTCTTCTGGATCTTGTAGGGACTCATTTTCTCTTCTTTTGAAATTTATGTTCCATTTCCCCAGTCCTGTGTGATTTTTTTCATAACGCATGTGGTGAGTTTCTTCTCTTTACTCATTTTCAAATGAGGCAAGTTCTCTTCAGACAAAATAGTTGGCAACAGAACCAGCGAGTTGTTTGCCTTTGGTCCCAGTCTTTCTCAATTCAGAGAATGGTTAAATAGCTTTTTTTGGTCCATAGTTAGAGGATAGGTTAATGCCCACATATTTAAGTCCCATTTCCAGTTTTTAGCTACCACGTGCTTAACATAGCTTTGCTTTACTTCAGTAACTTTTTTCCCACCCTTAACCTTGTTCCATAATGTACAATAAATATTTATAACTTTTAGTCTCCAGTTATCGCAGTTTGTGAGTCTTACATGTTCCCAGGATAAAATATACTACTATCAGTTCTGGGAGCTGCTGTCTTTCAATGAACATAGAAACATGGATGAGGGTAGGCATACTCTTTTTGCCTCATAAAGTAGCAACTTCACAGTAGAGATATGGTTGTCCAGAGTTCTGGTTAGTATAGATCCTGGGACTCTGGGCCATCGGCCATAGTGTAGAATTGCAAAACCTCACGCATCTTACCCCTACCCATCTTACTTTCATGAGGCAAACTTTTGCTCATAACTTAGTCTGGTCTCATTAACCCAGATACTGGCTTTTTTGTTTTGTTTTGTTTGTTTTAATCTTTCGATCTGTGTGTTTTCATCATTTTCTATGGATTCATAATATTTCCGTAGGAAGTTGGGAGAGACTTCAGCAGGGGATAAAGTTCAGATACATTTTAACCAGAAATTGCCAATCAATTATTCAACATAGTATGTGTTACAGATGGATAAAAGAATTTGGTGGAATTGGTGGAAATTAATCATCACTACTGGGGGAAACATCTCAAAGCTCTGTTATTGGTTGTTTAATAGTTTCATCTTTTTAGACGGATAGGACATTACACTCACAAAAATCTACCTTGATCAATAAATGAAAAAATAGTGGCTCCTTTCAAGTTGTTTCAGAGCAAAAATATAGCTTAGAAAATCTACTTACTACAGTTGTTTCAAGTGGTATGAATATCTCATTTTTCTAACAAAATATAAAATATATAATTGGAGTTAATTTGCTTAACTCATGAAGGTTGTGGTAAGATTTAAAGTTTAACCTTATAGTATTAATGAACAATTTATAAATTCATACTTTACCTTGACAATATGAAAGTATTGCTGAGTATATTAAAAATATGTCCCTACACACATGAGTTTAGTTAACCAAAAACCTCAGCACTTTGTTTACATTAGCTGCCTTTTCCTTACCATACCTAGAAAAAAATACCACTTTATCTTCCATATGCCTCATTCTCACCATATCATCTGCTAAATCCAAGTTGGCATCATCATCAGATCGGAGTAGACTCCTTCAATGCTTTCCTTGTACTTTGTGTTAGTAGCCAAAGGCCCTTTTGCTTTGCCCAAATCGTCAAGTCCATCTGCCATTAGCCTCTCCAGCTCGTTATGCCATCTGCCAGGCAATGACCTATCACTCCCCTTGGTCTGGATGCCACATTGTATGTGTCTAGCATCTCCAAATAATCCCTACTGTCTCACATTCTTTCAGAATATAGAGAAATGACTCAACCTGACATTTCAAATCTAGCTAGAGCTGGAGCAAAAAGAACTGGTATTTTACCCTGTGAAGCATTCCAACTATTCAACGCAATACGTATTTTCTCAAAATAGCAGTGGGGTGTTTCACTGTAGAATAAGATGGTCGGGATTTTTTCTAGGGAATACCTGCTGAATGGGAGGCAAATATTCACTTACATTCAGTGACTTTTCTGAGTAAACATGAGAGCAGTTTTGAAAGGGGTATACGTTTAAAAGCTTTAAGTTAAAATTTAGCCTTCTAAATACAGTGTTAACATTACTGGGAGACAGAACAGAGTAGAAAAGGAAACACAGGCTTTGAGGTAGGAGAGCAATGATGGAATCTCAGCTCTCTCTTACTAGCTCTAGGACCTTGGGCAATGTTTTTAGTCTTTCTGAGTTTTAGATTATTCATCTGTAAAATGGGGATAAAAACATATCTCACACGATTGCTGTAGGAATTAACTAAAGCTGTGTACCCCGATGCATTATGTTAATTTTAATACACTTAAAGTCACTCAGTTACCACTTGGCTGGTTTTTAGGGAGGCTCAACACTAAAAAACTTGCTGACCTTACCTAAGTGACTAACTCCTAGAGAGTAACTTGGACACTGAGGAGAGAGCCCCCTACAGTGCAAATGAGCTTCCTTTTATTTTTCATATCGAGTTCTGGTGTTTAAATGGCGGTTAGGCAACAAAATATAATGATACCCCATCAAAACCATCAAACCCTTTACGTATTGAAATGCCTGTTTCTTGGGCATTGGTATCTCTAGCTCAATTTAAAATTTGCATTCCATGGGGCTTCCCTGGTGGCGCAGTGGTTGCGCGTCCGCCTGCCGATGCAGGGGAACCGGGTTCGCGCCCCGGTGTGGGAGGATCCCACGTGTCGCGGGGCGGCTGGGCCCGTGAGCCATGGCCGCTGGGC
>NC_041234.1:98504921-98554774 GCF_002837175.3 Physeter macrocephalus
AAAAAAAAAAAAAAAAAAAAAAATTTGCATTCCTTCATTTTCTGATGGGTGGGGTATAAAAGAACCATTGAATTGAATGAGAGATCATTAACAGCTGTATCAAAGATAGCAGCAGAAAATCTTCAAATCAAAACACATGCACACACAGACACACACATTTTAAAATGAGAAAATATACCAGAACGTTATTTTGAAACACACATTTATTAAAAAATAGCATTCATTAAATATCAAGAAAATCAATTCAATGAAGCTATGATGAACAAACTGTCATCCTGTTATACTAGCATTCACTGAATAAAAAGATAAAAGAAGCATAAATCACCTACTACCACAAAACTCATTAAGATGAAAGTGATGTACAAACCTTTGCTTTTATATTGTAGCAGAGGACAATTTTCCTGATGTGTAAAATGGCAGTTTTGGTATTTTTATAAAATCATTGGGAAAATGATGACATATTTTAATGAACTGCATGCTAAACAGTCTCCAGTACAAGTAAAATGAATATACATGTCTAAGACCTACACGAAGACATATGCATCTGTATATAGATGTGCGTAGACAGAACACTCCACTATTTTGTTTAAGATTTTAAATATTTTCCCTTTTATTTGAGCAAAGAAAATATTCAGTGTAATGTATATAGATCGTATTCTATATATTCAACCTAAAATGACCAACACCAACAAATATCTCTCACTACCTTAGGTCCCATCTACCACAGCCGGAACTCTCAAAGACACTACATTGAAGATGATTCCTAAAAATAGAAAACATTAGCTTATGAGTACCAGAGATGAACAAGAAAAAAACAGTAAAAATTTAAAGGCAGCATCTTGGACAGGCCTAGCCTGCCTGCCATAATATCTGCATATAGTTAACCCCTGTCCTGTACCTCCTTACATCATGCCTGAAAGTTTTGCTACATCTCTTGGCAATATTAAACACTAGTATTAACTAGTTAAATCATATTGTTTTCTTAAAATTTCTTAGCTCAGATCTTCGCACTAAGGGGATGAAAATATTTTTTAAATGATACGTTTTCCTGAGGGAAAAGAAAGTATTGATTAAAACTTTATTGAGACTTTTATGTTTTTAAATTACTTTATAATGTAAATATCCATATACCTGCATATGAATATTATCATATATGTAGCTGCAACCTTTAATCTCCCCAGGATGTCCTATTTCTAATTTCCAAGTACTTTATAACCAATCTATATTTTTTTATTCAATGAAAGTATTTATTGAGCACCTACTGAATGTGGGGCACTATACTTGGTGCTAGGAATACAAGAGAGAAAAAAATGCTCACGGGTCCTGTCCTCATGGAGCTTGTAGAACTACTGTACCCACGTTAAAATTCGAAGAAGAGACAAAATTGTGGTTTAGTGTGATTTTAAGGAAATTTCATATTAGAGTTTTCTGAATAACTGGCCCTAATACAGGGCCAATTGGTTTATAGTTGACTATGTGCTTTACAACATTCTCTGAGCACTTCATTGGGTTATCATACCTGACTATTTTTATCCAGTCTGTCTCTTCTCATAAACAGAGCCAATGTGAATGTACAGATGTGACTTTATAAATAAAGCCCTAAGGGTTTATATTTGTCATCTGTCATTCTCAATGTCGAGAAGGAACCATATAAAGTATATTTGAGTAGGTAGCTATCTTTGTACCTATCACTCAATATAAACGCAGATGTCACCCCCATTTTAATGTTGTGTTTCCTAGGATCTCAAGGAGGAAGGCACCTTGAAGTTTTCTGATTCGATAATACAGAGATGTGTTCCTTTTTTGTGAAATTTTGAAGGCCTTTTTATCCTATGTTTACAGTATCATACAACTTTATACTTAGGTAGTACATATATATTTTGAAGCTTCAGGTTAATTATTGCTTCACTGTTATTGTGTTTATTGTTAGTATTTTATATTTCAAAGTAAAGAAGCATACTAAGAAACATAGAGAATGCTGCATTTAAATTTAACCCTATTAAGAACCTTCTACACAGTGTCTATTTTAAATCTTTCACAGATACTCAAGATTGAGATCATATTTTAGACAACTACAAATAATCACAGAATAACTATATAAAAAGATTTTCTCCAACTACATAGCATAGATTCTTTATTCACTGAATGGTTGTTCAATTCTTTATGAATTATGTAGTATGATATATAGATTTATGAGAATAGATTGAAGTCTGTTATTTATAATTTAAGCATCCTTAATTTTTAATGTAAATATCATGAAACTGATTAAACATTTATTTAATTAAATTATAATACAATTACTTAGCAATTACCTTAAAAGGTAGATAAAAAGGATATAGAAAATATGACCAATAATTAGTACATCTAGACATGAAGTGATATGAAAAATGTAATCATGATATAATATTGATTTTAAAAGCAAGATAAAACAGTATGTAAAGTGTAAGATTAATATGTAACTATATTTATACACATAGAAATATATTTCACTGTAGAAAGGCTGAAATCATACTGAAATATTAACAGTGTTTATCTTTGAAGAAACACTGTAGGAATATGGAATTTTTTTTGTTTTCTTCTTCACACATTTCTATACTTTCCAAATATTATAATGTGGTCCTGTATTTCTTTAGAACTAAAATACATGTCAAACAGTGACTTGTAAAAAGGAGATAAAAAGTTTTATAGATTTTATAATGATTCCTCTTAAAAGTGGTTATAATTAATCATCTTGGTGCTTTTAATGCTAAGTTGTATTTATCTGGAAAATCCACTTATGTCGAACTACTCAATTCTCCACAAAGCCAAAATGAAAGAGACATTCGTATATTCAGAATTAGAGTCCAGATTGCCGTATCCATAATGGTTCTAGTCAAGTAACAAGACTGTGGTGTATGGAGCACTCTATAAGCAAAACATTCCATTAAGCGTTCCTGTCCAAATATAATAGGCTACCAAATGAGACAAAACCTGCAAAAGCACTCTGTAGATTAGAGAGTGCTGTACAATAGTTGTTATTAATTATTTTGACACATCAGTGTTCATTTAATTAAGTCAGTTAAAATTTATTCGAACAAAGGCACACTTGTAGAAGAGCATTTTCATGCAGAGTAGCTTTGTACAGCTTGTTTTATGTTTTACCTCCCTTCATATTCACAAGGTTGGATGCTTCTCATACCAGTTTTAAGAACTTCTTCATAAAGCTTAGAAACTGATTGGAGGATGGATGGAACAGGCAAGAGAGAGCTCTCACTTCAAATAAGTCAGAGCCTATTACTTTGTCAGCACTATGGCATTTGCTAGTTTGCTTTAAAATACTGAAATACAACATTAGCCTTAGGTTATGAACACTTGTAAAAGAATCTTTAAAAATATACAATATGGTCAAGTATGCATCCAAAAAAATAGTCCTCCATGATGCTATAGGCTTCAAAATTTATGAGATCAAGTTATTAAACTAGACTAATAATCAACTATCCTCCTATTGAGTGATCCTTAGATAAATATTTTGCAGTCGGCCAAGCCAATAATAACTTTTATTTTAAAAGAGTTGTAAACATTTGTCCTGAAGTATCAGGAGCCCCATGCCAACAGTGAAAATGCAGCATAACTTTGATATATTTTAGAAATGAAAAATAATAATTAAAGAAGTAAAGCTCGTAATAGCATATATTAGAGGAAAGGAATAATGAAAAACAAATATATATATTTATTTATTTATATTTATATTTATATTCTCCCACCCCCCCACAGGTAAACATTACTTACACATTGTAGAAGTCATCTTTTAATATTTTACCAGACATCTGCCTCCTTGTTGCTTTGTACTTTTGCATTTTCTATTGAAGTAGAATTTATATATAGCACAATGCATACTTTGTGAAGAAATTCTATCTATGTATGGATACTCTTGTAATCTTATCTAGAGCAATATTGCATTTTCATCACCCCCAGAGATGCTGCTTTCCAGACAAGATCTCTCCCAGTAAATACTCCTCCAATGTTAACCACTATTCTGATTTCTGATACCATAATTAGTCCTTGTTTGTTCCAGACCTCATATAATTTGAATCATATAACATATACTTTTTTGTACCTGGCTTCTTTTTTTGTTTGACATACTATTTTTTTTAGTTTCATCCACAATGTTCCATGTATCAGTAGCTTGTACTTTTTATTGATGGATAGTATTCCATTTTGTGCATATACCACAATTTGCTTATCTATTCCAGCTTCATGGATATTTGGGGTGCTTTTAGTGTTTATTAGTTGTTTTGTCTATTATCAATAAAGTTGCTAAGAGCATGCTTGTACAAATCTTTCCTTAGACACATGTACTCATTTTCATCTTTCTTCAGTATATGCCTAGTAGTGAATTGCTGGGTCATGGAGTAGATATATTGTTAATTTATGAGATTGTCAAATAACTTCCCAAAGTGATCGTGTAACTGTTTTATACTCCAATCAGCAATATATGAGTGCTGTCTCTGTTTTTAATTGCCTTAGTAAGGTTTTTAGCTAAAGTTATTAATGTAAGCATTACTTAAATGTCCAATTTTTAATTGTTTATTCACATATTTTGCCTACCAGATATCTTCTCATAAATAAGGTAGAATATTAATAATAAGTAAATTAATATATAAGACTGCAAGTTCTTTGTAGTTGACTTTTAAGTGCTAACTTTCTGAACTCCTATATAATTTTCTCTGTACCGTCCTTAAGATACTTATCACTTTCTAACTTTATTCAGAGTTTATGAAATCTAGACTAACTTGCTGAATATGCCTGCCTACAAGCATCAAAGTGGGTGAGGCCACATGGGACAAATGACCTCTCACCAAATCCCTAGGAATGCAGAACTGATTTCAGAAGGATAGAGGAAATGGGACAATGTAAACAACTGCTAGACTGGCCCACTAACAAGATTCAGCTAATAGAGTACACATGCAGTAGAGCAAATGTGCAAAGGGCAACAAGATTATGGAAGCTGTTGATGAGAAACAAATCCTTTGGGATCACTATTAATTTGATAGAATGGGCCATACTAATGCTGATAAACCTTCAATTACTGAGTGCTTACTATATGCTTATTTAATTTAATCTTCAGATTAAAGTTAGGAAGCAGCTACTGCTATGACCCCATTTTATATATGGAGTAATTAGCTAATGGAGGCTCAGAAATGTTAGGTACATTACCGAAGGTCAAACCAATAGTAAATGTTATAAACTATGACTGGAACCTGGGCTATGACTCCAGGCCAGGGCCAGTGCTCTCTCTCTGACATAATATTGTCTCAGAGATGACTTTGCTAGATTAGTGTTCCATAGAGAGACATACAAACCAGAGTGAAATCAGGTCATAATGAGTTACCAAAATAGACAACTGTGAAAATGTCAATCATAATGTATAATATAAATGTATAAATAAGAATTGATTATGTAGAGTAAGCTATATGAATCAATGGTAGAGGGATACAAAATGTATACATATGATTTGTGCTAATTAAGGAAGAATTCTGCAATAGAATATTTTTTAAATCAAGATTTTAAAAGGAATCAAGTATAAATATGGCTAGGGAGAATGGTCATTGAACAATTAAGTGTAACCTGTGGAGACAGATATAAGAAGTAAGAAAGTTTCATTAGGGATGAGAAGTTACTTTTCTTGGCTGGAGAGCAGATCATGGTAGAGAGTATCTAAAAATAAAGTTGGTGAATTGTAGCATAATGAGATGGGAAGGTGAGAGCTGATGGAGGCCACAGATACCTGATAAGAGAAATTTTACAAAAACCAGTGGTAAGGAACTACAGGCTTTTGAAAAGGGAAATGACATGGTCAAAATGGTTTTAAAGTAAGATGATTATTGTTTCACCGAGAAGCAGAGTTTTAGCAAAGGCAGAGGACAAGCAAACCAGCTACTCTCATTTTTCATAAAATTAAGTCTGAGGTTTTAATGTGCTTTAACTCCATCTATCAAATATATTTCCTATTACAAAATATATCTTGATCACAAAATGATTTAATGAAACCCAAAAGTTTAGAATGGCTAATTTTTAAAATCACAAATAGATAAAAGTCTACACATGTAAAAAGATAGTAGTCTTGTTATTGTCATTCTATATTTGATACATTTGCCCAACCCAATATGAGAAGGCTAAATTTAAATATAATTTTAAAGTTTCAATTTAAGAAATTTAAAATATTTTTTTGGATATAAAAACCTCCAAAGGGAGGTTTTATTTATGTTATGTTATGGAACTACTTTTAACTTTTGTAAAATATATAAATGCCTTCTAAGGAGGATACAATTTGCAGGATCAGATGAGTGATGCTATGCTAAATAAAATATGATGAAAATAAATTATATTGGTAGCCTGGAAATGCAATTAACTTTTTCCTAAAATATAAGATTATAATTTATTATATTTTCTGGATTAATATATTTCTTTATTTAAACAAAAGCCACTTATATTTTAGTAGCAAAATCGGAGTAGTGTAATTCACACAGCCAATATAACAGCAAAGCAAAGTTTTCATTTGGAAACTGATTCTTTGTTGGAAAACACTCTTCTAAAGTCATGGATGACTTCACTGATGAAAAAAATGAGAGAGTTAAAAGCACACAATGCAGTGCCAATTACGTTTGGTTCTATAGATATTTTAAGCCTTCCATTTATAAACCTGAAGAGGAATGCAATAATGAGGCAGCTTGATCTGATTGGCAATAAGGGCCAGGTAATGACTACACAGAGAAGTGTATATCATGCCGTTTATTTTGTAGATGGCATATAGAAACTACAGATGACTACAAAAATACTACTTTTGTCTCCTCAGCTTTTCATTATTTTTAAAAAATATAGTTTTTTTTCAAAACTGCTCACAAGTCAAATTTTGCAGGACTTTGTTTTCAGGAATTTAATATCAAGGAAACTCTTGCCTCTCTAATCATCTTTTGTCTGACTTTTTTTCTTATTCTTTATATTAAATGTAGCTCTAATTTTTTTCATTCATTTATTCAGCATTCATATACTGAGCAATTACAGGATGCGAGGCATTATGCTAAGTGTTGCAATTATAAATATGAATAAGACCCCGAGCTATTTTCCAACATTATTTTCTTTCTCCTCTCTTTCTTCCTTGGCAATATGGCTCTGACCTTTCTCCCAAATTCCAGTCCTGTATTTCCAATTTCCTGATTGATATCTTTCTGGATGTCTCATTGATACCACAAGTTATACATATCTAAAACACAATTTATAATCTTTTTTTTAATTTTTATTTTTATTGGGGTATAGTTGTTTTACACTGTTGTGTTAGTTCCTACTGTAGGGCAAAGTGAATCAGCCATATGTATACATATATCCCCTCTTTTTTGGATTTCCTTCCCATTTAGGCCACCACAGAGCACTAAGTAGAGTTCCCTGTGCTATACAGCAGGTTTTCATTAGTTATCTATTTTATACATATTAGTGTATATATGTCATTCCCAATCTTCCAATTCATCCCACACTCCCTCTCCCCCCTTGGTGTCCATACATTTGTTCTCTACGTCTGTATCTCTATTTCTGCCTTGCTAACAGGTTCACCTGTACCATTCTTCTAGATTCCACATATTTACGTTAATATACGATATTTGTTTTTATCTTTCTGACTTACTTCACTCTGTATGACAGTCTCTAGGTCCATCCATGTCTCTACAAATGACCCAATTCCATTCCTTTTTATGGCTGCGTAATATTCCATTGTATGTATGTGCCACATCTTCTTTATACATTCATCTGTCGATGGACACTTAGCTTGCTTCCATGTCCTGGCTATTGTAAATAGTGCTGCAATGACATTGTGGGTTATGACTCTTTTTGAATTACGGTTTTCTCAACGTATATGCCCAGTAGTGGGATTGCTGGGTCATATGGTAGTTCTATTTTTAGTTTTTTAAGGAACCTCCATACTGTTCTCCATAGTGGCTGTATCCATTTACATTCCCGCCAACAGTGCAAGAGGGTTCCCTTTTCTCCACACCCTCTCCAGCATTTATTGTTTGTAGATTTGTTGATGATGGCCATTCTGACTGATGTGAGGTGATACCTCATTGTAGTTTTGATTTGCATTTCTCTAATAATTAGTGATGTTGAGCAACTTGTCATGTGCTTCTTGGCCATCTGTATGTCTTCTTTGGAGAAATGTCTATTTAGGTCTTCTGCCCATTTTTGGATTGGGTTGTTTGTTAAAACAAATTTATCATCTATGCATCATAATTGTAGTCTTTGTTAGTCATTTACTTGATTTCTATTTTTTATCTTCTTCACCTTTCTACTCATTCTATATATTCAATTATGACTCCTCTTAAAATATAACCCATCCTGCAAGCATATTCAAAATCATTGATGGGGACTTCCACTTCTGTCCATGATTCCTCTGTAAGTTAACAATGAGAAAACTGGGCAAAATATATGAAACATATGCTTTTCTATATTGAAATGTCAAAACCCAGAGGATTGGAACTCCTGCTTTGAGAAAAATGAAAATGGAAAAACAGGGAACAAATTTACCTTCCCACCTGGAACAAATAAAATTCTGGACAAAATGTATGAAACAACATTTTCTGGACATCAGACATTAGTCAACACAGGACAGTGATTCCTGAGAGGAAAGAAATAAATGAGGTGAGCCCTACAAGTGCCCCAGCTTACCTTCTGGAGAGAGGTTCCATGTTGCAATGCAGTGGCCAGAAGCTGAGAGGAACCTGACAGTCTCTCTGAGTTGAAAAGCTGAGTGGAGTGACCAAACTGGTGAAAAAGGCTAGAGTTCACAGGATAGAGTAATGGAGAGGCAAGGGTTGCATTGAGAGAGTGCTCTGGATATCTGCAGAGGGTTCCTCTTGAGTCTTGAGGCAAGTATTGATCAGTTCCTGCATGTGCTAAAATCTACCTGAGGCCAAAAAAAACTCCACCCATAAGGAGCAGAGGGAACAATCGATGAAAACTGCATTAGGGCCAAGAAAAGTACCTGTTCCCACCAGCCAGCAGAAATCCTTGTAATTCATAAGGAATTGGTACAGTACTCAGAAGAATATTGCCTCACTAGTGGGGCAAAAGTATCCCTAGACTAAATGCTATTCTGGTCCCACCTAACAAACTTAAAAATAAGGCTTGAAAGAATCAAGCTGACTCTCAATAACTTAACTATGTCTCAGAATAAAGATCAAGAATATTTAGAGGAATACAAAAAATCTGGCACTCAGCAAGGTAAAATTCACAATATGTGGCACACAATAAAAAATTACCCAGCAAGCAAAAAGACAGGAAAATATAAGAAATAGTAAAGTAAGAATGCAATCAATAGAAACAGATTTTTTAAAAGACAGAGATGATAGGAGTCAAAGTCATTAAAAGAGTTACTATACACATATTTAAGAACGTAAAGGAAAGGTCAAGCATGTTAAGTAGAGACAATGAAAATATAAATATTCCAAATGAAATTCTGGAAATGTAAAACAAAATATCTGAGATAATATATACTGATAAGATTAAACAGATTAGACGTTGTAGAAGAAAATATTAGTGAACTTGCATAACTAGCAGTAGAAAATTTCCAAAATGAAACAGAAAGAGAAAAGAGTGGAGAATAAAATGAAAATAGCATTGGGGAGCTCTGGAACAGCTTCAAGTAGCTTATTATATGTGTAATTGCAGTCCTCAAACGGGATGAGAAAGTGAGGGGCAGGAAAAAATATTTGAAGAAACTATGGCTGAAAAATATCCAAGTTTGATGAAAACTATAATAAACCCAGTGATCCAGAAATTCAATGAAATCTAAATATATAACATCAATAGCATAATCCATAAAAGAAAAAAATGATATATCAATTTTTATAAGAATTAAGATTCTCACTCTTCAAAGCTCATTAGAAGAATGAAAATACAGGTCAGATATTGGGAGAAAATGTTTTGCAAATCTTACATCTGATAAAGCAGTGATTCCCAACCTTTTTGGCACCAGGGACCAGTTTCGTGGAAGACAAGTTTTCTACAGACTGGGGTAGGGGTTGGGGGGGATTGTTCAGGCGGTAATGCGAGCAATGGGGAGTGGCAGAGGAAGCTTCGCTTGCTCACCAGCTGCTCATTTCCTGCTGTGTGGCCCAGCTCCTAACAGGCCGCAGACTGGTACCGGTCTGCATCCCGAGGGTTGGAGACCCCTGTGATAAAGGACTTGTATACAGACTATAAAAGAAATATCTCAAAATGCAATAATATGAAAGCACACAACACAATAAAAATTGCCTACAGATTTAAACAGACATTTCATCACGTAACATATACAAGTGGTATGTAAGCACGTAAAAGATGTTCAGCATCATTATTCGTTAGTGAAATGAAAATTAAAACCACAATGTGATACCACTACACCCCAACCAGAATGTGTAAAGTTAAAAAGTCTGACCATATAAAGTTTTGGTGAGGATGTGGAGCAACTAGACCACTCAAAGACTGCTGGTCGGAGTGTAAAATGTCACAACTGCTTTGAAAACACTGTTTGACAGTTCCTAAAAAAGTTCACCATAAGTCTTCCAATTGACCTAGGCATTCCACTCCTAGGTATATAACCAAGAAAACTGAAAGCACATGTCCACACAAAGACTTGTATGAGAATGTTCATAATGATTTTATTAGCAATACTCAAGAACTGAAAACAACCAAATGTCCATTAATATGAGAATGCATAAAAAAAGTCTGGTGCATGTAGACAACGGAATATTACTCAGAAATAAAAATTAATTATTAACATGTACCAATGTGGATGACTTTAAAAATAATTAGCTTGAATCAAAGAAGTCAAGCCAAAAAAAGAGTATATATGGTATTATCCCATTTATTTAAAGTTCTAGAAGTTGGAAACTATTCTGTAGTGACATAGAACATATCAGTGGTTGCCTAGGGTCTTGGGTAGGAAGAAGAGTGGGTGGAAGGGTTTCAAGGTATAAAAAGGAAACTTTTTCAGTTAATGGAGAGTTCATTATCTTGATTGTGTTGATAGTTTCATGGGTACATGCATGTATCAAAACTTATCAAAGTTTACATTTTAAACATGTCAACCACATCTCAATAAAACTAGGGGGAATAAACAACATTATCTATCATTATGTAGCAGACTGGACAAATGCCTCTGAGGCTATAGCCCCTTCAGCACCATCCAAAGTTCTTGCAAGCCTGAACTCTTCCCTCTGTAGTGCTGGTATGTGGGGCGAAAAGAAAATAAAAATGTAGTCCATGAAAGGACAACAAATGATGTGAGTCCTAAAAGTGTCCCTGGGTCACAGCAAGAGAGAGAAATCCCAAGCAGATAGCAGTGGTTTGTTGAAAATTCAGAGAACAATGTTTAGTGAGATTGAGGCAGAAGACAAGAGAATAAAATAGCTATGCAGAGAAAAAGTTCTAAAAATCCACATAGGCATCCCTGAGTCTGTTGCTGAATACTAAGTGACACATGCTTAAAATGAAATTCCACAAGGCTGGGTAAGAAACTACCAGTGAGTTGCAAACTGAGCAATTCCTAGATTTCACATAGGGCTGGGAATCATTCTAATTCCCACCTTTTAGACTGCATAGTTTGCTTGAATATCCAGGGCATTTGGTAGAGACACCAGTAAGGTCACACCTTAGTAGTGAGGCTAAAATAACACTAAATTTAAAGCTACTAGAGATATCGCCATAACAAAGCTATAAAACAAGCCACAAAAGGATCAGTTTGACTCGCAATTAATCTAACAACCTAAAAAACAATTTTCAACATCCCTTCAAGGGTGACAGCAAAATCCAGAAATTGAACAACACAGCACTGCAATGTTTAGCATCTAATCGGAAATTACTAGACATGTGAAGAAGCAGTACAGGAGAAATTATCATTCAATAGAATACATTATATTTAATACATGATACAGGTTGTATGGTTAACCAAAAAAAAGGATTTAAAGGAGCTATTAAATATGTTCAAGTTTTAAAGAAAAGTATGAACATAAGAGATAAATGAAAAATATAATAAAACACTGAGAACTAAAAATACAATATTTGAAAAAAGTTTCACTGTATAAGTCTAACAGCAAACTAAACATTGCAGAATAATGATCAGTGAACTTGAAGTTACAGCAATGGAAATTATCAAAAATGAAATGCACAGAGGAAAAAAAAATCTTTAAAATCCATGAACAGAGTGACAGTGACTTGTGTGATACTATCAAGCTGTCTACCATATATATAATTGAAGTCTAGAAAGAGGGAAAGAGGGTAGACAGTAAAAACTATTTGAAAAAATAAATGGCCCCTTTTCCAAATTTGATGAAAATAATAAACCCACATAACCACAAAACTCAACAAACACAAGTAGACTACATATGAACAACATGCCAAGGCACATCAAAATCAAATTGCTGAAAATCAGTGATACAGAGAAAATCTTAAAATCACCAGAGGAAAGAAGACATTATTATAAAGGAACAAAAGCAAGAATGAATGCAGACTTCTTGTCAGAAATAATGCAAGCCAGAAGACAACAAAACAATATCTAAACTGTTGACAGAAGAAACTGTCAACTTAGATTTCTATACAGGGGAAAATATTCTTCAAAAATGAGAGTAAAATGAATAGTTTTTCAAATAGACAAAAGCAGAGAGAATTTTAGTGAACCTACATTATAAGAAATGTTAAAGGAACATTTAAATGTTAAAGGAACATTCTTCACTCTTTAGAGTGAAGAAAAATGATACTAAATGAAAACTTGACTATACATGAAAACATAAAGAATGATGGGAATGTTAAATATGTGGCCAAATACAAATGTTTTAATTTTTAAATAAATTTTAAACACATTGTTGACAATTTAAAGCTAAAATAATAACACTGTATTGTGGAACTTATAAAATATGTAGCAGTGAAATTTTAAGTAACAGTAACACAAAAGAGTAAATGGAAATAGACTATTGTAAACTCCTAACGTTCTTAAATTAGATGTGAAATGCTATATTATTTTAAGACAGATTATGATAAGTTAGAGATGCACATAACGATCCCAAAACAGACACTTACATGAAACAGTGTGGAATAGCTATTAAGTAAAGAATGGAGATAAAATGGAATATTAAAAATGTAATAATGGCCCTCAATAAATGCAGGAAATGATGGAAATTTATGAACAAATAAGATACGGACAAATAGAAAAACATAGGAAAATGGTAGATTTAAAGCCAACAGTATAAAAAATTGCATTAAGCGTAAAATTTCTAAACACTTGAATTAAAAGGCAGAGGTTATAAAACTGGTTTAAAAAGCAAGATCTAACTTTATGCTGTGCAGAGAAAACTCACTTTAAATATAAATATTGATTATTGGTTAGAAGTAAAATGATAGAATAAGACATACCATGCAAACTTTAATCATAACACAGCTAGATTGTGTAATGTCAGACAGAGTAAACTTCAGGACAATAAATATCACCGGAGGCTAAGAGGGGCATTTTATGAGTATAGCGGTTCAATTCATTAAAAAGATCTAACAGTCCTAAATGTGTATGTACTTAAAAACAGATCTTCATAATACATAAAATGGAGAAAAATGACAGAAAGGAAAGTAAAATAAACAAATCCCACTTATAGTTGGATAATTTAACACTTGAAAAGACAGAAATCAGTAAGTATGTAGAAACATAGAAAACACTAGCGAAGAACTTGACCTAGTTGACACTTGTAGAACTCTCCAACTAAAAACAGCAGAATACACATTCTTTTCAGGTGTACCTGGACATTCTCCAAGGTAGACCATGTTCAGAGCCACCTGGCAAGTCTCAATAAAGTTAAACAGATTGAAACCACGCTGTGTATCCCCATTCCCTCTAGACTTGAATAAAACTAAATTAGAAACCAATAACTAAAAGTTATCTGAAACATACCCAAACATTAGGCAAGTAACCAGCACCGTCGGATCAAATAAGAAATCATAAGGGAAATTAGAAAATATCTTGAAGTGAATTATAATGAAAAAAGATATCAAAAGTGAAATACAGCTACTTTAGCTTTCAGAGGATGTTATATAGCATCATTAAATACTCATATTAAAAAAGAACTAAATCTAAGATAAATGATTTAGGATGCCACCTTATAAATGTATAAAATAAACAAGCAAAATAAACCTAAAATAGAAGGACAGAATTAAAATAAGAGACCCATGACAGAGAAAATGAATAAACAGTAGAGGTAACCAAAAGCTGGTTCTTACAAAAATAATCAAAGGTAAGTAAAACTGAAAAGACTCTATTTAAATGAATTAAGAAATAAAGAGAGGAAACACAAATTAGCAATATCAGGAATGGAAAAGAGAAACTGACTAGCAATGTAACATTTTAAAAGAATAAGGGAATATTATGCATAAATATAATATTTATGCCAGTAAATTTGATAACTTTGATGAAATGGAAGAATTTCTTAAAAGATGCAAACTACTAAAACTGATAAACGTAAACATAGGAAATACAAATACATCTATTAAAGAGAAGGAATTTGTAATGAAATATGTTCTCATAAAGAAAACTGTAGGCCCAGACAGTGGTTTCAATGGTGAATTCTATCAAATACCAAGGAAGAAATAATATCAATCCTTTACAAACTCTTTAGGAAATATAAGAGGGGGGAATGCATTCCAGCTATTTTCATGAGACCAGAATTCACCTTACCAAATTTTTTGAAAATATAAACACCTTAAAAAAAAAGAAAAATTAAGGAAGGCCTAAATAAGTGAAGTATATCATGTTCATTATTTGGGGGACTCAATATAGTTATGATGCTAATTATCCCCAAATTTAACTTTAGATTCAATTCAATTATGAATGTATTGACAATCTGCATATAGAATTCATATGGAAATGCAAATGATCCTGCATAGCCAAAACAATTTTGGAAAAGAACAAATTGGAGGATTGAACTACCAAATATCAAGACTTGCTATAAATCTATAGTAATCAAGACAGTGTGTTATTGGCATAGACTAGATGTATAGATCCATGAAACAGAATAGAGAGTTCAGAAATAGAACCACACATATTTGGATAATTGGTTTTACTGACAAGGTGCCAAGGCAATTTGAAAGGGGAGTGAGGTAGGCAGGATTTTGGCCCTCATGACCTTTGCCCCTTCTTATTATACCTGTGTATGTTATGTTTCATGGTAAAGGGACTTTGCAGATGGAATTAAAGTTATGGACCGTAAATAGGGAGATCATCCTGGATAATCCACATGGGCCTTATGTAAACACATGGGTTCTTAAAAGTGAAGGCAGAAGTGTCAATCAGATAGATGAGACAGAAAAAGAGGCAGGAGATATTCAAAGTATAAGTGGTACTTGACCAACCATTGCTAGCACTGAATATAGAAAGAGGACACAGGAATGGGGGTGGCCTCTAGAAGTTGGTAACAACCCTCAGCTGACAACCAGAAAGGGAACGGGGAACTCATACCTACAATCACAAGGAACTAGGCCCTGCCAATAACCTGAAAGAACAAGGAAATGTGAATGGGTAACAACCCTCAGCTGACAACCAGCAAGGGAACAGGGGCCTCATACCTACAATCACAAGGAACTGGGCCCTGCCAATTACCTGAATGAACAAGGAAATGGATTCTCCCTTAGAGCCTCCGGAAAGGAACACAGGCCCGAGAATCCCTTGATTTTGGCCCGGTGAGACCCATGTCATGCTTCTGAACTACAGAGAGTAAGATAATAAATTTGTGTAGTTTCAAGCTCGTAAGTTTGTGGAAATTTATCACAGCAATAGCAAACTAACACAGGAAACAATAGTATTTTCAACAAGTGGTGCTGGAACAACTGGTAACCTTATGTAAAAATTGTAGAAACCTCAAATTGTACCTCATGCCATAAATAAAAATTAACATAAAATTAATCAGAAACCTAAAGATAAAAGATAAAACTATAATATTTATGGAAAAATAGCATATTTTCCAAAACTAGAAGTAGCCAATGATTTCTTATATAGGACACAAAAGGCAGGAATTACGAAGAAACAAACATAAAAAAATCAAAACGATAAATTAAGCTTCGTTAAAATAAAAAAAAAAATTCTGCTCTTTGAAAGACAGTATTAGTAAAATAAAAAGGCAAAATATGTACTGGGAGAAAATATTTGTAGAACATGTATCTAACCAAGGACTTACATATAGACCATATAAAGGACACCTACAAACCAATAATGAAGAGATAAATAACCCAATAAAAATGTACGTGACACAAAGATGTACAAGTGTTTAATAAGCACACAAATAGACACTCAACCTTACTAGTCACAAAGGAAATAAGGAGTTAGAATTTAAGTGCACAGGGGCATAAGGAGATGTTTAGGGCATTGGGGAATGTTTCTTGACAGTAGTAGTGGTTACATGGTTTTGTATATATGTCAAAATTCCTCAAATTATAGATTTAAAATGAGTACATTTATGTATAAATTATGACTCCATGAAATTGATTTAAAATATGATTTACATGAGAAAACAAACAATAACAATGACAGATCCTTAAATGATACTCAGAAGTTTAGCAGATTCTAAGTGCCTAATTTTGCCTTTCAAGTCACTGCCCAATTTCGCCCAAACCCACATTTCCATACTTCTCTCCTGCCACTGATCTGCATACACCAAAAGTGATTTCCAAGTGTCCAGGAAAACATGACTATTTATCGTTCTGATATTTTCTGTCTTCTTTCCCTTTTTTTCAGACTCTTTATTTTTTCAACTTCTCTATGACACCTTTCCTGAATCCTCCCTTTATATGCACTTCTCTTGATCTGCCCAAAACTTTTCTTTTTGTATTTTCGTTATGTAAATCTTACTAGAACTAAGACATATATTTCGCTCTCCATCACTGTACCTTGTCTGTTTTATTGAATATAATAGTCCCTATATAAATAATGAATGCATGAACAAATGACTGAGTGAATATATGAATATAAAAAGGTATGAGAGGCAAAGAAAATTACGGACAAAAGTGTTCACTGGGTCAACAAAATTTTCAGTTAAATATAATTTTTCTCTCCTATTTTTTGTTACGATTTGCAAGATGTAACTAAAAAATTCAGTCAAGTAGACACTAACATATCAAGTACAAATTGATAATTGTCACAAGCCACAAGAATAGCTTTCAAATAATGAGCAAATCTCCTGGAAAATATGGTGGCACACTGACAACTATCTGCCTTGGAAAATTAAGTGGTCTTTTAAATATCCAAAATTATTTATCTGTTTCATGCTGAAATGGGGAGCATTGCATGATGCTATCATATATTGTTACATTTTGGTCATTCTCCACTTTTCGGAGTTAAATACCATTACTATATTTCTTCTTCTCTCACCCCGCATCCTCCCTTACAAATCCATTATGTTTGGAAGGTCTTTGACATTTTCAATAAGTTTAAAAAAGCTTATTTTCAATAAGCTGAATGTTGAAACTATTTTATTGTTGCCATTGATAAAGTATCTTCCCTATTTCATTAAACATTAAGTGAAGACCCATGGGGTCTAAAGAAAATGTATTTCCATTTTTTCTCTTTGCTCTTGAGAATCATTTATGAAGTACAAATACATTCATAAACTGAGATACCATACCCTAGGGAAAATAGCTGGAATTTATTCCATTGTTAGTGGTTCACATTACAGTCTCTACCCAATTTACATGGTGAATTTAAGTCATATTTAACCACATCATATCATCCCAGATGATGAGAAATAGGAAAAGCGAACTTCTATTTGTTATCCAGATCAAAAACTTTAGAGTAATTTAGAATCATGTGTCTATTTTACATGGTTGAATCTAAAATTACATCACCACAATGGAGTTCAGTTCATTAAAGGGTATTTATTCAGAGGAACAGCCTTCTTCCTGCTGTATTTTCATATGACTTGAGCTATTTATTCAGCTTATGTTTTCACAAAATGACACAGAAAATAACAGCATCACAGAATTGAGGTTGGTTTTTAATCTGTATTTATTGTACCAATCAGAAAAACCATAGCTTGGCTTCTTTTTTAAACTTTTTAAATGTATGTGTATTAAGTTATGGTCATCCTGCCCTTGAATTTTCCATTGACTACAACATCGTGATGCCCTAAATATTATAGGAGGGTAGGCATACTTTTTCACATCATCCAGAAGTAATTCAGCAATAATCTAAAATAGCTAGTACAATTCTCACTGTGATTACCAAAACTTTAGAGAAAACCTTTAACAAAAGCCAGGACCATCTAACAAATTGATACAATTATCAGCATGAGCAGCTAAGGGGGAAACTGCCTTTGAATAAAATAGGCCTTTGATTTTCCAGCCACCTTCTTTTATTCTATGCCCTTGTTCAAGGTCACTATCCAGATTAAAATCCTTCTTTGGTTTGTCATTGCCTATAAGTAGGATTTGCTTGGGGCAATTCCAGTTTATACCTGTAGCCCTGTCATTATCATTAATAGTTCCACCTTTCCATCTCAAAAGTGTTGCAGCTTAGATGATATCAACCTATCCATAGGATAGAATCACTAACCCAATTTATGAACTTCTTTATAGTCTGGCCCCCAGCTGTACTTCCCACTCTATCTTTCCTACTTGTACTTTACCCTCCAGAAACAAGAAACTATTTACCCTGAAAATCCCGTGCATTGCTATACTTTTATATTCTTGCACAAATAGTTCTTTCTGCCTGAACTGTACTTCCTCTGCTTTTTTCACATAATGATTTTTTATCCATTCTTAGAGGCACGAACATCAAGTCCTCTGTGACAACTTACCTAATTACCCTAGGCTAAGAATCAGAAAGCAGTTTCAACTTGTTTTGTTACAAATGGATTGTTAAAGCATATTTCAGTTTAGAGAGAAATTGCCTGGAGCCATTAGCAAAGGAGTTCTGCCACAGGCAAGGGAGAATGTGGCAGGTGAGCCTGCTACTTACTATTCCTTCCCTAAACAGTGTTTGATGCCCCCTGCTCTGTGGTTTGGGGTACTGAATTTATTTATATATTTTATATCACTGTGCTAAGCAGAATTCTCAGCTAGACTCCAAGATTTCCACTCTCTAGTGTATATGCTCTGTATAATCCTCTTCCCTTGAGTGTGGACAGGGCCTGTGAATATGATGGGATGTTACTCCCATTATTAGGGCACTAACTAGTTAAACTTGAGTTCTTCAAAAGGAATATTATCCTGCACGGCCTGACCTAATCAGGATGGCCTTTAAAACGGACTGAGCCCTTCCTGAAGTCAGAGAGATTTGAAGTGTAAGCCTGAGTGATTTTTAGAAAGAATCCTGAGCTCCAGATCAAAACATAGTTCAGCAAACACCTTGATTTCAGTCTGGTGAATCCCTGATCAGAGGACCCAGCTAACCTGTGCCTGGACTCCTGACTTACAGAACCGTGAAGTAAGAAATAGATGTGTGATTAAGTTGTTAGGTTTGTGATGATTTGTGGTATAGCAGTAGAAAACAAATATAATCACTTAACACACTGATTAATATTTACTTTTATTTAGCATTATGTAGTTTTAAAAAAATAATTGCTTAGTAATAATTGCAGTGAGTTTCTTGAGGACAGGGACTATGTTTTATTTTCTTTATTATACTCAATGCCTATCAAAGTCTGTGTACTAAATGAATATTTGTCAAACGAATGACAGTGCCCGATTTCCTCTTGTCACTTAGGGCCCCAAGGTAGAGCTAACCACATATGTCCAATTAGTCCAGAAAACACCCCACATCCTAGATCTCTCCCTCCTACATTTTCCCGTATCCAAATTTACCTGCTGGCAGGGTCTGGTTATTAGAAACTTATTCTCTGCTTTTCATATCAATAGCTGCTACCCTTTCTCAATTGTTCTAGAGAGAGAATTAAAATTAAGCACAAACGCCCTAAGGCATTCCTTGTATGTAATGAAGTAACTCTACTTGTGCATCTAGAATGGTTCTACTTCCATTCTATCTTTGGGGAAATTTAGAAAAGAATCACTCAAATAGTTTTTTTTTTAATGTTCTGTGCTTTAGATGAGGAACCCATTCACTCTAAACATGAATGGCTTTATGTGTTATCCCTCCTAGTACCATTTTTTTTTAAATCAAGAATTCCTGTTTCCACTGGAATTAACATATTGAAATCATGTCAAGCACCATGCAAAGTCACCCATAAACTGTTTTGTAATAGCATTCAAATTCTTCAAATAATTGTACATAGTCCACTTCTAGGACCAGCAGAAAGTTCCAGACCTTTACATCCAAAATTAAATAATAAATTCAACAGCCCTTTCTACTTTGTGAATGCTGATATTTGTACATATTTTTGCACAATTTTAATTACTTCTTTAAGATATAGAAGTAGACATGGTGTGATGTACATTGCAGAATTGTCCTCGAAAAAGGTGGCAAAAATTTAACTTAGCACCACACTGGGCCTAAGGTTTCTCCAGTGAGAAAAAGAGAGCCCAAGGTGAACATTCAGCTTTTCCAGCATTGCAGGACACTTCTGGGGAGAACCACTTGGTTTTCATCTCACAGGGATCTTGGGGTAATCTGTGGAGCTGGACCATGTGGGATCAAATAGAAACAGGGATTACAGCAACCGTGCTCAGATCTTGGCAGACCATGTTCTGGCAGGTGGTGGCCCCCAAGTTGAGAACGCAGCCAGTGGCTTGGCCCATTTGCAGAGCTTAATTGGTGGCTTTGTCTGGCCAGGGAGCTCAGTAGGTGGTTCTGCCTAGTATGGGTCTCCAGCTAACATATCATACTGGCAATGGAGCCCATTCTATATACAGTCCTCCTCAGGCAGGGAAGCAAGTTCACTGCCCCACCCAACTGCTTAGCATAGCCTCTGGTTCACCCCACCAGGAAGCCTAACCATAGATGTCTGGCAGTCGTGGAGCACATTCTGTGGCCCACCTGGACAGGGAAATGAGTTAGCAGTCCTTCCTGTGGAGCATAGTCTCCAGTCCTGCTCTACCAAGAAGCTTAGCCAGAGTACCAGGGCAGCTGCAGTGCTCTTCCTCCAGCCCTGCCTCACAACAGAGGACAGCCTATGGACTAGCACAATTCCTGAGCAAAGCCTGTGGCCTTGCCCAGACAGGAATACCAGCCCTGGTATCTCACTTTTTTTTTTCTTTCTTAAATAAATTTATTTATTTTTATTTATTTTATTTTTGGCTGCGTTGGGTCTTCGTTGCTGCGCACGGGCTTTCCCTAGCTGCAGCGAGCAGGGGCCACTCTTTGCTGCGGTGCGCAGACCTTTCACCGCAGCGGCCCCTCTCTGTTTCAGAACGTGGGCCCCAGGCATGCGGGCCTCAGCAGCTGTGGCTCGTGGGCTCTAGAGCTTAGGCTCAGTAGTTGTGGTGCATGGGCTTAGTTGCTCTGCGGCATGTGGGATCTTCCTGGACCGGGGCTCAAACCCATGTCCGCATTGGCAGGTGGACTCTTAACCACCAGGGAAGCCCCTCACTTTTTTGAGAAATTGTAAGTAGTATTGTATTTTAAATTTCGGTGTCTACATGTTGATTGCTAGCATGTGGAAATACAATTAATTTTTGCATGTTTTCATATAGCCTATGATCTTGCTGAAATTGTGTGTTCTATGATTTCTTTTTGTAGATTCTCTGGGATTTTCTATGTAGACAATCAGATCTCATCTCCATATAAGGACAATTTTACTTCCTCCTTTATGATTCATATTTAATTAATTTATTTATTTACCTTCTTGCAATGTCTAGGATTTTCATCATTATGGTAAGTGAGAATTGTGAGCAAGGACATCCTTGCATTGTCCATGAACTTAGGAGAAAGCTTTTTCACCATTACGTATAACGTTAGATGTGGTCTCTTTGTAGATAGTCCTAATTAAGATGAAGAAGTTTCCTTCTATTCCTATTTTTCTGTAAATATTTATCATGAATGAGTATTGAATTTTGTCAAGTGCTTTTTCTGCATTGATTGATATGCTCATGTGATTTTTTTCTTTAGGCTTTTAATGTGATGAATTATACTAATTGATTTTCAAATATTTAACCAGCCTTGCATACCTGGAAAAACCTTACTTATATGGTCATGGTGAATAATTCTTTGTATATATTGCTGAATTCTGTTTGCCAATATTAGTTAAGGGTGTCTGCATGTATATTCATGAGGGATAATGGTCTGTAGTTTTCTTGTATTCTCTTTGTCTGGTTTCAGTATCAGGGTATTACTAACTTCAGAAAATGAATTGGGAATTGGTGTTAATTCTTCTTTAAACATTTGATAGATTTCTAGATTTTGGGGGGGAGTTATTAAATTACCAATTAAAGTTCATTAATAATTATGCTTCTATTAAAATTGTATATTTCATATTAAGTAACTTGAGGTAGTTTTTGTTTTTCAAGGAGTAGGTCCTTTTCACCTAATTTATCAAATTTATCTGTGAAGAGATTTTTGTAGTTTTCTCTTATTATCCTTTGACGTCTTTAGAGTCTGTATTGATATCCTTTGTTTTATTCCCAATGTTGATTGTATGTATCTTTGCTCTTTGTCAGTCTTGCTCGACGTTTGTCAATTTTATTGAACTTTTCAAAGAATCAAATCTTTAGTTTCACTGATTTTCTCTATTGTTTTCCTGTTTTCAATTCCATTGATTTTTTAAATCTTTATTATATTCTTTCTTCTATTTTCTTTGGACCTATTTTGCTCTTCTTTTCCTAGGTTTTTGAGATGGGAGCTTAGATTATTGATTTGAGACTTTTCTTTTTTTCTAATGTACATGTTCAGTGCTATAAATTTCCATCTCAGTACTGCTTTAGCTGCTTCCTACAAATTTTGATATTTTTTACTTTCATTTTCATTCATTTCAATGTACAGTTGACCCTTGAACAATACATATTGGAACTGTGTGGTTCCCCTCATGCATAGATTTTTTTCAATTGTAAATACAACAGTACTATAGGATCTGCGATTTGTTGAATCTACGGATGTGGAACTGAGATATGGAGGAACCATGTATACAGAGGGCTGACTATAAGTTACATGTGGATTTTCGACTACTCGGAGAGTCAGTGTCCCTAACCCCCATGTTGTTCAAGGGTCAACTGTATATTTTATTACCCTATGAGACTTCCTCTTTGACACATGCATTATTTAAATGTGTGTTGTTTAGTTTCCAAGTGCTTGGATTTCCCTAATATCATTATGTTATTTAATTTAGCTTGATTTCATTATGTTTAAAGAATACACTGTATGATTTCAAATGTTTATATTTGTTGAATTCCCTTTTTTGTCTGAGGATATGGTCTATCTTGTACATATTGTATGGAAACATGTAAAGAATATGTATTCTGCTGTTGTTGGGTAGAGTGTGCCGTAAATGTCAATTAGATCCTGTTAGATGATGGTATTGTTTTCTTCTATGCCCTTGCTATATTCTACTTAGATATTTTATCAGTTGTGAGGAGAAGGGTGTTAAAGTATTGTGGATTTGTCTATTTCTTCTTTCAATTCTATGAGCTTTGTCTCCTATAATTTGCATTTCTATTGTTTGATGTATACACATTTAGAGTTTCTATGTGTCCTTGGGGTATTGACTCTTTTATATAAATCCTTCTCTGTCTTGGGCAATTTTCTTTGCTCTGAAGTTGACTTTATCTGATATTAATATAGCCGCTCCTGCTTTCCTTTGATTAAATTTTCCATTATATATATATATGTGTGTGTGTGCGTGTATATATATATATATATTTACTTCAACCTGACAATATTACTATATTTGAAGAAAGTTTCTTGTAGACAGAATACAGCTGGGTCAGGCTTTATAAATCCATTGTAATAATCTCTGAATTTTAACTGGCATATTTAGATCACATACATTTAATATAATTATTGATATGTTAGGGCTTAAGTCTGCCATTGTATTCATTTGCTTGTCTTTGTTCTCTCCACTTTTGGTTGACTCTTACTTTTCCTACCTTCCTGTGGGTTATTTGAACATTTTTTACAATTCCATTTTGATTCGTTTATAGTATTTTTGAGTATCAAAGGCTCAATAAGACATGGTCCCTGCCCTTGAGGGAATCATAGCGAACAGCAGTAGTTCTCAACCCTGTATGAACATCAGGGTAACCTGTTGATATATATATATATATATATATATATATATATATATATACATGATAGATGATAGGTAGATAGACATTATAGAGACATTATATATTATATCTCTAGCTCGCTCTATCTATCTATCTATCTATCTTCCTGTATCCTGCATAGCAATTCTAATTTTGTGGGACTGAGTTACGACCCAGGGTCTGATGTTTAAAACCTCCACAATTTGATTCTTTTTGTTGTTTATAACAGCTTTATTGAGATATAATTCACACATCATAAAATTCACAACTTTAAAAGTGTGTAATTCTTTGGTTTACAGTATATTTACAGAGTTTTGCAACAATCAGAAGTATCTACTTTCTACCTCTATGGATTTGCTTATTCTGGACCTTTCATATAAATAGAATAATAAAATAGGTGGTCTTTTGTTACTGGCTTCTTTCACTTGGCATTTTTTCAGGGGTCATCCATGTTATAGCATGTGTTATACTTTATTCCCATCTACTGTTGAATAATATACCATTGTATAGATATACCATAAGTTGTTTATCCATTTTTCAGTTGATCACTATTTGGGTTATTTTTACCTAATGGCTATTATTAGTAATGTTGCTATAAGCATTCTCATACAAATTCTGTGTGGATCCAAAGTTTGATTCTGATATCCTACTAAAACTGTGAACCAATAATCTAGAGCATCACTGTCTATTATAATCTTCTGCAATAGTGGAAGTAGTATGTACTGTCAACATCCAAAGTGGTAGTGCTGGCCAGATGTTATTATTAAACACTCGTCGGAACTGTGGTGAAATTTTTATTTTATTTCATTTTAATTAATTTTAATTTTACTAGCCACATGTCACTAGTGGCTACCATACTGGACAGCATAGAAGACCTGGATTTAGGAAGGTAAATATTGACAATAAAATATGGATTGGAAAAGTGTGAGGATGTAGGACAATATAGGAAATTATTTTAAAATTCCATTTTGAGGAGACAAGGGTCAGAACTAGGCCAGTAGTAGCAGGAAATAACATGAGGAGAAAAATCCAAGAGACATCTTATACTAGACATGAATAGGATGATGATTTAGGGGAATGGAGAGGGAGGAGTCTAGTCTTAAGCCCTGCTATATGTCTAGGCCTCACCTTGATATGTGTACATGTGTTTAGGCTTGTTTGTTAATGTTTAGCAACATAGAGGCATTCCCTCTAAACTCTGCCATTATTCAATTGACTAAAATCTGGAACTCATTGGTAGAAAAAGTGTATTCACTACAGATGTGAACATGTTAACAGTTACCATTACAATTTTAAGGATTGCCATTCTTATTTTTTTATTTAATTAGAAGTTTCAATATTTATTTTTACATAGAAAAATACACAGCATGCAATGCTTGTGCTATTATTATACTGAATAAATAACCAAGGAAAAATCTATGACTCTTAACTTCAGAAATGAATTTGTAATCTACAGAGGTTTTCCTATCACTATTGTCTTAAGATGGATATTCTTCTATTTTATATTTACAAAGCATATGAGGAACTTGGGTAGCGGTTATGTAGTAGCTACTGTAAAATATTACTGAATTCACAGTGCATGTTATTCTTTCAGGTTCTATCATTATATTATTTAATTGTTAATGGAAAGAGAATTAGGGAACAGTGCATGCTTGTTTTGACAGTGGCAGCTCTAATGATTAGTAAAAATGTAGTCAATAAGACACATTTTATGAAAAAACAATGAAATACATAATTATCCCTTTCCTCATCTCAACCATGTTTTTCTCAGCTTGTCTTTCAGCTATAGAATATACTTATAGTACAGTGATAAACAACGTACAGTGATGTAAGACAAACATTCCCTTTATATTTATTGAATGACTAAGATAAAAGCTTTTTCAGTGGGTTTTCAGAAGAGTGATATATCTCATTTTATTAACTCAAACGTTTAATCCTTGTTCTGCTTCTTAATTAGCTGTATGACATGAGTAAACACATTCACTCTGGTTTAACTTTAATCCTCTATAAAATCATATGGTTGTTAGTAAACAGGGATACTCAAATTACAATAACACGTTTATCCACCAGACTGGAAAAAAATGAAAATATTTAAAAATATCAAGTGTTGGTGAGGATATGAGACAAAAGGAAATTTTTTTTTTTTGCGGTACGCGGGCCTCTCACTGTTGCGGCCTCTCCCTTTGCGGAGCACAGGCTCCGGACGCGCAGGCTCAGCAGCCATGGCTCTCGGGCCCAGCCGCTCCGTGGCATGTGGGATTTTCCCAGACCGGGGCACGAACCCGTGTCCTCTGCATCGGCAGGCAGACTCTCAACCACTGCGCCACCAGGGAAGCCCAAAAGGAAATTTTATACACCATTTACAAGAATAAAACTTGACACAGCCAGTGTTAGTTTTCTATTGCTGCCCAACAAATTACCACAAACTGAGCAGCTTAAAACAATCTCCATTTATTACCTCACACTTCTGTAGGTTAGAAGTCCAGGCACAACATAACTGGGTTATCTGCTTAGAATCTTACAAGGGTGAAATCAAGATCTTGGTCTGCCTTGTTCTTGTCCAGAGACTCTGGGGAAGAATCTACTTCTAAGCTTGTTCATGCTGTTGTCAGAATTCAGTTTTTTGTTTATGTTTTTGTCTTTTTGTGTGTGTGTGGTTGAAGGACTGAAATTCCCATTTTCTTGCTGATTGTTGGCTGGGGGTCACTCTCAGCTCCTATAAGCCACCCACAGATCCTATTAATGTCACTGCTCCATCTTCAAAGCCAGCAACAGAGAATATCTCTTGTGTCAAAAACCTCTCGTGGTTCAATTTTTTTCTCTCCAGGAAGAGCCCAGTCCCTTTTAAGAGTTCACCTGATTAAGTCCACCCCAGATAATCTCCCTATTTTAAAATCTACTGATTTGAGATTTTAATTATATCTGCAAAATCCCTTAACAGCATGATTATTTCTTGTATTGCTGGGAGAAGGTGTATGTATACCTGAGGCCAGCCATCCTTGGGGTCATCAGAATTACTCTTACCCCAGGAAGCTTAGAGTTCTGTTCTGGCAGCATGAAGCAGATTGAGAATGCACACACTCTGTAAAATGACAAGTCCTCTTCATTTAAGAAAAATCTAGAGTAGTTATCTCATGTGTGCATCACAATATTTTTTTAAATGTGTGTATTACAACATAGTTTGAAACACAGAAAATTTGGTAAGAACCCAATTGTCCATTGATATAATACACCAATTGTAGTATATTCATATAATAGATGATCCAATGGTGAAAATAAACTAAATAGATACATACACATATCATTAGAAGATTGTAATTACATAATATTGAGTGAAAAAAAGAACAAATTGCTGAATAAATTCAGTGTATAATTTATGTAAATTTTGTAATGCACTCAAAATTAATAAAAGTTATTCTATATATTATAGATGGAAACATTTATATGTATGGACTGACTCTGGATATAACTCAGCATCTTATCACCTCTTATGACCTTGGGCAAATTATTTAATTATTCCTTTGTAAAGTGATCATCCGTAAAATGTGGATTACTATGAGGGTTAAGTAAGCAAATCTTTGGAAAGTGTTAACTGTCTAGCACATGCTAAGTACTTAAGAATTTGTTAAATAAATATAAATAGATAACAGTATAAAACTTGAACTGGACAGATACTTGCTGAACTGTTATAGTGAGTGTTTACCTCTGGGGAGGTGAGAAGGTAATTTGTAGCATTCAAGGAGGGCTTCTACTTCATCCATGGTTTTACTTTCAGTTAATTCTAGAAGGTAGCAACATGAGTTTTTGTTACAGTATGTGTACATTTTGTCATTTTAAAAATTATAAGTCAGGAAATACATTTAAAATGACCATTATAAAAATATGTTGATCCTTAAAAATCAGAGTGTTATACTATATGATCTTTAATGTATAGACCTACACCTACCTATTCTTGACCATATATTCTGTAGGTGCATACTCATAATATCAGATGAATAAATTGTCATATTTATTTACCGTTTTCTTTTTCTTTATAAGAAGAGACCTTAGGAAAAGCTTAATTGGTAGTATAGATTCTGAAAGATAGTCACTTCCGTCATCTGATTTCCCATAAGCACTGCATAATGAACAGTATACACTTTGTACCTTGATATTTGACATTTACAATGTCAGAACTATGCTATTATCTGAGCAGCAACTTTGCACAACAACTCAAAATACTGAGGTAAAATGAAGACTTGGTTATTACTTAGATGTGAAGTTTTGAGATTTTTTAAAATGTTTATTCTCAAAGAATGGTGGTGCCAAGTTATCATTCATTACTCAATGCTCATAGCAGCAAATTGGAAAAAATACAACAACAGATGCCGGGGGTGACTGCAGTGCTCTGCCATTAGTTTGACTTGTGTTTTTCATTTTGAGACTGGGTGAATCACCCACAGAGAGTTATAATGTAAAACAAAGAAGATTCAAGATTTTAATAAGACATTACCTTGAGCTCCTCACGTTGAAGATAGTTTATCTCTGTCTGGATGCAAGTGTTTATATATGTGAACACTCACACAAAGATAGAGACCCCAATAAACAGGCATAGTAATGAAATCCCTTTGCAAGTGAAGATGAAATACTGGCTACTACTTACGTATATAGATGTGACACAAGGATCATTATTCTATTGAGATCTTGAAGGTCAAATATCTGTCTCTATCTAATGCTCCTTCTCAGCAGAAGGTTCTGATCCTACTATGATGTCTCTGCTTCTTTGCTTATGGGAAGTTGCCTTTTAAAAAGGGAATTATTTAATGCATGATTTTAGTCTTTTATCTTCTTCTATAGAGAATATTTATTTGGTTTTCCAGAACAATATTGTATTCTCAGGTTGCCAAATTGAAAACAGCTAGATGGGCTGGGTGAGGAAGATTATTACTGTTAATAGTTGGTGGTTTGGTCCACATTAGTCTAAATCACTGGTTTGAATGATTCTCAATGAATCGACTCATCTATTTATAGTTACATCAATCAGCTATTATGTTGTGTGTCAATATCATGAGTAATTACTGGGTAAAACCTAGTGAAAAGCAAGACAAACGAGCAAATTTATGTATTATATCTCAGTTTTGCTTTATATTCCCAATGTTAAGTATTTGTGATATTTAATCCTTTGTAAGTGAAAGTGTCTAGATTTCAGAAGACCTCTTATTAACCATAGGGAAGTATGTGCAGCAAATATGTTCCCACGTGTTAACAGTGCTCAAGTCCTAATATTGAGGGAAAAAAAGACTTTATGAATTATGTTTCTCCCCCATCTGTGATTATAGACTCAATACACCTTTTAAAAGTTCTTAGTGATTATTTTTCTCCTAGCCTCCTATAAATAATAAAACCTCATCAGAGATTAGATGAATGTAGTGTAGGACTGGCCTTATTATCAGTTAAGATTATCAGAGATGGGAATGGATTTAAGTGTTACAGCAATTACTGAGAATATACCTTGGTCTATTCCAAAGCTAAAATTCACCTCTCCCCTATAATTATAGTTGGGAATGTGGAGCTAGAGAAGATTAATGGACATTTAGGTGTCAAGACTCAAACTAAAATTGCGGCATATAATAAGCAGGATGTTTGGGGGGAAAAATGAGTATCCAAAAAAACTGAAAGTCTCTAGTGTTAGAGGTTCTTCAAATTAGCCTCTGGCTATGAATTATATATACATATATACATATATATGTATATATAATTCATATATATATTATATTATAATTATTATTATAACATATTATAATTTTAACCAGGAAAGGCTAACGTACAACACAGATTCTTGAAATTGGTAGGTGCTGGGTCATGTCTTCTCTTTGCTCTGCATCTGGATCAGGAACATTTATATCACTATTCTGCAGACACTGTGAGGTAGTGCCTATCTAACTCTCACACTACTTGTCCGAAATCAACTGGTTTGAGGAGATGAGAAGAAATAAATAGAAAACCAGTCTGTCAGGTATTAATGGGACCAAGGGTCCCATGGTCAATTTTGAAACACACTGAAATCTTTATCCTTCTTGGAGAGCATGCAGTTGATTACTATTGCAATTGTTCTGGCAAAAGGCCTCCGTGGACTTCCACATTACATGAAAACGAATTTGTCTCATCTTTAGCATCTTGCCTCTCCGCAGCGGGAGAGGCCACAACAGGGAGAAGCCCGCGTACCGCAAAAATAATAATAATAATAATAATAATAATAATAATAATAATAAAATGTGTCTTCATTGGTTTTTTTCCCCTTATGTTTACTAAAGAAATACATGTCAGTACAGACTGTTCAAATATTACATAAATATATAAAATAAGAAAAAAGCACCCTATTATACCATCTCTTAGAGACATACAGTTAATGCTTTTGTATATATTCTTATATATACTGTATGCTTATTCCTCTCATCTTCCTCCTCCTAGTTTAAACAAAAATGGGATTATAGTATGCCTCTGGTTTGCAATTTGCTTATTTCGTCTAACATTATCAAGGCTACTTCTCCTTGTCAGTAAATAATCAACTCCAGAATTGTCTAGCATTCCATCATTTGGAGAAGGGGTCAGCTAGCCAAGCCCATCCATGGACAGTTCTCCAACTGTGCTTACCATTTCAAAAATCACTCCTGCTATTGATGCTCTTTTGGATTTCTTTTTTTTTTTTTTTACAGTCATATCATCTGCAAATAATTATAACTTCTTTCTTTTCCAATATTTATACTTTTTATTTTCCTATCTTTTAAAACTGCCATATCTGGAATTTTTATAATATTAAATACTGGTGATGATTTTTAGAATCCTTGTTTTGTTCCTTACTTTTATAGGAATTCCTCTGTGAGGAATTTTATTGTTCTATTTAATTCTATTCAATGTTGTACCATTAAAGAGGACTATGGTTCAGGTTTGAAACACAACACACGTACACACTCACCATGTGAAGATTATATTTCTTCATACTTTACTAAGGACTTTATCAAAATTGTAGTATGGATAAAGAAGATGTGGCACATATATACAATGGAATATGACTCAGCCATAAAAAGAAATGAAACTGAGTTATTTGTAATGAGGTGGATAGACCTGGAGTCTGTCGTACAGAGTGAAGTAAGTCAGAAGGAGAAAAACAAATACTGTATGCTAACACATATATATGGAATCTAAGAAAAAAAAAAGGTCATGAAGAACCTAGGGGTAAGACAGGAATAAAGACACAGACCTACTAGAGAATGGACTTGAGGATGTTGGGAGGGGGAAGGGGAGGCTGTGTCATAGTGAGAGTGGCATGGACATATATACACTACCGAACGTAAAATAGATAGCTAGTGGTAAGCAGCCGCATAGCACAGGGAGATCAGCTCGGTGCTTTGTGACCACCTAGAGGGGTGGGATAGGGAGGGTGGGAGGGAGGGAGACGCAAGAGGGAAGAGATATGGGAACATATGTATATGTATAACTGATTCACTTTGTTGTAAAGGAGAAACTAACACACTATTGTAAAACAGTTATACTCCAATAAAGATGTTAAAAAAATTGTAGTAGGGTTTTATTAAATTATTTATTAGAATTTATTAACATGAGCATGTGTCTTATTTGACCTGTTAATATGATACATTGAAATAACAGATTTCTCATTAGTGAACACGCTTTGCATTCAATGAACTAGCTTCACTTTGCCATGGCATGGTTTCCTTTTAATACACTGATGGATTATATTCAGTGTTTTTAAAAGATACACTTCATTTATTTATCTATATATGTAAAACTGGTCTCTTCTCATTTTGCACAATTTTAGTCAGGTTTTTTATTAATACTATGCTGGCCTCATATAGCAAAGAGTAAACTTTTCTCTTTGGGCCCTGAAGTGGCTCAAAATGAAATATTCCTTGACAATGTGAAATAATTTATTTGTGAGACCATCAGGCTGAGCATGCCTATTATATGTTTATATGTTTATGTGTGTGATTTTCTTGGAGGAAAGGGAAGATTAAACAAGATAGCATTCACAGTTTTCTGTTCTTGTTTCTCATTTCTTCCGGGAAAAAGTTTAGTTATTTGTATCTTCTGATAATTTCTTCAGATTTTACAGTTACCTGCCTTATAAATAAATCTGTGCCTGTGGTTATTTTTTCTTTTTCACCTCTAATTCTCTGTATTTGTGCTTTTGTGATCGTGATGCTGAGGAAAAGAGCATCGTCCGCTGGACACCCCCTTTGTCCTTTGGTAGAATGGGAAAAGTGGCAGAGACCTGCACCTGTGGGATTGAGGCAGGAACTCAAACACAGGCTAGTAGCAGCTGGTGATGAGGTGATACTCCACCTCTGTGAGGCTGCCAGGGCTTTGGCATGACTGCCAGGCATACCGGTGCCAGCAGTAAAACTGGGCTTTTGTGACTGACGTGGAGACTCAAAAGTTATTATAATTATAAAATAATTAGAAATATTTGTTGTCTCATGCTGATGAGGTCATGGCATTTGAGTAAAATAAGCCTCTTCTATTTTATATCCGCCCCGCCCCCCGCCCCGCTTTTAAAGCGTCTTCTATTCTGCTTGCCTCTAAAAGCCAGCGTTTCCCCGCGTTTCATATCACTCACCTTCCCAGCAGTGAGAAATCTCATTCTGGAATATATATATATATATATATATATATATATATAACCAGTTCTTCACTGGGTGTGTTCTCTTGATGCCAAATAGGCACCGCAAATTCAACATGTCCCCAATTGAGTTAATCACCCTCCACGTGTATCATCTGTGGCTATATTTTCTATATTCATTTGTTGCCACTATTCATTTGCATTCAATCTCAGAGCCTTAGAGTCCACCTAAATTCTTTGGCTTTCTTCACCCTTCACGCGAAATACCAAATACTGCTTGTTCACTTAATTTTCCCCTCATTTTTCTAACACCTTCCTCCCTCTCCACACTTACCTCAAATATCCTAGTGCAGGCTCTCATCATCTCCTTCTTGGATTTTCTTCAGTGACATGTGATGCATTGAATACAAGTGAAACCAGGGTGCTTAGCTCCAGCTAAGCATTTAAGAAATGTAGTCTTTTATAATCTATCTGCAGATATGTGAACCTGAACTGTAGGTGTTCTCTGCCTTTGGTTTGACAGTATTTTTATTGCTTGCCCTCATTTCCTCATATTCTTGATCTTTGTTTCAGAACCTACTTGGTACTCTGACCACAAATCTAGTTAACTCAGCCACAGTGGCTTAGAAACAAGGGATCAAGATCAAGTGGATATCTGATTGGCAAAGGGCACAGAATTTGATGACACACTGTTGGCAAGAGTGTGGTAAAGCAGGCTTGCAAACATTACTTATGGGAGGTTAAGTTGATAGGACCTCTTTGGAGGGTAATTTGGCAATGGCTATTAAATATAAAATTGACCCAGCAATTTCATTTCTAGGAATTTATCCCTGCAGATACACTTACACATGTGCATAAAGATGTATGCACCTAAGTAATCATTGCAGAACAGTTTATAGTAACAGAAAATAAGAACCAATATAAATGCTCATCAAAAGTGTAATGAAGAAATAAAATATGTTCCAGCCATATTTTATGGAATAATATACAATAAAAATGAATTAGGTAGATATGTATGAGAAAGACTCTAAGGTTTTGTGATAAAAAAGGCACAGGTATGTAAAACATGTGCTACCATTTGTATAAAAATTGCATACACACATACATATGTGTTTATATATGTATAGACTATCTCTAAATGGATAGACACACAAGATGTACTGCTTTTGAGCTATGGGCAGATCAGGGAACTTGGGGTATGAGACTCACTTTTCACTATACACCTTTTATAAAGTACGATTCTTTTTTCATGTGCAAGTATTACTTAAGTTAAAATAAAACAAAACAAAAATAGAGACCAAGTGGGAAGTCTTGATAGATGTAGTTTAAAATATATGAAATATCTGCGTATGTAAAATGGCATACATCTGTGCCTTTTCCTCACATGGGAAGTAACATATACATATACACAAATACACAGTATATGTGAGTAGGTGGTTATAAGCACAATATGTTTGTTTGTGTAAATGAAAAACAGTGTGTTAAATCATCTTAAAAGCATGACAAGACCCCTAACTGTCCTAACCTGTAGCAAGTATATTTAGATAAGGTATTGAAGATGTCATTGAATCTTTTAACCCATAATAGCATAAGTTTGCTGTTCAAAAACAAACGTCCAGAGTACTGTGTGCATAGGTGATATTTCAGCTTCAGTTTCTCTCCTGGAAGATTTTGGCTTTGATAAATATATTCCTAGAAGGACAATTAAGAAAAAATAAAGTGTATGTTTAAGCATTCAAAAACTTTAGCCTAGCACTTAATTACTAAAATGCTGAACATGTTTTATTTTTTTTCCTGCAATACATCATATACTCAATCCAGACAGAAGACTTATCCAGGTATACAATAAAAAATTGTCAACACCTGCATTGAGCACAACAGTCAGCCTTTCTCTGTAAACAGCTGCCTGGATAGTGTTACCTGAAATGTAAAGAAATGTTTACCCCAAAAAGTACCTCCCTGATTTTCCTGCCACATATAGGCCAGTTTTGATGAGCTCTGAAAATCCGTAGCATAAATGCTACCCAAGGAAGCAGGCCATAATATAGCAGATTTAAACAAGAAGGTTGAGGGCCTGGGGGTACCGATGCTAAATTTCTACTAAATAATCAAAACTGTGATGAATAGGATGAACATCATTGTAAGATTTCTTAACGAAGAGAACATATTTTAAAGTATTTTATACGCCAACAATATACAAACAACAAACACTGAGTTTCCAACCTCCAAATGAAACATACCCCAAATGGTGGCAATCTAGAACTTGAAATGCATTTTCTAATTGGAGCAGGGCTATAAACCTGCTCTGTTACATGATGGGTAGTTCCTCAGACCAGCCCAAAAGACACTTTTTAGCACACATTTTCCAGAAAAACATCTGAAATGTGTAAAAGACCTGAACATACTGTTGAAATATTGATAAAACTAAAGTACTGAATTGTTGTCGGAACCATGACCACTTCAGCCAAGAGAAAGAGCATATGCGAATCACTCAGAGAGAACACAGTTAAGGATTAGTCAAAATTCTTTGTAAGAGAGGCAAAAAAAAAAATGGTGATATTGGAGGAGATGCAGAAAAATCTTAAAGCCAAGTTTTGATTGCCCAAGAGACCACTTTTGTCTTCTGTTTCTTTCTCTCTTTGCCTAACATACTGAGCAGAGGTAAGCTGGGCCCTTTCCCTGGAAGATAAAAGCCACACAGAGTAAAAGCACAAACACAGAGTGAAGGAGGAAAGCGAGAGGGGACTGGAAGGTGTATCTGGGCACTTTGAGGACACGGAGGCCATCCTTAGCTCCAGAGGCCTGCATAGTTCCCGTGGAGGCCGGAAGGGAGAGGCCCCCCAGCGACGAAGAGCTTCATCTCGGGCCAGTTGTAGCAGTGAGTGTAGAGTGCGTTGGGGAACTCGCCGATGCCACCGAAGTAGTTCACCCACAGGTCATCGTGGTTGAGCCAGCCTCTGCCACAGGTGAGCTTGAGCTTCCTCCCTGCGGGCCCCGGAGAGCAGCGCGCGCTGGCCGAGGCGCTCTCCTCCAGGAACTTCTGCGCGCGGATGTCATAGAAGAGCAGGGAGCCGTGGCCCGTGCCCACGGTGACGATGTGCTGGTAGAAGCTCAGGGAGCGCACACCCGTGCCGCCCTCTCGGGAGCACAGGGGCCGGATGTTCTGGTGACCCTGGCGCAGATCCAGGAAGGAGACGTGGGACTGGGAGCCCACCGCGTACAGGGACAACTCATCGCAGTAGGTCAGGCACACGTTCTCTCGGCAGTAGGGCAGCCTGATGGACAGCAGCCTGGACAGGTTGCTCCGGGCTTTCCACAGGTGGAAGTAGCCGTCCAGGGACACGGCTCCCAGCTCCTGGTTCTTGCCACTGAAGGCCAGGGCCCGCACCTTGCGGTTACTGGGGTTGGTGCTGGCCCTGGGGATGGTCTCCACGTCCCTGGGACGGATGTGGGCGTACACGGGGAGGCCCGCGTCGTTGTGCCAGGCGATGCTGCCGTGGAACATGTCGGGATCCATCCTCCAGAGCGCCACGGTGCCGTCGCGGGAGCCGCTCACGGCCACCGTGTCGCTCATCCAAGCGATGGCGAAGATCCAGTCCTTGTGGCCGTGGCGGTCGCCCAGGCACACGGGGTCCAGCGTGGGCAGCTGGTAGACGGCCAGGCTGTTGGGGTTCTCGCCCCCGGTGGCCAGAAGCGTCTTGGAGGGATTCAGCTGGATGGCGTGGATGCCGCAGCTCGGCTGGGCGCGGGCCGACCCGGGCCAGCGGTCGCGCATCAGGGGGATGCGCGTGATCTGGCCCGACTGCACGTCCACCACGAAGAGCGTGTTGCACTTGGTGCCGCACACCACCTGCCTGGCGTTCAGCCACTGCGACGCGAACACCTTGTTGAGGGTGCCCAGCGCCAGCTCGCGCTCCCTCAGCAGCTCGGGCAGCTTCTGCACCGCGTAGCCGCGCAGCTCGCCCTCGAAGCCCGGGAGCTCGGCGCGGCCCCGCGCGCCCACCTCACGTCCCTTCAGGTAGTGCAGCAGCGAGCGCCGCGCCGCCGCCCGCTTGGGCTTCTTGGGAGGCAACGGCCCGTGCCCGTCCGCCGCCGCCGCCGCCGCCGAGCCCATCGACAACGAGCCCGCGGCGGCCGCCTCGAGCGCCGGCGCTTTTCGCTTCCTGCTACCTGTTTGCCTCAGGGCCATAGTGGGCGGCGGGCGAGCGGCGGCGGCGGCGGCGGGGGACCGGGGCGGCCGCGGGGCGCGGAGCCGACCGAGTCCGGACCGCGGCGGCGGCGGCGACTGAGGCGAGGGCGGCCGGGCCGGGCGACGAGAGGCGGCCGGGGGGAGCGGAGCGCGGTCGGCGCTCGGCGGCGAGGGTGGCGGCGGCGCGAATCGAAGCGAGGGCGGGAAGCGCGGCCGGCGGCGCGGCGGGAGCGAAGTCGGTGTGGGACGAGGACGACGCGGGGGGCGAGTGTGAGGGGGCGGAGGCGGCGGGAGGGGCGGGCGGGGAGCGGGCCTGGGGTGCCGGGTAGCACACGCCGGATTGGGAGGGGTGGGATAGGTGCGGGAGGGAGAGGGGGAAATGGAGCCCGCGAGGAGGGGGAGACTCACCCAGGACCAGCGCTTCGGGATTCCCAAGCCTTCTCCGTGTGGCCACATCTAGTGCGCCTGCCCAAGCCCCCTGATATTCTACTTGGGGAGTTTCACTACCCTCTGGACAGCAACCAAGTAGCCTTCTTAAAATCCTTACTTAAATAATTCTGAAAGCTAAAATACAGTCAAGTATGAGACTAGAAGGAGCGCTGAAGTTATCTGTCGAAGAAACAAATGTGCCCTTGGTGCAATTTTGGGAGACTTTGCTGCAATTAGATAGTGAACTTGACCAGGGATAGCAGTGTTTGGCAGAGGCCAAGAGGCCCTCCCCATTAGGTCTCTCCTGTAGCCCCTCCTGTATCAGCCCCAATACTGGTGTCTGTTAAAAATTTTCAACCTATTTTTTAAACCAGTTTTTCCCTGTATTTGTCAAATTGAGTCCCCTGAGCTCCTGCACCAGAATCTTTGAGGGGTGCATTCCAAATGTAGTTCCCCAGGCTCCACTTCCCGCCGGGGTGGGGTTAGGACCCTGTGGTCAAGAGCAAAGCCTCAGGATCTGAGGGGACGGCACTGAGGATGGGCGTGGGTGTTCAGGGTGTTGACTTCTCTTGAACCTCAGAGCCCTCAGGCGGTGGAGCTGACTGGAAGAGGGCTAGGAGACGGAGGGATACCCCTTCCTCTGCTCCGGGGAGGGAAGGGTCAGTCCTCACTGTCAGTCTCAGGAGGAGCCCGGGGAGCCTGGGCAGAGCCCTGTCACGTGTGCGAGGCCCCCTGGGACGTTGGCGCAGGGCCCCGAGGGATGCACAGGATTTCCAGAATCACAGATAGTGAAGAACTTTCCAAAAGGATGTAACCACATAAACACAATGGTGAAGAGTAGGAATTCAGAGCATGCGTTTAGCAGTCTAAGGATTTGGATGGTCCATACGTGGCTCTGCAGCTTCAGAGCAGCCGCAGTGGCAAGCCCATATCCAAGCATGCTCAGTAACGCAGAGTTACAAGTGTCTGGTGGCTGATACCAACCCTGCACACACCCCAATCTTCTGCCATAAATCCGTGTTTGCTCAGTGGGTGCATATGGGGAGGGGAGGTGGATTAACTTTTCTGATCCATCAGTGGAAAGCATGGGAGTTACTTTGTTGCTGCTTTTATGCCCCTTCACCAAGCCCTTTTTGCGACCCCACCTCAAATGCACAAACTCCAAGTACGTAAACCATGGGTCCTTCCCACCACTCCAGTCCAGCTGCGAAGTCCCCGTGCTCGCTTCTCCCCCATATTCCTCCCCATGTTTAATGCGATATCAAGAGGTGGGTGAGGATGGTGGATCGGGAGTGACCTGACAATGAAAAGAGTGCTGACAACTTCATAATTAGAACTGATGTTACTCGAGAATAACTGCAAATTCCTTTAACTTAACCTACCATGATGTTTTCCTTTTTTTAAAAAAATTCAATCTCAGAAAAATGGATATTATACAGTAAGACTTCATGGCATATTTTTTACTGTTGTGGTAGAACAAATAGGCTGAACGTTTGGGGATATATATATATATATATATATATGTAGATAGATACAGACATATTTCAGTTGTAAAAATAATTCTTATAACAGCTTTTATTTATTGAGAGCCTATTTGTGTCATGGGCTGGAGGGCTGTGCTAAACACTTCGAATGCTTTATGTGCATTCAGTCTCACAATAACTTGGTGAGGTAGGTTCTATTTTTATAGCCATAATTTAAAATGAGAGAACTGAGACCCAGAAAGAGTAATGATGACTCCCCCATGGTCACACAGCTAGTAAATGGTAATGTGAATCCCTGTCTGACTCCAAAGCTTTTAAGACTAACAACTACTCTATATTATTCTATAAATACAATTTTTCTATTTCTACCTCTTTAAAAGCCATGTAAACTACCCCATCATGGAAATTTTACAGGTGTTGCATCTTGTGCATTTTTGAGAGACAGCCACAATTTCTAAAATACATGAATAAATATTGAATGCAAATTATGTATAACACTTTCCGTAGAATATTTAAAGGCAAAAATACGATCTCTGAAGCACATTTTTTTTTACAAATTCTTTTAAATTAATATTTATGAAATGTAATCATATATGCCTACATTTGTTTGGTTTTTGTTTGGTAAAAATAACACCCATATATATTGTCCTGGTATTATGTCTCTCCACTTTTTTGATAATATAAACATGCAATATTTATGTAGAGTAATATGTTTGTAGTCAGTGTGCAGATTACTATTTTGTATTGATAAATGAAGTGTGTTAATTTCATCTGGAATACAATACACGAAACACATTTCATTTCATTTATGTCTACACTTTCAAATTTCTCTGAGCTTTGTACTTAAAGATGTAAAACTTCCAGACCAGAGCCAAGTTATGTTGAGAGATTTACAGTTTTTTATATCAACTTACAAATTTGAACCTTTATTTACATTTTATTGCTTCCATTTTTAGGAAAACACAATGTCTGATAATATATAAAGTCATGCATAGTACATTTATTGTTAAAGCAGTAGATGTAATGGCCTGCTGATAAAATTTCAGATGTCTGCATGGCCTTCTGAGTGTCAGGGTCTCCATTACTTTTTGTTACCTGTGAAGACCACTGTGTGTATGACTGTAAACATCTTGTCAGTCCTTACTAATCTATTTGTACATTCATTACTGCTTTGTGCTACTAACATATACCCGGATAAATTTGTATTAGCCTCACCTGTCTCCCCTACACGATATTCCCCTCCATTGGATAGGGGCTTTTATGTGTGGTTTCAGGGCACTGTCTTATCCTGTTCTCTAATCACTTAATATGTTTAAATGTTATTTTCTTAATCAGATTGTAAACTCCTCAGGGAGTTAGGTAATGTTTCCTACTTCTTACACACCATCACATCCCTCTAGATATACACTAAATGGTTTGTAAAACTTGATCATCCTGTTGATAAACTAATAGAAGAAAGGAGAGAAAACAAAATGAAATATCAAAAAATTACAAGTAAGATATTTTGAAATCAAATTACTTAAGGGAGAAAGTGAAGGATTTGAATTGATTTGTAATATTGCCACATAACTTGTTTGAAGTTATATAAATATATATATATATAACGTCAATATAGGTATCTATATTGATCTATATATCTATATATATATTCAAACAAGTTATGTGGCATTATTATCTCTATCAATTCATCTCTCTATATTTATATGTTTCTTTTTAGCCTACTGGATAATTTTATCAACTGTGTCTACCTTTCTAATCTATGAATGAAGAAAAGGATCTGTCTAGCCAAAAAAATGTTAGATTACCAGTTTAAAATTAGTTAAGGCTGAAGATTGGTTATTTTACAGTGATATAATGAACATAAACTTGGTTGTTAAATATGACTCAAATTATTTTGAAAATATTACTATTTTTCACTTCAAAACTAAAACAGTCTCAGGACAAAGGCACTGAAAGAGAAAGGCAGGGTAATAAGAAAATTGGAAGGTTAGCAACAAGTCTTTTTGAAGAAGTGTTCAATTCTGAAACTTTCTTTTCACATTCTTCTATACAAAAATAGATCTTACAGGCTTTAGAGATTGGAGCACATTCTCAGGTATAAAGGCATTTGTCTTCAGAAATGGAGTTTATAATTGTTTCTGATACATTGTATATAGATGTAAAGCAAGGCTATCCTCAAGAATATTTTTGACATCTTGTCTATATTTGTATGTATAGCTTTTCCATTATCTTTATCAACAAGTATAAGGCACTAAATAAAAAAAGAAATATAGTTAATTAAGCTTGTTTGAAAATAATATATGATAATGATACCCTGTTATTTATAACAGACACAAGGCAAACTATTCTTGAATTATTAAATTGAATAAATTTTCACTTAAGCTCTAATTATAACACAACCATAGCATTTCAAGCTGTGACCTTGTCAAGCCTCCTAAGATAAGCAGCTGTGAACCTGGTTTGTAGTCAGATGGGAGGCTTCCTCCAAACCTCATGATGCAGAAACTGGTAGAGATGACTCAGCAGGCTATGTTTGCCCCAACAAAGGCACTACTAAAGGCATATGCTGTCAGATGGGGGAATGACGGAAAGATTTATCACATTATTTCATTTACTAGAAACAGAATTATAGGGAAAGAGGCAATTTTGACTCTATGACCTCTTCCTTGCCCTTTCTCTCTCTCTACCTTCTGTAAGAGGAAGGAATGTGTCAGAGCCCAAGCTTGGACTTTGTTTATTGAGAGGGTAGATTCGGTGCTGGTTATGTTTTATGGGAGGCACAACATTGTAGTGGTTAAGAGAGTAGACTTTGAAGCCACATAACATGGTTTGATTCTGTTTCTGTGGTTTTCTGGTCTTGGAACTGGGTCAGTTAGTATACCTTCTTTGGATTTATTCCCTTATCTATAAACATAGGATAATAACACCTATGTCCTGGGGTAGTTTTGATGATTGAATGAGTTAATACGTAAAACCCACTAAGAACAGCGTCTGGAAGACTATAAGCTATTAATAAATTTCTCTTAAACCCTAATGGCTTTCCCTCCTTTCTCTTTCTTATTTAACTTTATGAAGACAACTTGGAAGCTGCAGAAGGGGCTTTTTGAGTATGAACTGCAGTGCAACACACACACACACACACACACACACACACCATTACTAAAAACTAGTACACACAGGGATAAAATATTTGGAGAGCTAGCTACTTGTCTGCTCACATACAGCTCATCAATCTCCATTATCTATCCAACCTATAGATAAACATTCTGTCCAATCGATAGGGTTAGTGTTAGGGTTATCTATAGAGATATAGATAAATATTCATATGGGAAGAATGTATTGTAAGAACAACTTTATAGTATGCTAGTAGATGATCAAAGGATAGTTTGAAAGGTTTCATTCTATGAACCAGCCAGATTGGGGTTCCTACTGCTAATAGATGTCAAAATAAATATGAACCACTGTACAAAAAAATAGATCTTTTCTTTGATTGGGGGCATTGCCCACTGATGATAGTAGTTAAATTGGACAGAAGTGACTGTAAAAATGTATATAGATCACGCTCTAATATCAGATGGGTACATAAAGGAAGCCCGTGAAGTTCATTGATAAACAATTCTAGTCCATGTTCTGTAGTGTCTTAACTGGATAGAGATACCCACTTATTATTTTCCCTAACTTAGATACCCACTTACACCTAGCCTCAACTACACCATATATACCAATGCCTCCCAACTTTTTATCTTTGTCCCAAACTGACATGGCCAACTTTCTACTTGACATTTTGGACATCAAGAAAGAACTTCAGACTCAGCATGTATAAGCTCAAGATCTTGAATTTGACTCCCATGCACCTGATCTTTTATTGTTTCCTATCTTAATGAATAGCACCACCATCCATCCAGCTGTGTAAACTTGAGTGCTAAGAATTATCCTTGAAACCCAATGCTCCTCATCTTCAGGTCCCATATCTATCGTCTAACATTTTTCAAATCCACTCAATTCTCACCCTCTCCACTGCTACCACCCTTTCCTGAGCCACTGTTTCGTCTTGACTTGACAACTACAATAGCCTCCTAACTGATTTTTCTGCAACCACTTTTGCTCTCCTCCATTAAACTCTCCACACTGCAGCCAGAGTGATATTTTCAAAATGCAAATATGGCCATGTCACTGATCTGGTTTAAACAAACCGGTGTTTTCCTACTGTCTTAGGATAAAGACCAAAGTCTCTAACACAGCCTACGAGGCCCAGCATGATCTGACTTATGTTCTCCAGCTACATTTCTACCTTCTTTTCATTGCTTTTTCTGCTCTAAGACACACTGGCCCTTTTTAATTTCTTCAATGACATTACATAACTTCATGCCTCAGATCTTTTTTGCATGCTGTTCTCTCTGCCTGGAAAGCTTTCTACCTGCAGGTCTTCCCACCTTTTACCCCCCACAGATACCTGACCTTGTTAAGTTCTTATCCTTCAGATTTTAGGTAAGTTATCACTTTCTTATGGAAACTCTCCTTGACTACCCAGACTAGGTCCGATCTATTATACATGGAGATCCCCTTAACTTTATTTCATGGCATTCACCACAGGTGAAATGGCATGGTTATTTCTGTGACTCTTTGTTTAATGTCTGTATCTACCAAAATATTGAATGAAAACTTCATGAGGACAGAGTCAGTATCCATTGTGCTCCCTACTGTATCTCCAGTATTTAGCATGCCATAGAAATAATCGGTGTTTGTTAAATAATACTGACAGAAATTTTAGAGACCCTGGATCTCTGCTTAACTGGTACATCAGAACCCCAAAACTTCATGCTGTTTGATCAACCACTTCTAACTGAACACAGCTTGGAGGGAAGAACTTTTGCTACCGTCAAGTCAAACATTACCTTCTCCACTATGATCACTTCTTTGACTCTACCAGATAGGCCTAAGAGCATCTTTTTTTGTACAGTACGTACATACTTCCATTATAGCAATTAACTTACGTCATTGCAGGCATTGACTCATCTAATTCTAAAATAAGTGCAAGCCCCTTTGAAGTAGAAATATTTTTAAAAATATATTTGGATCCCCAGAACCTAGCACACTGCCTGGCATATAGATGGCCCATGCACTTTTGCTGAATGAATGAACAAATGAATTCGGCCTCTATCCAAACCCTTGCTAATAAAATATAATAGCATTCTGAAGGCTGATTCACATACTTTCAGTTTTATTCTTGAATCACCTTAGGCCACCAGGAGACTGTATCATAGGATCATATTAGCTTAGTATTTGCTGAATCAGTTTCACTCGCTTGCACTTTAATGTTATGCTTTAGGCAGTTATCAAAGGTCATTAAAAAAAATAGCCAAACAGCTATACGGATATTCGTTCTGCATTTATTGTAAATCTGTTATGAAGGGCACTGTTCATCACATTGTTTAATGTCCCCTTTATACAATGTCACACAGAAAATTAATTTTATAATATAATGACAAAAGCCTTTATCTCTGGAATTATTATATTTCCTCCTTTCTGACCATGAGAACTATATAGGAGTGCAGACTATGAAGTCAGAGAGTCCTTGGATTTGAATCTTGGCTCCACTTAAGAGTTTAGTTTTGTGACACTGGGCAAGATAATTTTTCCAATTTCAGTAACTTCATCTGTAGGATGAGGATTATAACACCTACCCTCCATGGCTGTAGTGAATATAGATACAATGTCAGTGCACCTAGCAAAGTTCCTGACACACAATATGTGTACAGTATATAGTAAAAATCATTTAATTTTTTTCCCTTTGGCTGCTAGGAAGCACAGAGACAAACTTGATACTTAACTATAGCAGCTCTATCAACTTTTCCACTTTTTCTTGATCTGATTTTAATTTTCTTTGAATATTATTTTTAAAAACTACTTCAATTAATTATGGAAAGGAGGCACATAAAATATATAAAAGGATTATTACCTGTGAACTCTGAACTACAGCAACAACAAAAATATCCATTAGTTAAAAACCCTAAAGTTATAATTATCATAGACTAATGTAGTATAGGAAATGTCGAGATTTAAGGGACAGAGAAGAAAACCCCAATATTTCTACAAGTGCCCTCCCTTTAGGTGCCACAATATATTACATCTCACCATTAGGGATCCCTCTCCCAACAGGACTCTTGAAATGTAAATACATGAATATACATTAAACCATTACTTACTTGTCGTCAGAATCAGTAGGATCAAAGACAGGAAGGAAAAAAAAAAAAGACAGGAAGGATTGCTTAGAGGAAAAGGACATGAGGAAGAGAATAGAAGGGGAGAAAATGGTTAAAATATTTTGAAAAGAAAAAAGCTGGAAATGAGGGAAGAATGCAGAATACTGACTTTGCTCATATCCTAATTTCCTTCAGGTAGACCATATCATACTGTTCTTTGGGATATAAATTAAAGAAGAAACAATTACTTTACAATATGTCCTCTAACTAAAGAGACCTATTATGGAATATGCATTTGAAATGATCACAGATATGCTTGTGAAAAAAATGGGAAAAATGTGGGGCAAGATGCTAGGACAATAAGGTAGATTGCAGTGTGAATGATTAATGATTATTGGTTGTATTTATTCAACAAGGATTTATTACATGCCTGTGATACGCTAGAAGGCATTAGATATTAGAAAATACAAAGATTAATGGGACATAAAGTCTTTCCTTTCAGTGAATTGTCATTCTAGTGTGACAAAGAGACAGAATGGAAGGATAGGAGACCAAACTCATTCACCAGACACTTACATGGATAACTACTATGTATCGGGAACTTTGCCAGGACCTGTGTGTACATCACATATATTTTTTAAATTAAAAATTATTATTTACATATATTTGCATCTATTTAAATAGATATACTATATATATCATACATATAAAATAAGATATATATATCATACATATAAAATATGATATATATATCATATATATATTTGTTTATAATAGCTTCCAGTTTTTGATAACCTGTGTTGCACTACAGATTTTACGTATATTATCTCTATACTTCACAACGAATCTGTGTAACAGAGGGCATTCTTTCAATTTTATAGATGAAGACACTCAGGTTTAGTGAAGTAAAATAGCTAGTAAGTGACAGAGGCGAGATTCCAACCAGGCCAGTGTCCTTTCCCCCATCGCACTGTGTCCACTACAATATTCTTTTCTGGGCCTTTGCCAGTACCATAAAAGGGGTGAGTGTGGCATGAGGTAAGTCAGTATGCTACAGTCTCAGTGCCTGGCCACTGAGTGATTTGGAAAGCTACCCCAATCTGGGTGATCCCCAGCCTTCCTATCTTGCCCTGCCAGCATCTTGCGAGTTGTGGTACATAGCCTCTGAGATGGTCCCCAATGAGCTCTGCCTCCTAGTTTCCATACCCTTGTATAATCCCCACTAGGCATTCGACTGGCATAGTGACTTGACTCTAACCAATTTAATATGGCAAAGATGATGGGATGTCACTTCCATGAGTAATTTACAAGACTGTGACGTCCATCTCCCCCCTTCTTCTCTCACTGGTTCACTGTGAGAGAGAAGCCAGCTGCCACGTTGTGAGTTGCCTTTTAGAGAGACTCCCTTGGTAAAGGACTTGATGTCCAGCCTGCCTACAGCCACAGGATTCCCCCTCCCCTGCCCCCAGGTGAGCTATGAGATGACTCCACAGCCCAGGCTGACATCTTGATTGCAGCCTGATGACACACTGAGCCATAGAAATGCACGTAAGCTGTACCCAGATTTTTCTGATCTACAAAAACTGTGAGATAATAAATGTGTATTGTTTTAAGCTGTTATGTTTTGGGGTAATTTTTTGCATAGCAGTAAATAATTTATTCATTGGGGGAAAATGTTTCCCAGATTTGTAAATAGTTGATTCAACCAGAACAATGGCTGGGCTAGTGACTCAACATGGTAACAAGTACATGACTTGAGCTCTTGAAACATTAAAACATTTACTGAGCATTTACCAAGCACCAGACCCATAGAAGATTATCTTAGTTCTTTAAAACAAGTCTATGGAAGTACTGTATTCAACCCCATTTGGCTGATGAGGAAACTGAGGCACAGAGTTTTCCAAGTTTGCACAGCCAGTAAAGTAGCAACGCTTTGATTTGCACCCAATACTGACTCTAGAGCAAGCATTCTTAAATAGATAGCCATGTTGTCTCAACTCTGCTATAATATTCTCAGTACATTTCCTAGAAGTTAGCTAAGTGGTTCTCTCTCCCAGTCTTTTTTTTTTTTTTTTTTGATAAGGACATAAAAGGAATATTGATGAAATTTAGAGATGAAATTAAACTGGGAAGCAGAATGAATATGAAACCTAGCAAACATGATTCAAAAATCTCAATAGATCGGGGCAATGTTCCAAATCTAGCATGGTGACATTTAATAGGAATATGTGCTGAATGTGCGTATTTAAAATTTTTAAGTATAAAAGCAAAATGACATGGCTTCACACTTAGAAATCCATGTTAAAGGACTTTGGGATTTTATTTAATAATAATCCCAAAGAGTGAATAAGAAAGGTCCTCTGATTTTAGACTGCAATAATAGAAGTGCAGTACGTAGAAGAAGCAAACGATAATTTTACTCTTTATGAGTACGTTAGATTACATACAAAGGGCTGCATTCAAAAGTAGTCACCTTATTTTAAAAAACTTTAGACCCGCTGGAAAAGGGCATTGTGGGGGTGGCTGCTGTCCCCCAGGGGACACTTTGAAAACTTGGGGTGATTTTTGTCTTAAAAAAAGTTTTTAGTTGAAACTTACACATTGCAAAATAAGTTATTTATTATAAATCTATTTCATTGAATTTCTCATTTATATTAAAGTTCAAGAATTATATAGACTTTTATAGGTGATGTGTGTAGGTAGGCTATATTACCTATGAGTGTAATTTCAGTAAAGGGGATGTAGCAAAATATGGTCATTAAATCTGATAAGCTTGATAAGAACAGCACTGGAACATATTTAGGGCAGAACAATCAGGGTGGTGAGGAGACTTGGAACCAAATCATTGGGAAACTGGAAAGAGTTGAAGTGTTGTGACAGAGAGACGAGAAATATTACTCTAGGGTAGCATGAGAGTTATCTTAAATACTAATGGCTTGTCCTGCAGAACAGATACTAAAATTGTTTTATAGTGTCCTAATAACTAAAAATGAGATAAACAAAGGAAATTCCAGACAGCATATTTCAGTGAAATACAAGGGACACCTCTCCAACAAGGCATTATCTGATAGAATGGGCGGCTTCACACCATTCAGAGTTTCAAGTTACTACATGCAGTCAAGTACTATCTGCTTTAGTGACTAGTACATGTGAGGTGTTCAGTGACTAGGTGTTGAATAAATGAATAAATTTCATACAAAAGATTCAAGCATTAGATTGGTCATTTGAATTAGATAAACTCTAAGGTTCTGTCCTACTCTGAAAGTTTGTGCTTAAGACTGGAACTGAAAAATATAGGTATGTTATATATCTTTGTAAACTATGAATTTCAGAATGGGAGGCTACACATGTGATGATGAAAAGAAAAATAACGGCATGTCTGATCTGTATGCTATAGAAATGTCAACTACCACAGTGTAAAATAGATGATGACTGTCAATCTACACAATATACAGAATCTCTAAATTGCCAAAGTCTGTTTTTAAAACATAAATTATTAGCTCAATTTTGGTAAAGTATTATAAATTGACAGGCTATATTAAACAAGGAAACACTTGTGTTCTCCTGTTAAATTAAATGATGGAAGAAGGTGTACATGGCAAGTGTGCTCATTTGCTGGGTGGATGGTCTGATGGCAGTAAGTCAAAAATTCAGAAGTGAGATTTAACTCATTTAACTCTCCTTATCAATAAATATTGACAGTTTCTTTATCAATAGATATTCATTGAGGATCTAGTATGTATATAATGATATTCTCGGTTGTGTAGAACACCTGCAAGAAAACAAATAATGGCCCATGCCGTCCTACTTTGGTTAGGAAGATAAGATGAAAATAACATAACATTTATAATAATTTTAAAAATTCACGACTATAAAATTAAGTGCCAACACAAGGAGTCATAAAGGAGGGTTGTGAAGGAAATTGCTCAGTATAGGCTGTGGCACAGAGAGGAGAATTCATGGAGGAGCTGTGACCTTCTTGAACCTTGAAGGTTATTTGGATAACATGAGCAGCACAGTGTAGAAAATAGCCTGATGAAAGCAGAGTAATTGTGTTATGGAAAAGTGGGAAATTGACTCGAACATTAAGCTAAGGGTCATCCAATTATAGATGGCTTTGGAAGTCATGCAGAGTAGTACTGGTAAATAGGGAAATACCATAGGTTTTTGAGAAGATGAATGAGATGATGGGTGTATCATTTAAAGGAAATTAGATTAGCCATGGTTTACTGAGTGGGCTTAATCAGGGAGAAAAAAGACTGTAGAGACAAGTAGGCTGTAATAATCCATTCACAGGGGAATAGTGTTTTAGAATGACATATTTTCTCTGGAAATGAAAGTTAAGGTATAAACATGTCTAAATAATGCTAACAAGACTTGAGTATTGCCTCGGCATAAGAGATGGAGAAAAATTCAAGTGGCTACAAAATTCTAAGCTTAAGAATTGACAGAGAGGTCCTCATGGTGAGACACAGCCACCTCCCGCCTCTGAAGGAGACCCTCCAACACTAGCAGGGAGCACACAGCAGAGAGGCTGCCTAAAATCATAATAAGGCTACTGACACCCCAAAACACACCACCAGACGTGGACCTACCCACCAGAAAGACAAGATCCAGCCTCATCCACCAGAACACAGGCACTAGTCCCCGCAATCAGGAAACCTACTCAGCCCACTGAACCAACCTTAGCCACTGGGGACAGACACCAAAAACAACGGAAACTACAAACCTGCAGCCTGCAAAAAGGAGACCCCAAACACAGTATG
>NC_041234.1:98555018-98556651 GCF_002837175.3 Physeter macrocephalus
ACGGATAAGTGACCTGGAAGATAAAATAGTGGAAATAACTACGGCAGAGCAGAATAAAGAAAAAAGAATGAAAAGAACTGAGGATAGTCTCAGAGACCTCTGGGACAACATTAAACGCACCAACATTCAAAGTATAGGGGTCCCGGAAGAAGAAGAGAAAAAGAATGGGGCTGAGAAAATATTTGAAGAGATTATAGTTGAAAACTTCCCTAATATGGGAAAGGAAATAGTCAATCAAGTCCAGGAAGCACAGAGAGTCCCATACAGGATAAATCCAAGGAGAAACACGCCAAGACACATATTAATCAAACTATCAAAAATTAAATACAAAGAAAACATATTAAAAGCAGCAAGGGAAAAACAACAAATAACACACAAGGGAAACCCCATAAGGTTAACAGCTGATCTTTCAGCAGAAACTCTGCAAGCCAGAAGGGAGTGGCAGGACATATTTAAAGTGATGAAGGAAAAAAACCTACAACCAAGATTACTCTACCCAGCAAGGATATCATTCAGATTTGATGGAGAAATTAAAACCTTCACAGACAAGCAAAAGCTGAGAGAGTTCAGCACCACCAAACCAGCTTTACAACAAATGCTAAAGGAACTTCTCTAGGCAAGAAACACAAGAGAAGGAAAAGACCTACAAGAACAACCCGAAACAATTCAGTAAATGGTAATAGAACCATACATATCGATAATTACCTTAAATGTAAATGGATTAAATGCTCCCACCAAAAGACACAGACTGGCTGAATGGAAACAAAAACAAGACCCATATATATGCTGTCTACAAGAGACCCACTTCAGACCTAGGGACACATACAGACTGAAAGTGAGGGGATGGAAAAAGATATTCCATGCAAATGGAAATCAGAAGAAAGCTGGAGTAGCAATTCTCATATCAGACAAAATAGACTTTAAAGTAAAAACTATAACAAGAGACAAAGAAGGACACTATATAATGATCAAGGGATCGATCCATGAAGAAGATATAACAATTGTAAATATTTATGCACCCAACATAGGAGCACCTCAATACATAAGGCAAATACTAACAGCCATAAAAGGGGAAATCGACAGTAACACAATCATAGTAGGGGACTTTAACACCCCACTTTCACCAATGGACAGATCATCCAAAATGAAAATAAATAAGGAAACACAAGCTTTAAATGATACATTACACAAGATGGACTTAATTGATATTTATAGGACATTCCATCCAAAAACAACAGAATACACATTCTTCTCAAGTGCTCATGGAACACTATGGAGACACGACGACCCAAAACCTATGGGATACAGCAAAAGCAGTTCTAAGAGGGGAGTTTATAGCAATACAATCCTACCTTAAGAAACAGGAAACATCTCGAATAAACAACCTAACTTTGCACCTAAAGCAATTAGAGAAAGAAGAACAAAAAAACCCCAAATTTAGCAGAAGGAAAGACATCATAAAGATCAGATCAGAAATGAATGAAAAAGAAATGAAGGAAACAGTAGCAAAGATCAATAAAACTAAAAGCTGGTTCTTTGAGAAGATAAACAAAATTGATAAACCATTAGCCAGACACATCAAGAAAAAAAGGGAGAAGACTCAAATCAATAGAATTAGAAATGAAAAAGGAGA
>NC_041234.1:98558842-98570268 GCF_002837175.3 Physeter macrocephalus
CCCCAATGTTCATTGCAGCTCTATTTACAATAGGCAGGACATGGAAGCAACCTAAGTGTCCATCAACAGATGAATGGATAAAGAAGATGTGGCACATATATACAATGGAATATTACTCAGCCATAAAAAGAAATGAAACTGAGTTATTTGTAATGAGGTGGATAGACCTGGAGTCTGTCATACAGAGTGAAGTAAGTCAGAAGGAGAAAAACAAATACCATATGCTAACACATATATATGGAATCTAAGAAAAAAAAATGTCATGAAGAGACTAGGGGTAGGACGGGTATAAAACACAGACCTACTAGAGCATGGACTTGAGGATATGGGGAGGGGGAAGGGTAAGCTGTGACGAAGTGAGAGAGTGGCGTGGACATATATACACTACCAAACATAGGGTGGATAGCTAGTGGGAAGCAGCCGCATGGCACAGGGAGATCAGCTAGGTGGTTTGTGACCACCTAGAGGGGTGGGAGGGAGGGAGACGCAAGAGGGAAGAGATATGGGAACATATGTATATGTATAACTGATTCACTTTGTTTTAAAGCAGAAACTAACACACCATTGTAAAGCAATTATACTCCAATAAAGATGTAAAAAAAAAAGAATTGACAGAGAAAAGAAAATTTAAAAAGAGAAGACAAATTATAGTGAAGATGTGGATTTCTAAATTGATTCAGTATTGAACAAATGAATTTAAGATGGCTCAGTTAAAGAAAAACAATGAAAGAAGCACATCCTTCTGACTTGAAAAGTTCCTTTCAGGCATACCTATCTTCTGATTTCCTCATAATAGCAGCCGCAAGTACAAAACCTTAGTATTCTTTAGTTTCTTATACTGGAAGATATAAAGGATAAAGTTGACTGTAGAATTTGTAATTTAACAATGCTAAAAATCATGTTAACAATTCCTAAACAAAATATGGTGGTAGGTATTAGGGAAGGCAGGAACTACTGTAGCACCATCATAACTCCCATTCTTAAAAACTTAGTAAAAGATGAACAATATAGAGGGATGGAGGATAGAGCATTGAGAAAGGTAGAGGATGGAATGCTGGTTGTAATTTCATCTCATCTAGATGCTTTTATTAACCATTTCTTATCTTGGCAAGGAAAACTATTCTGCTTATAAAAACAACTGCCTTCAGCATCATTGCTTTTTGAAGGCAGATATATATAATCTCCACAGATATCGCTTGTGCCCAAGTGATAGTGGAAATATAAGGAGTTGACATGGTTTGCGAAAGCATCCTCTATGCATGTGGGAAACTTGAAGGGAAATACCGTATTCTTTCATATGCAAATGTTCTAGGAAATTGCTAATGGGACAAGAAAACCCCAAGAATAAATAAGAAAAAACTCAAGAAATTTGAACTTCTAGAACTAAGTTCATGTCTATAATTATGTCAAAACAACTGGTTAAAAATTCCAAGAAAATTGCATTCAGACCAATTTGATGTTATATTTGACTGGGGTGGATTCTAATGTACTGCACACAGTAGCTATTCAATAAATATGAATAATGATACTAATGATTTAATAAAATTTTAAACTTTTTAACCCATTGGGTTGGTAAGTAGCTGAAGTCTTACTGTGTTGTAAAAACACTAGGCAACTAGATTAACAACTCTAATTGATTATACTGGTCACCTCAAACCCTTTTACTTGAACCCTTTGACCAACATCTCATCCACTTCCCTGCCCTGGTATCCACTATTCTACTCTCTGCTGCTATGCATTTGACTTTTTTTAGATTCCACGTATAAGTGAGATTATGCAGTTTTTCTTTTTCTGCGTTTGGCTTATTGCGCTTAGTGTAATGTCTTTCAAGTTCATCCATATTGTCAGAAACGGCAAGGTCACCTTCTTTCTTAAGGCTGAATAATATTCCATTGCATATATATGCCACAAATTCTTTATCTATTCATCAACGAATAGACACTTAGGTTGTTTCCATGTGTTGACTATTGTGAATAATGCTGCAATGAATATAGTAGCAATCCTTTCACTATGCATATATATATCTAATCATCACGTTGCACATCTTAAACATACACAATCTTTATTTAAAAAATAACAGAAAAGAAAATTTTAAAGAAATTGAAAAAAAGAAAAAAACTGGGTTGCCCTGCCTCCCCTTTGGACTGTATTCTGGTTCACACAAAGGCAATTGGACAAGAACTTTCAAGTTTTAAAAATTTGGTTCAGTGTCTTTTCTCTTTGTACAAATTGGCATGTTCAAGAGGAGAAAGAATGAAAACAAGGTAATAGATGGAAACATGTCATTGGTAACAAGAGAGATCTAATGATTTACTTTAAAACTTTCTGAGCTTTGAAACTAAGGAGAGCTTAATTTACATCTACAGATCTTATGCACTTAAATGAGCTATTTTTGCTCGCTTGCACGCAATCTCCCTCTTCTGTTCCTGCTGTGTAACAGAGACAAATGAAAATAAATTTACGGTAATGAAATTAAGAGACTAAACATGCTGTTCTTGTGTATGTTCATAAAGTTGTTCCCCCACCACCACACCTACTGCGATTTGCCCTGGAGTTTTAAAAACTCTTTATTTGGTTGGTAGATAAGCTGTTTTATCACAAAAGTACAAAACGTCATTTTGAAAGCCTACTAACTTTTTTTTTTAATTAATTAATTTATTTATTTTAATTATGGCTGTGTTGGGTCTTCGTTTCTGTGCGAGGGCTTTCTCTAGTTGTGGCGAGCGGGGGCCACTCTTCATCGCGGTGCATGGGCCTCTCACTGTCACGGCCTCTCTTTTGGCGGAGCACAGGCTCCAGACGCGCAGGCTCAGTAGTTGTGGCTCACGGGCCCAGTTGCTCCGCGGCATGTGGGATCTTCCCAGACCAGGGCTCGAACCCATGTCCCCTGCATTGGCAGGCAGATTCTCAACCACTGCGCCACCAGGGAAGCCCAAGCCTACTAACTTTTAAAAAATTACATTGCCCACCTTAGAGAATTCAAGAGTTTGTGGTTGTTAGAGAAATGTCACTGAAGGTATTGAGTTAACATATGCAAACAGCAACAACTTTCTTTTCTTCTTTAACTTTCCAGTCAAATAAAAACATTTTTGCAAGTTTTAGATGAAATCATGTTCTGAAATTTAAATCATATGCTTTCCTTGGCATGAGAAAGACTACTGACCTTCTTTAAGTACATAAAGCAGGGTGTCTGGTGTTGTTTGAAGATATTTTGAGTTTGCTTCTTAATGTGAGCCCTATGTGAACAAGGAGCTTTGCTTGAGCATGTTTTGAAAGTGGAGGGAGTGCCAGATCCCAGTTCTCCAGTGGAGAGCTGGCAAGTTGCCCTACTCAATATTCATCCACTGAGCAGACAAATACAGAATAAAAGAATTAAATATGCATTTTTAAAGTGTAAATAAAATGTGTCACTTTATAAGCATTGGAGGATTAGGAGGAATCAGACTTTCTAACTTTTATTGACACATTGACACCAGCAATGGTAAAAAAAGAAGAAATGTCATAAGGTTTACTTATTGTGTCTTGAAATTCTCATACTAGTAAAAGTATTATTACTGGAAGCATATAAAGGTAGGAATTATCTAATTTCACAATCTCTGCCAACAAAGCAGAGAACTAAGGTTAAAATATTATACAGAGAGAGGGATATAAGAGGCATTTATTGGTTTTTTAGCCTTGTACTTTCCCTATGGATTAATTTCATCCCCTCTGAGCTATTGACTAATTGATTTACAAAACTCAGGCCATGAAGGTAGGGAATTTCTTAGAATATTTTGTTTGCTTGACCAGATAAACAGAGGTTATTGGGATAAGTTAAAACGACCACATACATATATTATCATTAAGACTCATATTTCCTGTAATATGTAAATTGGTCCAAGATGTCACATTGAAGTTCAACTATCCAAAATGCTTTCTGATTTTGGTAATTAACAGTGTTGACAACACTTTGTCACTAAGCAAAACTGGGGCAGATGGTGACTTTCAGTATACATTCATTATGCAGCATGAATGAGTGTAAATAATGTTGCTCTTTGTTTTGGAGCATTTGAAAGGGATTCTTTTAACTAATATTTTTGAGTTGACATGGAACTTTAAAGATGAAAACCTACAATGCTTAAAGACTTTTAGAAAGTAAGTCCCTTCTATTTTATGAGCAACTGAACTTCTGAAGTAGATATACACCATTTTTTCTTTGTTCCCATCTTTCTATTAGATGCTCAATAAATACTTCTTGAATAAGTGAATGAATTAATTTCCTATTAGCTTCTAAAGGGAAGGAACCATGATTTAAACATCTCTCTATCCTCAGCGTCCAGGAGAGTGTTTGACACAAATCCTCAGCAAAGGTTTATTCCACATTTACTCTAAAATATAGAATAAAAGTATGAATACATCTCAAGCTTATCATTAAATCCCTCACTATAACCCTTAAGCTCTGCAAGATATCTCTGATCTTGAATTCTTAAGTATTTGAGGAATCCCAGTTAGAGTTAGTGATATATTTAACAAAAACATTTATATGCGAAATATACAAATAGTTCCTGTACAGGGAACCCTACAATATCAAAGTAACTTTTTTCCAGCTTTATTGAAGTATAGTTGACAAATAAAATTGTAATATATGTAAAGTGTACAACATGATGGTTTGATATATGTATATGTTGAGAAAGGATTCCACCATCAATAAAATAACTCTTTTATTGACTGTTTACATGACTTAGGAAAAAGCAAAGCCTTAGTGGACAAGACAGATATTGGTTTGAATACTGGCTCCACCAAGTTACAAACTGCAATCTGAGGTAAGTTATTAAAACTTTCTGAGTCTGTTTCTTCACATATAAAATGTGGTTAGTAATATTCATCTTAGATAACTAAATAACAGCTATGAAAATTCATTCGGATGTAAATAATTGGATAGAACAAATACTCAGATACAACAGTTTCTCAAATCTATGTTTTCTGAATATTTTGTTTCGGAACATGCATAGTTTTGTGAATAAGGTACATTTAACAAAAATGAAATTATCTGATAAATGATGTTTGAGTTTTGACAAGTATGCTTAGATATTTGTCTAGTTACAAATTATAAGTTTTTGGATGGCACTATATTTTAGTATTAAAATTACAGTGTTTGGAGGCATAAGATCTACATTAGAATCCTGGCTCTTCTACTTCCTAGCTCTGTGATTTTGGCTGAGGAATCTAACCTCTCTGAGTTTTACATTCCACACCTCTAAAATAAGGATAAAAATACCTATCATACCTGCTTCTAAGGTTGTTCTAAAAAAAGTGAGATAATGGGTGTGAAACTACTTTGTAAAGTGCCAAGCACCATGCATCTGCTAGGTATTTATTATTATTGCTTTCTCTGTGTTAGATTTGACTTGGTAGTTACCTTCATTGATTTGTCAGAAGCAGTTATTTAGTGGTTAAGAGAATTGACTGAGAATAATGACAGAAATTCCTTAAGAAACACATCGCACGGAACCTGCGATGATAAATTTTTGTTTCAGTCTCTATCATATATATAATACGAGACCTTGAAAAAAATTACTTTTTCATTTCCCAGTTCTCAAAATGGGAGCAAGAATTACCCCAATTAGTGCAGATTAATATAAGGATTGCAAGGGTAATAACACATACTGAGATACTGGATTAAAAGGAACACTGTACTTGCAAATGTAACAGGGTATTTCCTATTGTCAATAAGAATTTTTCATTATCCAATCTGTTTTTTTGGCTAAGAAAGGCATTGAGTCAGATTTTCCCCTGCCCTTAAACTATGTTAACATTTTACTAAATGGACCTGTGGTAGTTCCAAAATGTCAGTATAAGTAGCTCACTTCCAGGCAGTAGCTTTTCCATTGTAAGAATCTGGTTTATTCATTCATGATAAGAACACCCCAAGTATGAACCTTAAAATTCTCTAAATGTATAACTATTTACATTTAGAATTGACAGTCAGAATTGTCATATATAATGTCTTTAAACTTGAGTGATACGTTAAAAACCAAAGAATTAATTTAAAATAAGCTGACAGCCCCAATCCAAACAAAAATCTGAAATGGTGTTTTATTGTCAAGTAATGATTTTTCTGATGGCAGCTGGGTGAAGGGTGGTGGTGGAAGGGGTGGTAGAGGTCTTGAAAGGATGGAACTCTCTTAGCAATAGAGACGTTTAATCAAGAAACTATTGCAACTAATAATTGAAAAATAAATCTTTACCTATTGTAATCAGACTCTATATGTAGATACGGGATTTGTATGGGTGACAGAAAGATTGAAATCACTAGAAGCTTTCAGCCGTGAAGGAGTTGTATGCTGTAAACACTCAAATCAAGATCTTTCATCCATGACAGAATGGCTTGTTACTTTGCACAAAGGACAATAAACTGGCTTATAAGCAAAGTGAGTAATTTTTTAAAACACTCTATTGCATGTATAACAATCCTTGCAACATATCTGTCAAGCACATCATTTGTAAATACAAAAGGAATTTGAAAATAAATCTTAAAGCCAGAAAATCAGAGAGAAAGACTTTGGTGGAAATCGAATGGGTCCAAGAAATACATAATCACAAGTCCTGACAAATTACCTTTCACAAATTACCTTCTTGGTGATGTACCTCCAAAATGGAAAATATTACTGAGAGATGGCTGTATTTACTGAGAGGGAGAAGAAATCCAGGAGCTAGAATTTTTGTCTTTATTTTTTTTTCATCTTACTGATGAGGCCTTAGTGAAAATAAAAATGTAAGTCACAGGCATTGATTTTATTTTCTGTAGATCCAAATGACTCACAGTTAATGGTACAAACAAAAACATGTTTGTTAAAGTAAGAGAATGCTCCCATAACACAATTTTGAATGAAGATGTAATTTTTGTTTTCCAATGAAAGTTAATGTTCTTTTCTCTTTAATAAGATGCTGCAAAAGAATCTTTAGCCAACTCAAACCAACAACAACGACAACAATAATAATAGAAGCCAAAATAAGGGTTTTGAAATGGAATAAAAGGTCACAATGGGAAAAAAAAAAGAAAGAAACTTGCACTCCTTAAGAGTTGATTAACTTTTATTTAAATTATATCAAGCGTAATAAAGGCTGTTTTCCAAAAGTTGTTCCATATTTAAGGAATTCAGTTATGCTTGAAATAAACTACACTTTTAATAGGTCAATATATGTATTGTTTACTACAGAAATTTTTTTCAAACCTAGCCTCAAATTAAAATTTAAGGAAGTCTCATTAATTTATATATTGGTGGTTAGGCTAGGAATGAAGAGTTAATATACACTTCCCTTCCTTGAATTTTAGTATGCCTCACTTATTTGACTTGAATTCTCTCCTCAATAAAAGTTAGTGTTGGGCTTCCCTGGTGGCGCAGTGGTTGAGAGTCCACCTGCCGATGCGGGGGACACGGGTTTGTGCCCCGGTCCGGGAAAATCCCACATGCCGCAGAGTGGCTAGGCCCGTGAGCCATGGCCGCTGAGCCTGCGCGTCCGGAGCCTGTGCTCCGCAACGGGAGAGACCACAACAGTGAGAGGCCCGCGTACTGCAAAAAAAAAAAAAAAAAAAGTTAGTGCTTTTTCTCCCTCTCTCCCTCTTTCTCTCCTTCCCTCTATCATGTTTGCAGAAACACACATATACACACATACACATGGATATAGGCACAGACATACATACACACACACACTCACACATACCATTCTTTTTTTTAAAATTAATTTATTTATTTTTGGCTGCGTTGGGTCTTCGTTGCTGAGCGCGGGCTTTCTCTAGTTGCAGTGAACGGGGGCTACTCTTCGTTGTGGTGCACAGGCTTCTCAGTGCGGTGGCTTCTCTTTGTTGCGGAGCACAGGCTCTAGGCCCGCAGGCTTCAGTAGTTGTGGTTTGCAGACTCTAGAGTGCAGGCTCAGTGCATGGGCTTAGTTGCTCTGCGGTATGTGAGATCTTCCCAGGCCAGGGCTTGAACCCATGTCCCCTGCATTGGCAGGCGGATTCCTAACCACTGTGCCACCAAGGAAGTCCCACACATACCATTCTTTCAAGGAAACCAGTCACTGTGAGGACAATGTTTACAATCTATATAACACAATCATTTTTGGTCAAGACAAAGAAGTTTCATATGCAATCTTAAAAATTTGTGACAGAAAAACTTTAGAAGGATATTATAAAGTGATACAAAAGAAAGTGAAATCATAAATGATAGACATAGAAAATTAGCTGTCAATAGATTATTTTTTAATTGATACCTGACTTCTGATATGAAAATGCACATTTAAAACATCTTGAAACATATTGAACTTAGTAAAATTTCAATTAATAAGAATTAATAAAAATGGTTGAGGAATGCAGGTTTTAGTTTTTGTGCCACTGGTTTTTGCTTTTGTTTTGATTGACCAAGTCTTAAGAAGAAAGTCTCTTGTTTCACTCTCAGATGTTGAAGACCTTTTTAAAAATTTAGTTTAGTTTAATTTTTATGTATATTTTTAAGCTGAGAAGGCAAAGTTTATTTTTTCCAGCTTTAATAAGGTACAATTGACAAATAAAAATATAATAGATTTAAAGTGTACAATGTGATTTTATACACACACACACACTGTGAAATAAATCAATAATGAGGAAAACTGGAAAATTCACAAATATGTGGAGATTAAACAGCGTGCTCCTGAACAGCCAATGGGTCAAAGCAGAAATATATCTTGAAACAAATGAAAATGGAAACAAAACATACCTAAACTTACAGGCTGCAACAAAAGCAGTTCTGAGAGGGGCAAATGCCTACATTAAGAAAAAAGAAAGATTTCTAATAAACAATCTAACTTTACACCTCAAGGAACTAGAAAAGGACAAAACTAAGCCCAGAGTTAGTAGAGTTGAAGAAAATAACAATCAGAATGGAAACAAAGGACCAAGAGACTAGAAAGACAATAGAAAAGATCAACAAAACTAAAAGCTGCTTTTTTGAAAAGATAAACAAAATTGGCAAACCTTTATCTAGACTAAGAAAAAAAGAGAGAAGACTCAAATGAATAAAATCAGAAATGAAAGAGGAAACATTACACTGACACCACATAAATACGAAGGATCATAAGAAACTACTATAAACAATTACACACAAACAAATTGGATAACTTAGAAAAAATGGATAAATTCCCCAAAACATACAACTTACCAAAACTGAATCATGGAGGAATAGAAAATCTGAACAGACAGTAAGGAGATTGAATGAGCAATCATAAACCTTCCAACAACGAAAAGCCCAGGACCAGATGGTGTCAGTGGTGGATTCTACCCCCCATTTAATGAATGCCTTTCTAAATTGTATAGTCTCTATGCCTTTCTTGGTAACTTATTGTGGGCATAAAATAATCAGGTCATAAATGTAAACCATGGAGTACACAGAAATTAGTCTTACATAGTAGTTCTCATAGTAGAACAGTGTGGAGAGAGAAAATATACTCTAGCTATTACCTAAAAGTGGGTTTTTAAAATAGATTCCTCCTTTGTCATAAATTAGGTGCCCATATGTGCATGGGTTTATCTCTGGACATTCTATCCTGTACCATTGATCTATATTTCTGTTTTTGTGCCAGTACCGTACTCTCTTGTTTACTGTAGCTTTGTGGTATAGTTTGAAGCCCAGGAGGCTGATTCCTCCAACTCCGTTTTTCTTTCTCAAGATTGCTTTTGCTATTTGGGGTCTTTTGTGTTTCCATACGAATTATAAGATTTTTTGTTCTAATTCTGTGAAGAATGCCATTAGTAGTTTGAAAGGGATTGCACTGAATCTGTAGATTGCTTTGGGTAGTATAGTCATTTTCACAGTATTGATTCTTCCAATCCAAGAACATGGTATATTTCTCCATCTGTTTTGTCATCTTTGATTTCTTTCATCAGTGTTTTATAGTTTTCTGAGTACAAGTCTTTCACCACCTTAGGCAGGTTTATTCCTAGGTATTTTATTCTTTTTGTTGCAATGGTAAATGGGAGTGTTTCCTTAATTTCTCTTTCTGATTTTTTGTGGTTGGTGTATAGGAATGCCAGTCTTTTCCAATTTGTATTTCTTTTATTTCTTTTTCTTCTCTGATTGCTGTGGCTAGGATTTCCAAAACTGTCCAACAAGAGTGGTGAGAGTGGACATCCTTGTCTTGTTCCTGATTCTGGTGGAAATGCTTTCAGTTTTTCACCATTGAGTATGATGCTTGCTGTGGGTTTGTCATATACAGCCTTTATTATGTTGAGGTAGGTTCCCTCTATGCCCATTTTCTGGAGAGTTTTTATCATAAATGGGTGTTCAATTTTGTCAAAAGTTTTTTCTGCATCTATTGAGATGATCATATGGTTTTTATTCCTTAATTTGTTAATGAGTTGTATCACGTTGATTGATTTGCATATATTGAAGAATGCTTGCATCCCTGGGGTAAATCCCACTTGATCATGGTGTATGATCCTTTTAATGTGCTGTTGGATTCTGTTTGCTAGCATTTTGTTGAAGATTTTTGCATGTGTATGATCCTTTTAATGTGCTGTTGGATTCTGTTTGGTAGTATTTTGTTCAGGATTTTTACATCTATGTTCATCAGTGATATTGGTCTGTAATTTTCTTTTTTGGGGATATTTTTTTCTGGTTTTGGTATCAGGGTGATGTTGGCCTCGTAGAATGAATTGGGGAGTGTTTCTCCCTCTGCAATTTTTTGGAAGAGTATGAGAAGGATCGGTGTTAGCTCTTCTCTAAATGTTTGACAGAATTCGCCTGTGAAGCCATCTGGTCCTGGAGTTTTGTTTGTTGGAAGATTTTTAATTACGGTTTCAATTTCATTACTTGTGATATGTCTGTTTATATTTTCTAATTCTTCCTGGTTCAGTCTTGGAAAATTGTACCTTTCCAAGAATTTGTCCATTTCTTCGTTCATGTCCATTTAAAGATAGCCTCTTCAATAAGTGGTGCTGGGAAAACAGGACAGCTACATGTAAAAGAATGAAATTGAAACATTACCTAACACCATACACAGAAATAAACTCCAAATGGATTAAAGACTTAAATGTAAGACCAGACACTATAAAACTTTTAGAGGAAAGCATAGGAAAAACACTTTAACATAAACCACAGCAAGAACTTTTTGGACCCACCTCCTAGAGTAGCAGAAATAAAAAAAAAAAAAAAAATGGGACTTAATTAAACTTAAAAGCTTTTGCACAGCAAAGGAAACCATAAACAAGACACAAAGACAGCCCCTGGAATGGGCGAAAATATTTGCAAATGAAACAACGGACAAAGGATTAATCTCCAAAATATGCAAACAGCTCATGGAGCTCAATATCAAAAAGACAAACAATCCAGTTAAAAAATGGGCAGAAGACCTAAATAAACATTTCACCAAGAAAGACATACAGATGGCCAAGAGGCACATGAAAAGATGCT
>NC_041234.1:98571393-98583480 GCF_002837175.3 Physeter macrocephalus
TTGTACCTTTCCAAGAATTTGTCCATTTCTTCGTTCATGTCCATTTAAAGATAGCCTCTTCAATAAGTGGTGCTGGGAAAACAGGACAGCTACATGTAAAAGAATGAAATTGAAACATTACCTAACACCATACACAGAAATAAACTCCAAATGGATTAAAGACTTAAATGTAAGACCAGACACTATAAAACTTTTAGAGGAAAGCATAGGAAAAACACTTTAACATAAACCACAGCAAGAACTTTTTGGACCCACCTCCTAGAGTAGCAGAAATAAAAAAAAAAAAAAAAATGGGACTTAATTAAACTTAAAAGCTTTTGCACAGCAAAGGAAACCATAAACAAGACACAAAGACAGCCCCTGGAATGGGCGAAAATATTTGCAAATGAAACAACGGACAAAGGATTAATCTCCAAAATATGCAAACAGCTCATGGAGCTCAATATCAAAAAGACAAACAATCCAGTTAAAAAATGGGCAGAAGACCTAAATAAACATTTCACCAAGAAAGACATACAGATGGCCAAGAGGCACATGAAAAGATGCTCAACATCACTAATTACTAGAGAAATGCAAATCAAAACCACAATGAAGTATCACCTCACACCAGTCAGAATGGCCATTATCAAAAAAGCTAGAAACAATAAATGATGGAAAGGGTGTGGTGAAAAGGGAACCCTACTACACTGTTGGTGGGAATGTAAATTGATACAACCACTATAGAGAACAGTATGGAGGTTCCTTAGAAAACTAAAAATAGAACTACCATATGACCCAGTAATCCCACTACTGGGCATATACCCTGAGAAAACTGTAATTCAAAAAGAGACATGCACCACAATGTTCATTGCAGCACTATTTACAATAGCCAGGACATGGAACCGACCTAAATGTCCATCCACAGATGAATGGAAAAAGAAGATGTGGCACATATATACAATGGAATATTACTCAGCCTTAAAAAGAAACACAATTGAGTTATTTGTAGTGAGGTGGATGGACCTAGAGTCTGTCATACAGAGTGAAGTAAGTCAGAAAGAGAAAAACAAATACCATATGATAACGCATATATATGGAATATAAAAAAAAAATGGTACTGAGGAACCTAGTTGCAGGGCAGGAATAAAGAGGTAGGCATAGAGAGTGGACTTGATGACATGGGGTTGGAAAGCAAATATGGGGCTGAGAGTAGCATTGACATATATACACTACCGAATGTAAGGTAGTTGGCTGGTGGGAAGAAGCAGCATAGCACAGGGAGATTGGCTCAGTGCTTTGTGATGGCCTAGAAGGTGGGATAGGGAGGATGGGAGGGAGGCTCAATGGGGAGGGTATATGGGGACATGTGTATGCATATGACTGATTCGCTTTGTTGTGCAACAGAAACTAACACGGTATTGTGAAGCAATTATACTCCAATAAAGATCTATTAAAAAAATAAAAAATAAAAGTAAAAGTAAAATAAAATAGATTCATGATATCTGGTTTCCTTTATAATTCTTTCTCCAAAAGAAGAGAAGGGTGTTGTCAAATTTTGCTTCCTAAATAATATAATCTAAACTTGTAAGCTTTGAACATTTATTACTACTATATTTTTTTAAATAGGAGAAAATAAATAAAGTTTTTTATAATAGTATCTAGAAACTTATACCATAATACAGAAACACTGAGGATATTATTGTGTTAAGAAAACCCAGTAATCTATGATTTGTGAAATGTGACCACCTGGTCACTGGGTATTTTATGTAACAGTTTTATTTATAGGTCATATACTGTAAACCTCTATTTAAAAAATCATATCCTCTGCATTTTATAAATTACTTATACTTCCAAACATAGCAAATTATTTTTTTAAATCTTTGTAATTTAAATTGCAAAGCAAATTCATGTTTTTCCCAAGATGGTAATAGTTCTATTTAGTTAATTTCTGTTTGCACAACTGTACATCACATAAATGTGTATAAAATGTTGCTTTGATTTATGAATCACATTATAGATCTAAAGGTTTCAATTCATTAGCAGTGAATATAATGACTTTGGAAGCACTGAGGTGTCTCATGTCATATGTAGCTATCTAATGTCCAAAACCTCTGCAGTAAAAGTCTAATATCCACTGGATAGGAAATTTATATCAGACCAAAACTTTTTAAGAATAAAAATGTCCTTAAAGTGGTTTTGCCAAATGAATGAAAGCCATCATCCTTCTGAAATGCAGGGCTGTACTGATCTTTTTTTTTTTTCTGTAAAGTATGGATATTATACCACTTTGCTTTCAGTTTTAATCTGTTGTATTGTTTATATAGTAGGGGTACTGGAACATAAGATTGGGATCAGATGCAAGGTTATATAGCCATTCCTATATTCTCGTACAAGAAACAGATTCATAGACAATTTTGTTTAGGTAGGAACATTTTTCACATTTCAAATTAATAGACAGATTTCCGATTTCTACCTGAATATCCTTTAACCAGTATTTCATATTACTTAATTTATAAAAATTTAATATTTTCCATTAATGATAATAATTTAAAATCATATAATTTGGACTCTGTGTACATGGCAGTTCTAAAACATTTTCAATTAGAAAGGTTTTGGTAAAATAGGTGATGTGATAGTCATTACAACAAAATTTTAAAAATGATTTGGATAATAAAATCAATTTCAAGAGTGCCCATACCACCATCTATACATGTATGCTAATACTTGATTGCCTAAAGGCAGATAGTAATAGCACATTTATGGAGTGCTTATTATGTGTTAGGTACTGATCTAAGCATTTTACATTATTATCCCCTATTTTATAGATGATAGATCTGAAGCAAAAAGAGATTATATCACTTGCCTAAAGTCACTGACATGTACTTGCTGAAAGCAAATATTTTAACTCTAGAGCCAACACTTTTAACCTCTAGACTTTACTGTCTCTAATGGTAATCTGCAGTACTGAGGGAAGCAATACTAAAATACTTCAGTTTTTAAGTTTTTCTGCTGATATGGGGGTATTGGATCTTACTGAGGCTCTGAAAATTACCAACAGCTCACCCTTGAACAAGTCATATCACCCCTCTGAGCTTCCTCAATTTCTTCATCTAGAAAATGAGAGTCTGAATGAAGTAGAAACTATATTTCCTTCAGTTTTGCAATTTTATATTTATATGATTTTACTCAGAGTTCAAAGAGGTAGAAATCAATGCATTGACTACTTACAATGTAGAGAATGAGAAAAAAAGGACCATTGATTCTTAAATTTATTTTCACTGATGCCATGCAAATGGACGTCAAGCAAGCTTATGAACACAATCTTTGGGTGTTATTCTTTCTATTTAGAAAAAATTCTTTCTCAATTCTTTCTTTGGGTTACTTATACTTTCAGACTTCTGTCAACCTTTACCTCATTCAGGAAGCCTTCTCTTTTCTTCAGGAAGCGTTCTGTTTTTCACTGCCATATCATACATTAGGAGAGGTGACCTTCATTTTAATCATATCTGTGACTTAAAACCCCTCTCCCTGCTGCTCTATGAAGCTCCACATCTTCTTTTGTTTTTTGTTTTTTTTGGCCTGGCTGTCTTCTACTCACATTTTGATAGGCATTATCTCTTCAAGTATTTCTTCATTGGCCTAACCTCCTATTCAGGGTTTCAATATCATCCTACACATATCTCAGAATGCTCAACAGACTATATTAAAATGATGTATATACTTGGCTTCCTCAATCATTATATGATCTGAGAAGACAAGCGTCATGTTGTATTCATTTTCATAAACCTAGAGACATTGCCTGGAATGGAATGTGATCAATATATGTTAGATAAACTGAACTTAAATGGTGATTCAATGCAGAGGTAGCCTTGGGGTATTCCTTTACCACATCCTAAAGGGAGGGCAGTCACATCTTACTTATTTTTACCTTATAGAAAATTATGAGAATTAGTGAGTCAAACTACTAGTTTGAGGTCTTAAGACTAGATGATATACAAAGATGCAACACATAAGCCAGCTATCATTATACCTAATAAACATATGAGCACTGATAACATTTCTGATAACAGTAAGTTACATTTCACAGAGATGGATTTTTAGTTTTTAGGATACAAACACTAAAAAGGGTTATAGTGAACTTACAGGGTGAATCTCATACGTAAGTCAACTATTAAAATAAAGTTAAATTAAATTAAATTAAAGCTTTTTGAAAACAAGTTAGCATATTATGCTGGCTGTTAAACTTTCCCCACTGGTGTTCTCAGAAGCTATGATCTGGGACTTAAATGAAAGTTAAATACACTAAAGAGGCTGCTCATGAATTAATGAGGAATATGGGCATAGCTCAGTGATAAACTCTTAAGTGGAGACTAGCATAAGAAAGAGAATCCAAACTTGAAGTATTTTATCAAACTTCTTAGTGCCATATAGCAAACCATGTTTACATAGGGCAGTAGACCAATTTCTAGGCTGCTGTGAAGCATAACTCTTCTCTCCTTTGCTCCCTACCTTCCAACATTCAACAAACACAGGCACCTTGATAGACCCTAAAAGGAGGGTTGAGATTCAGAGATTAATATATAGTCCCTGAATCCTCTCAAACATGATGAAACTTCTAGAGACACTCAAAAGTGTAGTTCACTCTAAGGCTAACAGGTCCAACAAAATTAGCTACTTTGCCATTATTATAGCCATAGCTTTACCTGTTTATACTTTGAAAATCCAGAATCAATAAGATAATTGTCATCTTCAATAAGTCAGTCCCAATTAGTATGAATATAAACATTACATATCAATTCACTTGGGAGTGCTCTGTCTTTTGTGGCAAATAATTTTTTATTCAAGTTTTTAATTTAATGAAAAACATCCCATTATTAGAGACTACAGGGGAAAAGTGTGAATACTTTTCAACTTTCTTTTCATATCTACATGTTTTGTTAGATTTGAGTTTAGGGACTGATAGTGCATCTTTAAATGACACCTCTGATTATATCATTCTTCTGATATTGGCAGTGTTACTCAGTGCAGCATAACATTCCAAAGAAATGTCAGACTAAGTATTTCAAAAATGATGAATTAATAACATGAGGATTAAAAGACGTCATGATGGAGTGGACAGAAAGCTGTTAAGTATGACCTCATGATATGAGCAAATATGGACATGATCTGTTATTAGACTAATACTAGAATTGTGAATATTTTTTTTTAAAAAATAACATTTGAGGTTGTCAATTATACTCATTTTTAGCACCAGAGCATCATAGAATCGCTGTTAAATAAAGTAGAAGATTCATTTTGCAATCCACATTACCATTTGTGGTATATCAGTGACATTAATAATTATTACCTTAGGCTACTGCAACATCAAAGAGAAAAAAATAACCCTGTGTGGTTCATTTCATAATAGAAGACATAGAGTCCTTGGAATTGAGATGCCACACTTGAGCACATTTAGTGTTCAGCAAATAATTTCTGAATGTCACTGATCCTAGATCATTTTTAAAAAGCTACTTCCCCTTACTTTGAAAGACGTGTTATGCTGCGTTTCATTACTTTTCTCCTTACCTCGTTCTTCTTTTGTTTTAAAATAAGCGATGAGGCTTTCGGTGAAGATTAAGCACTAGCAGGCAGTAACGCAATGGCCCAAACAGGGTTTTAATTGGAACTTCAAATCCTGTGGAAAAATAAGAAATTAAATCATTAATAAAATGCATTTCCCAGAAGACACTACATTGATATATGTTATGTTAGGAAGCCTTCATTTATTTTTTCCTATAAGATTCTTATAGACACACTTGTGAAATCTAAAATTCACTAGCCATGCCACATTAAGATTATATAATGAAATTCCAGCCCTTTCAAAGTTCCAAATATCAAGGGATAAATAAGAAATCCATAACAATTTTCCTTTTACGAATGTTAGCATTTTTATGTCAACATTAATCCTCATGTTTCCTTACAATGTTACAATACATTCATTACTTAAAGCAATCTTGGAAGTACTACAGAAATATTTCAATATGACCCAAGCAAAACCACGGCACAGTGTTAAACAATTCAAGCTGCCACATAGCTGAAAGTTTAGAATGAAATGTCTTTTCTCTAGAGACTTGCAAAGACTCTAATTACAAATGCCCCCATTAAAGAATATCATAAGAACAGTCTTCTAGTGAGTCATAGGTTATACCAGGTATGTGACTGAAGCACATTATAGAAATAAAAATGCAGATGATAAATTGTAGGGTACAAGATTTAGGATACTGTCTAAAAGATACTTTATTATGCATTGGGTCAACTAATAATTATTGAGAAACTCTAGACCAACTTTTGCTTAAGAGTAATGCAAAAATAGTTTATATTGAAGAGCTTAAATCTTCAATATAAACTGAAGATTTATAGTTGGGGGAACCAACTGCAAACGTTACAACTACATATTAATCCATATATATTGAGAGTAATGATTCTAAGGTCATGATTTACCATTCAAATGGCATATTATTATATTTCATAATTGCTTTTGGTGATATGTTTTAGGGGGTAGGAGTTTATTTTTGTAAAGAACATGTTTCTCTATTTTATAAGTATTCAGATGAGTATGTATATATGATACACACTACACTCCTATACGGTGTTCTATAAAGAGATGCACATGCTACTTTTATGCATCACCTTTTACTATTTGGTAGTAAATATAAACAATGACAAATTATATATAGTATAAACACCTAAAATCTTCTTTACTTCCCCTTGCCTCATTGATTTCAAATGGCTTATTTGCTTGGTAAACCTTAGTGCAGATAAATCCAAAGCCTATACTATTGGCATTTAAAAGGTCACACATTTTTCAAGTGTATTCTATCAATTATAACTTGCTACTCTACTGCATTTATTCTGTCATATGCTGATGAGAGGATGTATCCCAAAGATTATCAACAGGATTGCAATTCTCCTCGGCTTCTGTCTTCTGTCTCTAATATACTATTTTAGTAACCGAACAATACTTTGCATTTTGATAAACACGTTCTTGCAAAAAAAAATTTATTGATCACTCAAAATATTTTACTAAGTGCCATGCAAAATACAATGAAATAAAATAAAAAGTTGAAATAGACATGACCTTTACCTTCGGGGTGCTTTATAGTCTTGTAAGACAGATGACAACTCATTACTAAAAAGAAGATGATGAATATCATATAAAACATAGTGAGTGAAAAAGCTACACTAGTTCAGAGGAGGAAAGTTTGCTTCCAACTGTGAGGATCAAGGAAGATTCTGTACAGTATGTGGTATTTCTGCAGGTCTTTAAAGGATTTGGGCAATTAGAGATCAAACAAAGCATTTGGTAGAGAGAAAACTGTATGGGGAAAAGACTATAAGAGGAAAGTGCAGGGCAGATTTGGAAATTAGTGGGCAGCTTTATTTAGCTGAATTACATGGAACTTGGATTGAGGTAGTAGAGGTAAGGCCTGAAGGATAGACGATTATCAAACAATGCAAAGTCATCTGCTTTAGCATCAATTGTTACAGTATTTATGAGAACTAAAGAAGCTATTGAAAAATGTACAGATGTTTGTTGGAGTTGTCCTTCACCTAATGGACTAGAATTTTTAAGTAATTAATTTGATTTAGTTTTGTTGTTGTTGTGGTTGTTCATTTGTTTGTTTATGCCTTCTTTCCTATCAAGTTGTCAATTGTCACTTATTGATGAACTGGTATAGCAGGTTCTGGCAACCTCTTCATTCCTTTCAAATTTGGTGCTTATAATCTACTACTGATTGAGGAATGCCATTAAATTCACTAGACTTGTGTCTAAAGTAAAAGTAAATATAGTCTAAGTAAGGGCCAATAGGACTTGGTTAAATGTGAAGCAGAAGAATCATAGTGCTTGGATTCTGGCTCATGTGTATCAATGGACCCACACCTAGAGTAAATGGGTTCAGAGTGTGGCTTCAGGGTTTCTGTGGTATTCTGGAGGTTATGCCTCTGTTTTTATATCCTAACCCCAATAGTGATATAATGATTAAAAGTTAAGCCTGGAATGAGGGACCTAATACAGAATTTAATACAATTTAGGAGCCAACTGATCCAGGTACTAGATAGAGTCATGAGCCTTTGAGAAACCTATAAAATGATTATGAAGACAAAACAGACACACATACATACATACATACACGCACATATGTTTTCCAGCTTCCTAATCAAAGGCCTATAAAGGTAGAGATTTTTAAAAAAATTGACTCTTAAGAGATATACATTTTCTCTAGATCTTGCTCTTGGCCCCTGTAGATTTCAATGTTCCAAAACATAAATGAGAGGGTTAGGCTAGATGGGCTCTAAGGTTGCTTCCAGCTCTAACATTCTGGGAAACTGTGACTGTCAAGATTTATAGAAATGCCCAATCTCTGAGCCAGAAAAACATTTTGAATTATAAAATTTGATGTTTTGATTTGAATTTTGCTAATTTGAAGCTAAATAACTAAAACCTAAGAGGAGATATGATCTTTCAGAAACTAACTGGAGAACAGATCAGTGGGGCTTAATTAACCTATTAAAGAAACTTGTCCATCACCTTAATCTTTCCAAAGGCCAAAGGTGGTAACTAGACTGTTTGTGTCTACCTACTTAGGTCTTTTAGTAAAGCAAATCCAGTTTGATCATCAGTAAAAAAATTCATGTGATGGCCAACAAAATGGAGATATTTGGTTGAATGTCTTAACTGCATTATTCAAGTGACTAAGAGATAAGGCAATCTTAATTTCCTAAACTAATATACCGCATATTGAAAAAATGACTGGGGAAAAAAGAGTAAAAAATTGGTAGTCTTTGCATTTTTCATCATTACATGGACTGAAAAAGTATCAAAAAAACTCTAAAGCTATTTGCACAACAAATTATTAAACCATATTCAGTATCCTCTCTCTGGGCAGAACTAAAATTAAGTCTCAAATAATTAGAATTAATTTAGTCTCAAAAAGCTGGGAAATCATCACAAATAGTTAATATTTATTGAGCACTTACTATGTTTTGGTCACTGTTTTAAGTGCTTCACATTCATCCCTTCCATTAATTATCTCAAAGTCCCAGTGAAATGAGTGCTATCATTATCCTGATTTTAGAAGTAAGGTGATGGAGGCACAGCAACGTAAATAAATTGCTCAAGATCAAATAGCTGGCAAGTGGTGAAGCCAATACTTGAGCTTTTAGATTATTAGATCATATTGAGCTGAAGCTTACCATTGTGTTTCAATAATGAAGATCCTGTTTGAGCAAACTAAAATAAAAGTGTAAATAAAACAGAAAGAAAAATATTTACCCTACTTGAAATAAAAGTAAGTTGACTTAAGTATATCATTAATTTGTAGGTAAGCAGGTCAGTTATAGCTGAGTCTTATCTGTTTCTTGAATTAAGATTTTATAAGGCTTATATGTAAAACTTTTAAATTAAAACAGTTTGATATAATGTACCTGAAAGCTATATTTATATAGCTACTTCTATCTATATATGCATATATGTACATATATTTCATTTCAAATTGCTGTAATTCAGTCTTTCTTACTAATTCAAATAAGCTTTAGCTTGAATTATTCAATCAAAGTAGGAATCTAGTATGCACCGTCCTGCACTTAAAGGGGTCCTTTTCTTTATTAAGAATGATTGTTTTCTTCAACCTTATTGAGGTATAATTGTATACAATAAAATGCATCCATTTTAAGTATACAGTTTGCGTTTTAACAAATGAAATTATTACTAATGTTTTAGCACCAAAATTAGATCTAATCAGAAAGCCATTCTTACTAATAAAAAAAACTGTATTTCTATTATTCAGGTTTCAATAAAAGCTGACTATCAACCACACAATAATCATCAAAAACTTTAAGCATCTTGAGGTTCCACAAGATAGTATTGTTCAAATTTTGTGCTGCTATTCTCTAGGGAAACAATGTATGCAGTATGATTCTAAGGTATCCCAAGAGCCTCAAACAGTGTCTGGCACATAGTAGGCTTTTAATCCAAATATTTCTTAAATGAATGGAATGAGATATTGATAATGAAAATAAATGTGGGAAAGCAGTGTGGAAACAAATGTAGATATATTACCACAAAGAGGTATTCAAGGTATTTGAGAATGAAATCTAGAGATTAATGATGAAGAGTTTCCCTAAAAGTTACCTGCAGAGGCATCTAAATTGGAACAGAAGAAGTAAAATTATCTCTATTTGCAGATGACATGATCTTATATGTAGAAAACTCTAAAGATTCCACAGAAAACTGCCAGAACTAATAAATGAATTTGGCAAAGTAGCAGAATATAAAATCTACACTAAAAAATCGTGTTCCATTTCTATACACTAATAATGAAATAATCCAAAAATGAAATTAAGAATTCTATTTACAATAGCATCAAAAAAACAATAAAAAATACTTAGGAGTAAACTTAACTGAGGATAAGACATATAAACTAAAAACTACAAAATATTGCCAAAAGAAAATTCAAAGACACAAATAAATGGAAAAACATCTGTGTGCATGGATTGGAAGACAATATTGTTAAGATGTCAACACTACCCAAAGTGCTTTATAGATTTAATGCAATCCCTCTCAAAATCTCAGTGACAGTCTTTGCAGATATAGAAATATTCATTCTAAATCTCAAATGGAATCTCAAGGGACCCCAAATAGCGAAACCAATCTTGAAAAGGAAGAACAAAGTTGGAGGTCTCTCACATCCCGATTTCAGAACTTGCTACAGAGTTACCATAATTAAAACAGTGGTACTGTCATAAAGACAGACATTTGGACCAATGGAATAGAATACAGAGCCCAGAAATAAACCCTTGCATATATGGTCAAATGATTTTCAACAGGAGTGCTAAGACCAACGGGGAAAGGTAGTCTCTTCAACAAATGGGAATGGGAAAATTGATATCCACATGTAAAATAATAAAATTGGACACATACCATATAGAAAAATTAACTGAAAATGGATCAAGGACATATATGTAAGAGCTGAAACTATAAAGCTCTTAGAAGAAAGCAAAGGAAAACTTCATGCCATTAGATTTGGAAATGACTTCGAGATATGACACCAAAACACTGCCAACGAAAGAAAAAATAAATAAGTTGGAATTCATCAAAAACTTCTGTGCATCAAAGAATGCTATCAACAGAGTTAAAAGGTAATCCATGAAATGAGAAAAAATATTTGCAAATCTTGTATCTGAAAGGGGATTAATATTCAGAATATATAAAGAACTCCTATAATTCAGCAGTAAAAAAAAAAAAAACCCAAACAACACTATTAAAAGTAAACAAATGACTTGAATAAACATTTCTCCAAAGAAGATAAAGAAATGGCCAATAAACACATGAAAATGTCCTCAGTAATTAATCATTAGGGAAATGCAAAGCAAAACCACAGTGTGATACCATTAGGATGGCTACTATTAAAAACAAACAAAACTAAATATCAAACAGAAACAGAAAATAACAAATGTTTGTGAGAATGTGGAAAAGTTGGAACTCTTGTACATCACTGTGTGAATGTAAAATAGTGCAGACACTGTGGAAAACATTATGGTGATTCCTCAAAAAATTAAACATAGAATTGCCATATGATGCTGCAATTCCACTATTGCATATATACCCAAAAGAAGTGAAAGCAGAGGCTTGAACAGATATTTGTAAACCCATGTTCAAGTCAGCAATAGCCTGAGGAAACCAATGGCAGATTTTTTTGACTAACTACATATTCAAAGTACAAAAGAGAAGCTGCTTACATTTGTTATTGAAGAAAATGCTCAAAGAGAAGTTAGTGAAAATAAATATTTATTATTTCACTTTCTATATGCATGGGCTTTTTGAATTCATGTTAAGAACCATCAAGATAAAGAAAAGAGCAAACAGAATCCAACAGCACATTAAAAGGATCATACACTGTGATCAAGTGGGGTTTATCCCAGGAATGCAAGGATTCTTCAATATACGTAAATCAATCAATGTGACACACCATGTTAACAAACCGAAGGAGAAAAACCATATGATCATCTCAATAGATGCAGAAAAAGCTTTTGACAAAATTCAACACCCATGTATGATAAAAACCCTCC
>NC_041234.1:98583529-98584900 GCF_002837175.3 Physeter macrocephalus
ACTACTAGAGCTAATCAATGAATTTGGTAAAGTTGCAGGATACAAAATTAATGCACAGAAATCTCTTGCATTCCTATACGCTAATGATGAAAAATCTGAAAGAGAAATTAAGGAAATACTCCCATTTACCATTGCAACAAAAAGAATAAAATCCCTAGGAATAAACCTACCTAGGGATACAAAAGACCTGTATGCAGAAAACTATAAGAAACTGATGAACGAAATTAAAGATGATCCAAACAGATGGAGAGATCTACCATGTTCTTGGATTCGAATAATCAACATTTTGGAAATGACTGTACTGCCCAAAGCAATCTACAGATTCAATGCAATCCCTATCAAACTACCAATGGCATTTTTCACAGAACTAGAACAAAAAATTTCACAATTTGTATGGAAAGACAAAAGACGCTGAACAGGCAAAGCAATCGAGAAAGGAAAATGGAGCTGGAGAAATCAGACTCCCTGACTTCAGACTATACTACAAAGCTAGAGTAATCAAGAGAGTATGGTACTGTCAAAAAAACAGAAATATAGATCAATGGAACAGGATAGAAAGCCCAGAGATAAACCCATGCACATATGGTCACCTTATCTTTGATAAAGGAGGCAAGAATATACAGTGGAAAAAAGACAGCCTCTTCAATAAGTGGTGCTGGGAAAACTGGACAGCTACATGTAAAAGAATGAAACTAGAACACTTCCTAACACCATACACAAAAGTAAACTCAAAATGGATTAAAGGGGCTTCCCTGGTGGCGCAGTGGTTGAGAGTCCGCCTGCTGATGCAGGGGACGCAGGTTCGTGCCCCGGTCCAGGAGGATCCCACATGCCACGGAGCGGCTGGGCCAGTGAGCTGTGACCACTGGGCCTGCGCATACGGAACCTGTGCTCCATGGCGGGAGAGGCCGCAGCAGTGAGAGGCCCACGTGCTGCAAAAAAAAAAAAAAAAAAAAAAAAAAAAAAAAAAAAAGGATTAAAAACCTAAATGTAAGGCCAGACACTATCAAACTCTTAGAGGAAAACAGAGGCAGAACCGTCTATGACATAAATTACAGCAAGATCCTTTTTGACCCACCTCCTAGAGAAATGGAAATAAAAACAAAAATAAACAAATGGGACCTAATGAAACTTAAAAGCTTTTGCACAGCAAAGGATACCATAAACAAGACCAAAAGACAACCCTCAGAATGGGAGAAAATATTTGCAAACAAAGCAACTGACAACAGGTTAATCTCCAAAATATACAAGCAGCTCATGCAACTCCATATCAAAAAAACGAACAACCCAATCCAAAAATGGGCAGAAGACCTAAATACACATTTCTCCAAAGAAGATATACAGATGGCCAACAAACACATGAAAGGATGC
>NC_041234.1:98585379-98602335 GCF_002837175.3 Physeter macrocephalus
GAGTCTGTCATACAGAGTGAAGTAAGTCAGAAAGAGAAAAACAAATACCGTATGCTAACACATATATATGGAATCTAAAAAAGAAAAAATGGTTCTGATGAACCTAGGGGCAGGACAGGAATAAAGACGCAGATGTAGAGAATGGACTTGAGGACATGGGGAGGGGGAAGGGTAAGCTGGGATGAACCTAGAGAGTAGCATGGACATATATCCACTACCAAATGTAAAGTAGATAGCTAGTGGGAAGCAGCCACATACCACAGGGAGATCAGCTAGGTGGTTTGTGACCACCTAGAGGGGTGGGATAGGGAGGGTGGGAGGGAGACGCAAGAGGGAGGGGATATGGGGATATACGTATACATATAGCTGATTCACTTTGTTATGCAGTTGAAACTAACACAACATTGTAAAGCAATTATAGTCCAATAAAGATGTTAAAAAAGAAATGAACTATTAAGAAGGGAAGTAAATAAGTTAAAAAAAAAGAAAGAAACTGTTTCAACTCCAATAGAAAAGAAGCTGCAGTGCTGGCAACTGTTAAAATAAACACTGCTTATTTTCAAGAACAGGCTGGGTGCCACTGGCATTTACCTTAAGGTTGTAACAGGGAAGAACAAATCTGACTCCATATTACATCAGTTTCTTTTACTTTAACCTTTGCATTCTAATGCTTTTGCTTCGAGTTAAGAGTGTTGCCTATAACCTGAAATATACAGGATAGCCCATTCTCAAGGCTCTGACCTTTAAGCGTATAACACGTTTACATTCATATAGAGATTACAAGGTTGTAGAACAGAGAATAACATTTGTCTTGTTGGAGGTTTACAAAAACATCATGACCTGACCTCGTGGACAGGTGCAAGAACAAATGATTCCTACACCAAGAAGCCTGCAACAACCAACAATGCCCCTCCCTCATCTTGCCTGTAAAAATGCTTTGATGAAACCCTTTGGGGAGTTCCTGGTTTTTTTGGCATGAGCCACCCATCTCCTTGCTTGGCCCTGCAATAAACCTTTATCTGCTCAAAAAAAAAAAATAAATAAAGCAAAGGAACAATGATGGCTAGATATAGGAGATAAGGGAGATTAAATATTTCAAAATAATTTCAAGATTTGTTCCTGATTAATTGCCAGCTTTAGTTAGTTCTATCTAACATTTTCCATTTGGAAAAATGGAAAAATTGGCTGGGGAAGTTATTTCCTCTTCATGAGGAGATTAAATAAGATGATCTATAGATTTCCTGCCATGTTTTATTTTATAATATTACAAGCTTTAGAGAAAATTAAGGATAGAACATGTTAGTGTCCATGTTAAGGAGAAAGATCAGGCAATAAAGCAAACATGTAAGATGTGGTCACAGAAGTGGGAAGAGAACCAAGGATTTAAGAGGTTAAGGAAGGAGGGAGTTTAATAATGAAGGATACCTTTAGCTGTAAATATCTCAAAGATAGAGAAGAGATACTTCAAGATCTTCTATAAGACATATCCATCAGAGTTCTAAGGGGCAGGAGACTGGTTGTAAGCAATGCAGAAGTGATAATTTGGTGAAAAGAATGAGGCAAGAAATGTAGATTATTTTTTGAGAAGATTGCTGTCCATAATACTAAAAGATGACTTTGATCATCTCCCCAGTCTTAGCTTTTGTTTCTCTTTACTCTCATTCCACCTCTTAAAATCTGTTGTCTTGCTTGTATTTTCCTACATTTGTCTGGTTTGTTCACACTTACCATGCTGTTTTTGTCTCCCTTCACAATAAGGTGCTTCTGAATAGCTAACATAGTGACTGGAACATGTGGATGCTTTATAGTTGTTTGTACAGTGATGAATGTGTGATAGTAGAATAAGGTAAATTTGTACTGCTCTTCATATGTGCTGATCAATGGATCAATGTCAGTTTATGTGGAGGTCTTCTCACATGTTGCCAGCTTCTGAATTTGGTCTTATCTTGGTCAACACTTATATCCATAATCCAGGTTATCTAATCTGCAAGTAACACAAACCTGGAGTGGTAACTAGATGTTTGTTAGATGATAGACTGAAGATTCACAAAGCTCTCAAGATCCTGTGATTAGGTGATGAAAGGAGATACTTCTATACACACAATAGTTGCATGTAACTTCAGGGGCTAGAGTGATGGACTAAAAATTAAAGACAGAAAATAGTAATAAAAGTCAATTTCACAGGGAAAAATGTAAAAAAAATGAAAAAACGATGAAAAAAAATCAACATAATGTATTTTGATTGAGGAGGCCTGGCTTGACAGCAGTCTCTATGCAAAAGACCTGGGATTCAAAACCACAAACTGATAAAGATAAGTCCATACCATCCTTGCCTGTACTGATAAATATGTAGTGTCCAGACTAAAATACATATGTAGTGTCCAGACTGCAGGGGGTTGGGCATCAGTCCAGTGGATGGGTTGCAACTCTCTGCAGTGGAGTACTCAATCATGCACACCATGCTCTAGAAGGGACATTTGACAAGGGTGGTGAGGATGGTGAAGGGAACCTGGTGGTACCACTTGTTATGGGTTGAATTGTGTCTCCCCTCAAAAAAAGATATACAGGCATACCTTGGAGATATTGTGGGTTTGAAGACCACTGCAATAAAGCGAATTTCACAATAAAGTGAGTCACATGAATTTTTTGGTATCCCAGTGCATATAAAAGTTATTTTTAGGAAATTCCCTGGTGGTCCCATGGTTAGGACTCCGCGACTTCATTGCTGAGGGTGCGCTTCAGTCCTTGGTCAGGGAACTAAGATCCCGCAAGTCCCGCAGCACAACCAAAAAAAAAAGAAGTTATATTTATACTATACTGTGGTCTATTAACTGTGCAATAGCACTGTGTCTAAAAAAAATGTACATACCTTAATTAAAAAATACTTTGCTGCTAAAAAATGCTAACCATCATCTGAGTCTTCAGCAAGTTGTAGTAAGAACATCAAAGATCACTGATCATAGATCACCGTGACAAATATAATAATAAATGAAAAAGTTTGAAATATTGCAAGAATTACCAAAATGTGACGCACAGACACAAGTGAGCAAATGCTGTTAGAAAACTGGTGTTAATAGGCTTGCTTGATGCAGGGTTTCCATAAACCTTCAGTTTGTAAAAAACACAATATCTGCAAAGCTCAATAAAATGAAGTTTGCCTGTATTGAAGCCCTAACCCACCCATACCTCAGAATGTAACCTTATTTGGAGGTAGGGTCTTTGCAGAGGTAATCAAGTTAAAGCAAGGTCATTAGGGTGGGCCCTAGTCCAGTGTGACTGGTGTCCTTATAAAAAGGAGAAATCAGACACACATAGATGAAAAACCATGTGAAGAAGTCATCTTGTGAACATGGAGGCAGAGATTGGGATTAAGCTTCCAAAGCTAAGATGCTTCTGGGGTTTACAGAAGCTATAAGAAGAAAGGGAAGATCCTTTACCTACAGGTTTCAGAAGGAGCATGGCCCTACCAACAGCTTGATTTCAGATGTCTAGCCTCCAAGACTGTGAGGCAATAAATTTGTCTTTTTGTAAGTCACCCAGTTCGTGGTACTTTGTTATGGCAGCCCTAGGAAACTAATAAACCAATGAAGAACCATTGGGGATCCTAGAGAAGAGCAGCTTAGTGGATAGAAGGATTGTGATGGCTTCCCTTTAGTGTTTTTGGTCAATGATTCTTAGTAGCAGTTCTGGCCCAGAAAAAGAAAATTACAACTTCAGAAAATAAAGGGAAAAAAGTAAAATCTTTAGTTTCCTGCTCTGGGAGTTATTTTTGGCTCAAGGATTCAAGAAGAGTAGAATTTAAGAGCTGATTGCCAGTTAGCACAGGAAATTATTGATTTGTTTGGTTTGATTTGGTTTTTAATCTTCACCGTCTTTTCTGTATACTGTTTCCTTCATTATATATCCTGTGTTTGTGCCACTGACGTATTCATATTGGTATATATATACACCATAATAATTTTTAAAATATTTATTATTTTTTCCCCAGAGTTAGATATACTTATTTATTTTCTACTTCTATAATAAAAATAAAAATTATATTCACACAGTTCTGATTTTAGGGGACAAGGGCACAAAGGATGCTCTGTACATAGCTGTAAACCTGTGGCAGCATTAAACATATTCAGTAGTTCCACACATTTGAGTCGTTACAATCTGAGTCTGTTTAACTCTGGCTGATGCATTTTTTAAAATTTCCTAGGTGAAAAAGGAATCCAGGAAAAAGCAGGCAGGCAGCCAGTCAGTAAGCTAGTGATATCCATGAAATATTTGTTCATCTTGGCAGTCATTCTGGCACTGTGCTTGTCTTCTGAGAGTAGGTGTCTGACAGGTATTCTTTTGATGTAACCAATGAATGAAATGCTGTTGGTAGCCACTATGCCATTAGTTCTTGCCTAATTAATATAACCAACCAACCATTGATTCCTTTGAGAATATATAGGGCCTATGGACCTGGAGGTAGAGTGAGTAAAGTAATGAGTGTGGTTTTCTTAAAGAACACTCCAGAATTCAAACACACAAGTGACTGTTAGCCCATTCAAAATAGTTGTCTTGGAAAGCTAACCTGGATACTCCATATTTTTAAAAAAACGCATACATTTTTGGCGATTGTCAAGGTAGGCCAAATGGAAACAAATCCTGTGAAGAGCCATTCCAGTATATAACTTAGTCTGAAAGGCCTGAGAGGCACAATTACCAGTTGTTTTGCCTTTCTAGGCCCACTATCTGGGAACAAACTGGGAGACCTGCAGAAATAGAATTGAGATGCTAGGACTCTCTCTAGTCACTCAGTTGGGCGGGGTGGTCGGCCTACATTGTTGCTATGTCCCAACAGAGCATGCTGTACAGCTTCTTCCTCAAGTCTCCAAAGCTGAATAATGCCAACAAGGCCCCAGTCAGGGCCTCAAGTGAACGCAGAGGCACCTTCCCCCTTTCCCCAGCGGGGATGTGGCCTGGAACAGCCCAGAAGGAGGGCCCAGGCCAGGCCTGGACACCAGCCTCAGCGGTTTCAGGAACTGGGGAGGGAGACTCACCTCTGAGGCTTGGAGGTGTGCGGCCAAGCCCTGGGCTCTGAGGAGGTGAGGCTGCACACTGGCTTGAAATAATGTAGCAGCTGAGTTTGTAGCATTGGAGTGGGTGATGTATATCATCAACAGGGTAGGATGAAATAGACTTCAAGAAGAAGGGTTGGAGGGAAGAGAATGGGAAAATTTGGAGGAAATGCTTTGGCCAGGTTGGGGGCTGGGTGGAGGAGAGGGAGCTGTGAGCTACTGGGGATGAGGAGGAGAAAGGGGAGATGGGAACACACACACACACACACACACACACACACACACACACACACACACACACCCTTGGATCTCTTCAGTGGTTTGCAGGCATCTCAGGGCCTGGTGAACATGATCAGTTGGAATGTAGGAAGAAAATATTGGAATTTATATTTAATTTTAATCTTTTTAGAAAATCTTATTTTCATGGAGCTTTATGATGTACTTAATAATTAGTATACTTACTACATACATATAACTCATAAATGAATAAAATCCATATATTGAGTTACAAGTTCATTTGTAAAATGTGGAAAATAGTAGTAACTAATTTATAGGATTGTGTCAAGATCAAATGAGTTAATACATGCCACATACTTATAAGAATGCCTGGAAGACAGTAAATACTATATAAGAATTAACTATTGTTATTACAGTGTTCAGTTGTAGAAGGTTTGGTGAGCTTGGCTCCCAAGAATAAGAGGAGATTGGTACTCAGTAAACGTTAGCTATTATTATTATTGAAACAATTTCTAAACAGTTTATATCTCCAAATCCTATCAAAATGACAGCAAAAGTATAAAATAAGATTAAATGAATAACAACACTGGAAAACTGGGTAGGTGGCATTAATGAACCAGAAGCCCTGATAAACGTCTGCATATTATGAATTAGATGACATCAGGTTGACAGTGAAAACAGGGCCAAGGAACTATAATACAATACACTTGAAACAGAGACTGATGGAAAATGAGTTTTCACAGGAGAATCTGTACTAACCCCCAAATTAGAGACAGAAATGATTAGTTATGAGGGCATAGATAGTTTATAGGGATGATCAAGGGGGTAATTAGTTTTAAAAGTGCTAGAGGTTGGGAGGGGGGGTCCTTACCTGCAGAATATGCCACAAATGGCACACAAGCTCCGTAGCTTCAAGGCAAGGTCCTGGGCATACTAAAGGGAGGCGCAAAAGTATACCTCAGTCACTCATTTGAGTCACAGCTCCAGCAAGTCTCGCCCCAATTCACAACTAGAGAAAGAGTTAATATCACAAGTGCTAGGAAAACCCACTCTAGTTACTAACTGTGGTCAAATAAGACCCTCATTTGTGAAAATGAGCAGAAAATCACGATTCATCACACTTTTGAAGGAAAACAGCAGAAATAGAAGAAGGCACATATTGATCAGAGAAACCAATCCCTAAGCAAACCAAGTTATCAAATAAATAAAACAGATGAGAACTTTTAGAACCACTGACTGTGTCTGTAAAGTCAGGAGAGTACTGAGCTCTACAATGGGATTCTATGATAATGAAGCAAGCAGAAAATTCTACATAAATATGGGAAATTAAAAACATGATAGCTGATATATTAAAAATCAGTAAGAGGGCTGAAATGGCAGAACTGGCATACATGACTACTGATATCGAAGACCGGACCAGAGGATTCTCCTGGAATGCATTGCAAAAAGATGATGAAAATTATCTTTTTAAAGAGAAGACTTAAGAAACATAGAAAGTATATCTTAGACAAAAAAAAGGAGAAGAAAAAGAAAATGGAGTTGATGGAAGGGGAGGGAAGGAAGAAATTAGTTTTCTTGAAAGACTTTCTTCTCTTGGCTTCTGAGAAAATACTGTTTTCTGCATTTCCACTTACTTTATTGGTTACTCCTCTGACTCACCCTCTTCCTTACCTTTAATACTGGGATATCCTGCAGTTCAAACCTCTGTCTTCTTATTCTCTTCTCTATCTAAGCTCATTCTTTAGATGACTTAATCCTGTCCCAAGGATTTAAACACCATACATATGTGAATGATTTCTAAATTTATATCTTCACCCATATTTCTTCCCTGAACTCATATGTTTTATTGTTCACACAACATGTGTACTTGAAGGTATAACGGACATAGAATATTTCACATGGCCAAGCTAAATATTTGCTTTCTCCAACTAAATATGCTCCTCTTGCAGTGTTCCTGAACTCAGTAAATGACTGAGTTCACTTATTCAATTGATCAGACTGCAAACCTGGAAGTCACTCTTGACACTTTTTTTTCCCTCCCCAAAACCAAACTTTCAGCAAATCTGTTGGATCCTACCTTCAAAATTTATCCAGAACTATGTACTTTCTCGGCCTCAAATATGGATCCAGCCGTTTCTTTAAGAAATCCTGGCTCCTTTCAGTGGGGGAATGTAACTTAAGCACGAAAACCTTGTTAGAACATTACTCATTGCTACTGGGGTGTCATTGTTCTTAGGCTTTTTAAGGGAACAAAGCTAAGAAGTACCCCTTTCAATATTTGTATTTCCTTTATTCCACAGTGAGAATCCTTCCTCCCAGTAATATCAATATTTTCTCTATCCTAGAATATACACAGTTTCAGAATAATAAACCAGTATGAGGGGTGGGATAGGGAAGGTGAGAGGGAGATGCAAGAGGGAGGAGATATGGGGATATATGTATATGTATAGCTGATTCACTTTGTTATAAAGCAGAAACTAACACAACATTGTAAAGCAATTATACACCACTAAAGATGTTAAATAAATAAACGAATGTGAGTTCTGAAAACAAACATGAATAAAGTTCAAGTTTTCTATATATATTTTAGTGTGTTTAGACTATATCCCTGCCAGTGTAGAGCCAGAGTATTAATTTAAATGTTATTTGAATTAATTTTTTTTCTTGATGTGCTTGTGTTTTTTAAAATTTATTTTATTTATTTTTTTATACAGTAGTTTCTTATTAGTTATCTATTTTATACATATTAGTGTATATATGTCAATCCCAATCTCCCAAGTCATCTCACTACCACCAACAACAACACCCCCACTGCTTTCCCCCCTTGGTGTCCATACGTTTGTTCTCTCCATCTGTGTCTCTATTAGGTCCAACCACATCTCTGCAAATGACCCAATTTCATTCCTTTTTAATGGCTGAGTAATATTCCATTGTATATATGTACCACATCTTCTTTATCCATTCATCTGTCGATGGGCATTTAGGTTGCTTCCATGTCCTGGCTATTGTAAATAGTGCTGCAACGAACATTGGAGTGCATGTGTCTTTTTAAATTATGCTTTTCTCAGGGTGTATGCCCAGGAGTGGGATTGCTGGGTCATATGGTAATTCTATTTATAGGTTTTTAAGGAACCTCCATACTGTTCTCCATAGTGGCTGTATCAATTTACATTCCCACCAACAGTGCAAGAGGGAACCCTTTTCTCCACACCATCTCCAGCATTTGTTGTTTGTAGATTTTCTGATGGTGCCCATTCTAACTGGTGTGAGGTGATACCTCATTGTAGTTTTGATTTGCATTTCTCTAATAATTGGTGATGTTGAGCATCTTTTCATGTGCCTCTTGGCCATCTGTATGTCTTATTTGGAGAAATGTCTATTTAGGTCTTTTGCCCATTTTTGGATTGGGTTGTGTTTTTCTTTTAATATTGAGCTGAATGAGCTGTTTATATATTTTGGAGGTTAATCCTTTGTCTGTTGATTCATTTGCAAATATTTTCTCCCATTCTGAGGGCTGTCTTTTCGTCTTGTTTACACTTTCCTTTGCTGTGCAAAAGCTTTTAAGATTCATTCAGTCCCGTTTGTTTATTTTTGTTTTTATTTCTATTACTCTAGGAGGTGGGTCAAAAAAGATCTTGCTGTGATTTATGTCAAAAAGTGTTCTTCCTATGTTTTCCTCTAAGAGTTTGATAGTGTCTGGTCTTACATTTCGGTCGACCATAGGTGTGTGGGTTTATCTCTGGGCTTTCTGTCCTGTTCCATTGATCTATGTTTCTGTTTTTGTGCCAGCACCATAGTGTCTTGATTTCTGTAGCTTTGTAGTGTAGCCTGAAGTCAGGGAGTCTGATTCCTCCAGCTCTGTTTTTTTTTTTTTTTTTTTTTTCTCAAGATTGCTTTGGCTATTTGGGGTCTTTTGTGTCTCCTTACAAATTTTACGATTTTTTGTTCTATTTCTGTAAAAAATGCCATTGCTAGTTTGATACGGATTGCATTGAATCTGTAGATTGCTTTGGGTAGTATAGTCATTTTCACAGTATTGATTCTTCCCATCCAAGAACATGGTATATATCTCCATCTGTTTGTGTCATCTTTGATTTCTTTCATCAGTGTCTTATAGTTTTCTGCATACAGGTCTTTTGTCTCCTTAGGTAGGTTTATTCCTAGGTATTTTATTCTTTTTGTTTCAATGGTGAATGGGATGATGAGCTCTAGTAGTCTTCTGGTGGCATTTTTAGGATTATCTATGTATAGTATCATGTCATCTGCAAGCAGTGACAGTTTTTCTTCTTCTTTTCCAATCTGTATTCCTTTTATTTTTTTTTCTCCTCTGACTGCTGTGGCTAGGACTTCCAAAACTATGTTGAATAATAGTGACAATAGTGGGCATCCTTGTCTTGTTCCTGGTTCCTGATCTTAGAGGAAATGCTTTCAGTTTTTCACCATTGAGAATGATTTTTGCTGTGGGTTTGTTGGTCTATAATTTTCTTTTTTTGTAATATCTTTGTCTGGTTTTGATATCAGGGTGATGGTGGCCTCGTAGAATGAGTTTGGGAGTGTTCCTTCCTTTGCCGTTTTTTGGAAGAGTTGGAGAAGGTTGGGTGTTAGCTCTTCCCTACGTGTTTGATAGGATTCACCTGTAAAGCCATCTGGTCCTGCACTTTTGTTTGTTGGAAGATGTTTAATCACAGTTTCAATTTCAGCATATAGTGAAACTCCAGTATATCTCTAACTGTAATGCCTATAGTGCTTAAGAAAGATAATTCATTCGTTTTTGTTTTGGTGTTGCACTAACCTGAAGGGAAATGTATTAAATGACTTCTATATATCTCCTACAGTTTTCTGATTCTAAGATGTTCATCCTTTTGTATGTTTGCAGTATTTTAAATGAAAGAGAAGTCTTAAACTCAGCATTACTATTGTTGATTATAAAGCAACTATTATTTCCATTTACAACCCTGCACGGATTCTTTATTTGATGAAAGTTGGTCAGATCTTTCCCTAAGCATTTTTATTTCAGAGAACTGATGGACGGACGGGGCCAAACTCATAGAATATGAAATTCATCACTGCATAATACCCATTCAAATGGTAATAATAATTCTCAGGTATCTATCTTCCCCATTTTTTTGTAATTTATTCATGCCTTCTATTTTCTTTTCCTACTACTGTTCACTCTTTGGCTTACTGTTCATTAGCATATCTAACAGATAATGAACAAGAAAGGCAAGGAAAATAAGTTGAAACAAATCAGATTGTTTTATTATTCATCACCAGATCTCAAAAAGCAGCTGTAGGAAGAGATTGGAAATTAATTTTTAAATGGATATTTTGTATTATCTCAGTCTTACCTGATGCCTATGTATCACAAAAAATAATCAACTTTATTATTGACAAAACTAAATCTAGTGTTTTTGATCTTATATGTTTGCTAGACTGCTCTTTCAAAGGGCAGTTTGCAGAATATTTCATAAATATTTCACTGTCTTTCAATTCAGCAATATTTATTAAATTTTTAAAAATTTCTATAGGTGTAGAATGCCTACTACAGAGCTAGAAGAAACAAAAGATGCATTTGATATGGTTGCTGCCCTCAGGGAGTTTACGAACCAGCTAGGGAATCTGGCTTACACACCTAAAACAGATAATAAGAAAAGACAGCAAGCTATCATTTAACATCAATGAAAAAGGCAAAATCTATACTAATGAATAAAATAAGAAAGTATAAAATTTATTTGACACACTCTATCTCATTTCTGAAATTAACTATTATTGGTACTTCCATTCTAATAATGACCCCATTAGTAACAGACTCTAATCATTAGAGATAGTTTCTTTGTCTTTATCAAGCATGGAGTCAACTAAGACTTTGCTGAATGGTTCAAATTATATTTTTATTATAGAAAATATCATTGGTTTGACAGGTTATATATGTTTAGGTTTTTGATGGAGTTAAATGCTCTGACCTAACTTTTTTCTTCTAGGGAACAAACTCTTAAAACAAAGACAAATAAAACATCATTAATATGACAACATATTTTTTTCCTTTGAATTTTTCTTGAGTATAAAATTTGTCATTTGGCTTGAGACAGCAGTATGTTGGTGAAATATGATTTACAGTAGAATATTCCTAAGTTATTTGGTTAATAGGCCACATTGCTTGGACAAAATTCTGCATAATTAATACATATAAAAATCTATCATATACCTACTATGTGAAAAAGATTCTTTGTGTTATATATTCTTCCCATTTCCCCTCCTTTTAATGAATAATAGACTAATCTTCCTATAGTAATAAGACAAACATTGCTGTCTGAGAAAGCAATAAGAAAATGCCCAATATTTATAAAATTATAGCAAAATTATGATTACATATCAAATAAAAAGATAATTATTGTCACAAGGTAAGAAATATCTGAACTGTGACACATAGAAGAATTTTATTTTTTAAGACTGAGACTTCTAGTGATTGTGTTCTCTGAACTGTGAGTGTTTATATATGATGATAAAGAGGGCCAGGTGATAGATTCCATCCAGCTGTTGGTTTTTCACAAAGAGAGATCTCCAGATACCTAAAAAAACAATTTTCTCCTTTTTAACCTTCCTCAGAAAGTGTAAACAGCTTGGTTGAAATCCTTCCCCACACCCCTCTTCCTGGAGAAACAAGTCACATTTTATAGCGATGCCTATATCGTCATCCACATTAAAAAATAAAAATAAAATAGAATAACAAACAATTTAGTACAACAATCACCATGTATTCATTGAGACTTACATTATATAATTTCCTTTAACATTCTATTAAAATTACTGGTTGGTTCAGTTAAAATGATCTGCTTCACATCACCCAATTAAAAAACAAACTTAAATATGTCTTGTATTATTTCTAAGTCTGTCTACACAAAGTCTAAACAACCCATAGCAAAATGAAAAGTTCAATCAGTCCCACTGTTTAGGCTATACAATGCCAAATTACCAGTTTGAATTTTCCCCACTGAATTGGCCAGATGTTTTAGCATTTTGCAGACACAGCCTAAGAAAGTATTCAACCACTTACTACAGATGATTGTATCAGAGGGTGGGAATTCACATGCCTAGCCACACTCATACAGGCAGTAATACACCCTTTGCCTAAAGTGAAGCACACCGTATAATTTTATGATGTTATGTCAGCAGTCATATTTTATCTTACACAGAAATTATGAGGACATACTGCAGTCATATAAAACAGGATTTTGTTTTACCTAAGCTCTGATGAATTAAGGTAATTTATTGTGCATAGTTTTTTGCATGTGTTTAAAATGTCTAGAATATGTAGTTATATATATACTTTTTTGAATTAGTGATCCGAAGATTTTTCTAATGATAGAATTGTGAGCTCCAGGCTGAATTTTTTTTTTTAATGTGATGATAGATTTACAATTCAAAGGAACATAAATGAACAGAAATGCCCTAAAAAAACAACTGTCTACCTGACTGATCTAAGAAAATGAACACTGAAAACAAACTGCCCTATAGTAGACTTAGTGGTAAAACTGATCATCCTGAGCATAATGAATTTATTTTCTTTTACGCTTATTATGAACTTGGCAAACTGTCTCTGGTATAATTATTTGACTGTAACAATGAAGAGAAACAGCAAAAGCCCAACATCCAAGAGGGATCCAGAACTGCTTCTGGGAAATTTGAGGACTCTGAGAAAACTTACTTTCAATTTGCAATTCTTCTTTTGCAATTAGAGTTAGGGATCTCTTTATCCTTAAGTTTCTGTTAAGCCTAATTAAAGGGCATAAGTGTCATTGTGGAGTACAAAGGAAAAGAAAAGGAAGTGAGAGAGTGAGAGAAATGGTGGTTGGGGAAGGATAGAAGAGAAGGAGTGGGGGGAAGAAAGAAGAGAAGGGAGGGAGGGAGAGGAGAGAAGAGAGGGAGAGGCATCAGCACAGTAGTAGAGTAGTGTTGGCATTCTTGAAGTGTGGTGTAATAAGTAAGCATGACCTAAGCTGTCAAATGAAATCAGGTTTACCCATTTCAGGGTAGTCAAGGAGTCTTGAATATAGTGCAAGGTTAAATGATTTCTGGTGATTCCATATGCAAAAATAGTCAACATGTCCATATTTCTTCTTAAATAACACCATTTCCCCAAGTTTTCTTGGTTGCATACTTGCTAGCACCATAATATGCTAAAAGCAATTCCTTTAAGTAAGTCTTAAAGCTCTGTCTTTTTTTGTAAATGACATTGCTAATAAGGAACCTTTTAGAGCAAAGGAAAATGGGCTCAGTTAAACATGTTAGTGCTGTTCTACAAGATTCTGGTATCAGAAATTCTAAATTACAAAAATTTCCATTAGTGCATCTGTTTATAAGCAGCCTGTATGGAAAAATGAGTGAACCATAAAAAAGTCAATACCACGGCATGATTTTATGTAGCAAAATTCAGCTAGTGAGGTCTATGATGCTTAGGAGTGCCAAACAATTACATTTCTGCCATATCTCGTCCCCCCAGAAAAGATTTCAGCTGCCTTTTAACAAGAGCTACAGATGCATTATAATCATTGCAGCCAGCAAAAATAGGCAACAGCAAATAATAGATGGAGGCTGGTGTGGAGGTGGGAGAGATACTTAGCTTCCTGGCAATCAAAGTAAAGAAAGGAGAAATAATGGACTAACTCCCATTCTCAAATAAAAAGAAGCAACACAGATTTTCAGATAAGACAAACTCTCTGTCGAAGGCCTCATCTTTGAAATAAAGTATTGGTGTGATCCTTTATGTAAGAAGTATTAGGCAACAAAATACTGTCTTGGATAATTTTACAAAATAAAAGCATAAGGAGAGCCTTTATATGTTTTTCAATAGTGAGTACAGATAAGAGTAAAGAGAAAACATGAAACTGTATTTACTGAGGCATTTCTATGGGGAACTATAATAATATTAGTTAAATTTGCAGAAGTCTGACAATCTGATTTGATAGAAAGCTACAGCATAGAGATTCTGACAACTTCATTTTTATGTCAGTGGCTTTTAACTGAGCTAGTCATTAAAATAATCTGGAGATCTTTAAAAATATACATCTGGTTCTGATTCTCTAGTATGCCGTTTCAGTATGTTTGAGATGGGGCTAAGTATTTTTTAAATATCTATTTTAAAATGTCTCTTTCTGGTTGGCTCTTCTGAATATTTGACATCCTTATTCTCTGGGTTTCCTCAGAATGCAACCAGTATAATTTATGCCTGCTGTAAATTTATGTTTTCCTGATGCTATTTTATTATCATTTATTTCTTTTCCCTCTGGATCCCAAGAAGATATATTATAGACTTTTTTTTTTCCAGGTGACATCTAGGAAACCAAACTTTCAAAACTGTAAAATTTTAACTGATAGGTATAGCATTGGCCTGAGTTCCTGGAAACTCTACATGGTGGCATGGCTTAAAATTTTTTTCGTCTAGATAAACAAGTACACCAGTTAACGAATAAAGAAGAGAATTAATTTAAATACATTGAGCGTCTACCGTGTGCCAGGAATTGTATCACTTTATATCACTTTATATATGTTATCCCATTTAACCACCAGAGCAATTCTGGGAGAGTTATAACCCCCATTTTACATATGAGAAAACTCAGACTCATAGAGGTTAAGCCTTGCCCAAAGTTACACAGCTTAAAAGTGGTGGAGCTGAGATTTAACTGTCCTTAAAACCAGTGATCGTTCCACTCTCCCATGTTGCTTCTATGGTAGGTTATACGGTGTGCTACATACTGTGAGTTCATGATGATAACTGATGGCATGGCTTAAAATCAGGCAAAATGGTATATAGTGCTCCTTCTTACTAAGCAAGAGCAAAAATAAATTATTTTTTTGATTCTTAAATTTATTTATGAATCCATTGCTCTTCAAAGCCTATTGTAACTAAGATTGCTTCTCTATCATTGTGCCGATGATCCTCTGGTCATTTTATGAAGGTAGAGATTCTCTTTTTGCCATTGAGAAATGGAACCAATAGATAATACCCAGGTGTTAAAAATGAAAACACACAGCAAATAAAAACCTTGATTGAAAAAATTTTGAAATACCAAAAAGAGGAACCTTAAAATCCCATTAATAAACAATTACCAAAGAGCCAGAATTTAAATAGATCTTGTTAATTGTGTTTATCTCAGTGTGAAGCCATGTCAGAAAGTCTAAAGCAAATGTATTTTGTTAAAAGTACTACTGGCACAGCAGGCCCTGAACATTAAAAAGGAAGCTTGTCATTATGGGGCTGCAACTGAAAGAGGAGACTAACATGGGTCTAGATCATTAATATTATATTTTAAACTTGAAATGCTGCATTTTAAAGCTGTTTATGTCCAACAGAATTCCCTACTACCCTGCATTTGTCTTAAGGCTACTTGAATTGAGCATTTATAATCTGTTAAACATCAAGTGAATCACAACTTAGGGACTTGGCTTATTAGTTGTATTCAGAGTTGTAATACTAGTGTGCTTGAGACTATTACCAATATTAATTGATATAAAAATGATTTTCCTTTTGGATAGATTACTGGATGTCTGTCGTGTAACACACATAGAGTCCTATAATCTGAGAAGTAAGAATGAAAATCTTTGATAGGGTATCTGGTTCAAGATGATAGACAGCACACATTTATATCCTCTCTTTTGGAAAATCTTCTGAATAAGAGTAGTGAAGTATTAAAGATAGTAAATCTGTAAATTCACTGAAAATAGGAAACTCATTAAAAGATCAGGGCTATGATACATATTCTAGAAGATGGAAGAAAGGTGAGACCACATTAATGGATAATCTACAAAGGTGAGAGCCAGAGCTCAGGGCTTGCACAGAATTCTGCAGCAGAGGTTAGAGGTGCTTTCACCAGAGAGGTGGAATAGGAATAGAATTATACAGCAACAGCATTGATGATCTATGGCAGTGGTCTCCAAGGTTGTGTGTGCTCATCCTAGGGGGTGTGCAAGATGATTCCATGTGGTACACAGAAAAAATAATGAAGTTTCCATTTCTACTTGTTTTCTATCAAAAAATAAGAAATATATGGTGCTTATCAATATTTTATAAACAGATTTATAAACACAGTAGTCTGTGTATGTGATTAAGAAGTATATATAATATATATTTTGATATATTAAATATATAGTATTTATTTATTTATATAAACTGATGCAAATAAAAATATAAATTTATATTTATATAAATTTTTTTTGTTTTTTTTCACGCACACACTGTATTTTATTTTTACAAGAGATAAACTGACACCAAGCATTGTAAATGTATGACCACAACAAAAGCAACAATGATTGCAATTACCGAACACAAAACATACTCATACTATGTCATAATATTGACATTCAGTCCAGTAATCCTCCACTGTAACAGCTCCTTTACTTTGCAGTGAAAATTGATTTGTATATTTTTTGCCTCTGAGTCCTTGTGGGATTTTTTTTTTTATTCAAAGAAAGTCACAAAAATTATAATCATCCTAATCAGTTCACTCAGTCCCATGTTATTTGCAGACTTTTTTTTTTTTTTTTTTTGCGGTACGCGGGCCTCTCACTGCTGTGGCCTCTCCTGTTGCAGAGCACAGGCTCCGGATGCGCAGGCTCGGCGGCCATGGCTCACGGGCCCAGCCGCTCTGCGGCATGTGGGATCCTCCCAGAC
>NC_041234.1:98609999-98692470 GCF_002837175.3 Physeter macrocephalus
ACATTTTTGCAAAAGCATCAGAGTACACCCAGAACTGTCTGTAAATGACAAAAGACTTAAAAATGACCATGGTTAAAGATTTGATGAAAGTTCATAATAATGCAACTGACAAGGAAATTTAGTTATTTCTGAGATATAAATTTTAAAGTAATAGCTAGAATTATGACATATAACATTATACCAGAACATATAAGATTTTTAGAAATTTCATGTAATGTTGAAACATTTATATTAACATATTTCCATACAAATAACCCTAAGAAAGTTCAGTATTAGTTGTTTTTGTTTGTTTGTTTGTTTATACTGGAGGTTCTTATTGGTCATCAATTGTATACACATCAGTGTATACATGTCAATCCCAATTGCCCAATTCAACACACCACCACCACCACCCCACCGCGGTTTTCCCCCCTTGGTGTCCATACGTTTGTTCTCTCCATCTGTGTCTCAACTTCTGTTCTGCAAACCGGTTCATCTGTACCATTTTTCTAGGTTCCACATACATGAGTTAATATACGATATTTGTTTCTCTCTTTCTGACTTACTTCACTCTGTATGACAGTCTCTAGATCCACCACGTCTCAACAAATGACCCAATTTCGTTCCTTTTTATGGCTGAGTAATATTCCATTGTATATATGTACCACATCTTCTTTATCCATTTGTCTGTCGATGGGCATTTAGGTTGCTTCCATGACCTGGCTATTGAAATAATTTATTATATATATAAAATTATTGATGGATGTCCTTTTTTGTAACTGATAGAGTCTGCAGAATGGCTGTGGGGGTCAGCAACACCCCTATCCTGGCCAAGATGCTATTTTCTAAAGAAATGAATGATCTACCAGGAAGGGGGGGATTAGTGCTCTTTTTATGGTAGTTGATACCTCACAGAAGAACCATCCTCATTTTGGTATACAGAAGAGTGACTGTGTGCCTGTTTTCTGCCATAAGCACTAAAATGTAATCTACTTGTTTGAAGTTAGATCTGACTTTCAGGAACAAGGCTTGTGGAAGAAGACCTTAAGAATGGTAGAAGAATTGCTTGGTAGTGACCTATTATAATCCACCTAGTCTTTCATTTGTAAGTATGAATAGAAAACCAAGCATCATCAGATATTTGAGAAAGACTGGAAACATAAAATAAGCACAACTAACTTTGGAAAAACCAGGAATTTGGAAGAAAATAACTTTTAAAAATTATAGTAATTAATATTCTTGAATCAAAAGGTTCCCACATTCATAAAATAAGAGCAGATGACTCTAAGAAGAATAGCCAGAAAACAGGGAAATTTAAATCTGATTAAAAAGAAAATCAACAGAATAAATTCAAATTGAATGTAAAATGAATTGCAAAAATATTGGATATCACATAGATGATGAAAATTTTATTGGCAAACAGTAAGAATCACATGGCAGAGCCATTGGTAAATGAATATCTAGTAAAATTAGATCAGTTCAAAATTGAAAGAAGAAAAAAATTGATAAATATAATGACAGGGTAGATGTTTCACAAGAAGATAATTCAAATATCAAAATTTTAGGGAAATCCTTTTGGAAAATGAATGAAGCCTTCAAATATTTTTGCAAAAATGACCTTTATTTTCATGCAATGAAGTTTAAATGCAAAATGAGGAATATAGTAGAATGTTATAATTTAGTTGGGAAAATTCTTTCCCAGACCCCAATAAAAATTAATACTTTCATTCATTTTTTATTCTAAGAAATTAATGCAAAGTTTTAATTAAAACATAAATGTTATTAAATATAAGATTAAAGAAATATAAATTTTATTTTTTTCCAGGCAAGCTCTCAATAAAACCTTTACTTTCCACTATTTTCATAACTGTGAAATTTTGGTTCTGGTTTTCAGCATTTTCACTTTAAGTACAATTTTTTTAAAACATGGATAAGGAAGTCTTAGAATAGTATGATTTAAGAAGGTTGATGATCTTAGTCATAAGGCAAATAAGACATACATTTCTTATGTCAACAGCCAAAAAGGGAAAAAAAAATCCCTGACCCGTTATGCTGGGAAAAACAAGCTGTGTAAGGATGTAATGATCCAAAAACAAAGCAAACTAAAATGTGGCGTGATTTTGAGCATTAAACGGAGTGTAAGATAGAAGAATGCATTTGACTTTGATGCTTGAAGCATCTTCCTTTAAGAGAGTGTATCATTTTTCTGTAGATCCAGTCATACCACTTGGCCGTACAGTGAAAAATATTCACATAATTCTAATATTGAAAAGTATAATATACATATTTACATAATTTGAACAAACAACCTATAAATTTGGAAATTTTAATTATATTTGAAGTGCAGATTTATGTCATAAATATTGTCAATGTAAAAAGAAAAGGTCATATTAAGTTAGGATGTAAAGGGGAAGAAGAAGATTGCAATTTTTCTCTGACTTAGTGGGGGAATCAATGGCTATAATTTAAAATCAATAAATTAAGAAGTAAGCATTTGTAAAGATAATCAACAGAAGAATTATAAAAACAAAATCTATCTAACAGATATTGGGAAGACTGGAGAAAAAGAGTCTATTAATTGAGCTCAATTCATTTTATTTAAATACTCTAAATTTTCATTTGAAGAATGGGAGTATACGCATATTATTTAGAGTTTTTGACATAACCCCCAGAAAAGCAAAAGAAATAACTCCTAAGCAGTGGGACTGGTAATGTCAGAATGGGGTGGATTTTTTAAAACTTTTTATTTAATACACTTCTGTAGTTTTGAAATTTTATTTCCATGTGTATATATAATACCCTCTTCTTCCTCACTTTCTAATTCCTTCCTCCTGGAGTAACCAATGGTAAAAATTTGATATACCTTCATTCACACCCTTACATCTGCTAATTTTCTCTATTCTCTCTCTCTCTCTCTCTCTCACACACACACACACACACACACGCACACACACACATGCATACATGCATACCTTCATATTAGTGCTTTTTGTCTTTCTGTAGGTGAGATTCTCAAAAGAGTGAGAGGCCAAATTATTAGGCCAAATAATATGCATATATTTATCATAATAGATTTTGCAACATTGCTTTTTTAAAAAGTTGTAGCATTTCATAATCCCAGCATCAATAATGAGAATGCCTTTTCCCGTATCTCTGCCACTACTGGATATTATTATCCTTGTTAATTTTACCATCAGATAGGTAAAAAAAAGTAAGTACATTGTTGTTTTACTTTGAATTTCTCTGACCACTGATGAGATTGAGTCTCCTTTCATATGTATATTTACATTTCAATTTTCTTCCTCTCTGGATTGGCTGTTTGTAACCTTTATACATATTTCTATTTAATAATTAGTCTTTTCTTCATTAAGCATAGTATCTTTTGCTAATTAGTCACATTAACCCGTAGTCAGAAAATTTAGAAAATGTTTGGGACATGAGTATAATTTTTAAATGATTGTTTATCTGAAATTCATATTTAAATGGGATTCCTTTGATTTATCTGAAAGACTACCCATAGTCTGTTATTTATTTGATTTTGTTTATGATATCCCTTGCCAAACAATTAGGTAATTTAATTTACTAATCATTTTCTAAAGGCTTCTATTTTCCTGTCTATATTAAGGAGATATTCCCCACTCCGTGGTAATGTGAATATTACCTGTTATTGCAAAATGTTTCTATTATTTTACTCGTTACATTTAGATCTTTATATGGAATTTATTTTTTGATTATGTCAAGTAGTAGACTTTTTTCTCAATTGAAATCATTTTTTCCAGCACCATTTATTAAACAAATTATGCTTTGTCAACTGAATTAAATGCCAACTTTGTCACATTTATAATATATATTAGATTTAGACACTTATGCTTTACAACTAATCTATTTGTCCATTCTTATCCACCCGACTTTAGAGTAAGTTTACTATTTGATACAGGCTTTATATCACTGCTACTGCACTATCAATTTTAATATAATATTCTAGGCATTTGATGATCTTTACTATTCTATATAAAATTTTATATCATTTAATCCAATTCTAAAAATTTGGAATGAGTAAAATTATGTATTCATTTGCAATAAATTGAGGTGTTCATGCTATTAACTACCCCTGTGCAGGAAATGCTATTCATTCCCACTAGTTCTGATATGTTTTATGTTGGCCTATAAAATTTGTTTTTAATTTAATTAAATGACTTATTGAGATAATATTCACATACCATAAAATTTACCCCTTTAAAGTATTAAATCCAGAGGTTTTACTATATTAACAAAGATGCAACCATAACCACTATCTAATTACAAAAAAAACATTACCCCAAAAAGAAAGCACATACCCATTAGCAATCATTTCCATTTCCTCTCTCTCCTCAGTCTTTGACAACCACTAATGTAATCTATGTCTTTATGGATTTGCATATTTTGGACATTTCATGTAAATTGAATTACATAATGTGTTGTACTTTGAGACTGGCTTCTTTTACTTAGCATAATGTTTTCAGAAGTCCATCCATATTGCAACACATATCAGTATGCTATTTTTATTGATGAATAGTATTACATTTTATGGATATACCCCACATTATTTATCCACTGTTCAGTTGATGGGTATTTGAGTTGTTTCCACTTTTTGGCTATTATTATCAATTCTGCTGTGAACACTCATGTATGAGTCTTTGTGTGGATATTTGTTTTCATTTCTCTTGGATATATACCTAGGAGTACAATTGCTGAGCCTTAGCGTAACACTATGTTTAAATGTTTAAGGAAATGCTAAACTCTTTTTCATATAGGCTGTACCAGCAAGATATATGGTGCATATCTTCATTAACACTTAGTATTGTCTCTCTTATTTATCTGCCACCCCAGAGGCTATGGAGTTGTATCACATAGTGATTTTCATTTGCACTGCCCTGATGGCTAATGATGCTGAGCATCTGTTCATTTTTTTAATTACCATTTATATGAACCTTCTTTGGAGAAATGTGTTTTCAAATCCTATGTCCTTTTTGAAGTGGACTGTAGACTTTTTATTGTTGAGTTAGTAGAATTTGTTATATATTCTGGATACTAAAACCTTATAATATATATGATTTGCAAGTATTTCCACCCACTATGCTTTTTATTTATCCTGTCCCCAGAAATCTTCCTAAATTACGTTATCTGCTTTGGTAGTTTTTTAAAAGTAGACTTTCCTAGGTTGTCTACATCAATAATTAAATCAACCAAAAATAAGAAAAATATGTTAATTGGTTTCTAATATTTGTGCTAATTATTTCAGTCTCTTATATTGGATAAAGCTAAAACAAGTCTTTTTTAATGAATTTATTTATATATTTTTATTTTTGGCTGCATTGGGTCTTGGTTGCTGGGCATGGGCTTTCTCTAGTTGCAGTGACCTGGGACTACTCTTCCTTGTGGTGCGTGGTCTATCTCATTGTGGTGGCTTCTCTTGTTGCGGAGCACGGACTCTAGAGTGCAGGCTCAGTAGTTGTAGCACACGGGCTTAGTTGTTCTGCAGCATGTGGTATCTTCCCGGACCAGGGATTGAACCCGTGTCCCCTGCATTGGCAGGCAGATTCTTAACCACTGCGCCACCAGGGAAGTTCTAAAACAAGTCCTCTTAACATGGTAGTTTATCTCATTGACTTATTTCTAATTTATTGAAATTGGCTCCAGTATTCTTCAACTAAAATAATATTTGATTTTGGCTTTTCATAAATAGTATTTTTCATAGTTACTAGTCCTATTTTATTAAGAGTCATACGGAATTCTTTTGGAATTCTATTAAATGTCATTTCAATATTTAAAATATAACCATACTTCACTTTCTTCACTTAATTTGTTAATGTAATGACCTTTGTTCATATATTTCTTAATGATTAAAACGATGAACCATCCTTACAATTTTGTAATTAACTAAATGTGATTCTTGTGTATTATTAATATTTAGATTCACTTATGATTTTGATTGTTAATATTTCATTTAAAATTTTTCAATGACATTAACAAATTATTTTATATCAAAATGAAAGAATCACTAAAAGCCCAATTCAATTATCATTTCCGTATCCCTAACACTGAGCTGAATCTTTTAGATTTCTTTTACTACCCACAATCTCCAACTTAACTGCTTGAATTTGCTAAATATACTTTGTATTCTTAGTTTCCAATACCATTAGCTGTAATATTAGTACATATATTTTGTTTTAACAATTCTTGTAAGAACAACAAGAAGAGCTGTAATAACTATGAGGAAGGGTACAAGGAAAAGGAAGAGAGGATATAATAGATGATGGGTTAGTTAAGTCATAAAAAGAAACAAATGGTGATTGTTCTCTATTATTACTGAAAAATGTTCCAGAATAAATAACTGAATTATATTAATGAGAGAGAGAGATACAGAGAGACAAAGGAGGAAACATAAAGCTTATTAAAGAACATAATAGTTAGGCAAAGGGAAGAAGGGGGATTCTTTTGTTTCTGAGACGAATGTGTGCCTGTTAACTGTGAATTACATCATTGGACTATGACCTAACTGTTTTGATCAGTTCTGTGATTAGTATCAGTCGTAGACACAAGTATTATGCATTTTTCGGTAGTTATGGTTAAGGGGAACAATATGATGTGAATATACTTTAAAAAAATGTCATCCATCTTGCATTATTAGAGTGGAATTAGCTTAAATATAGTAAGTTAATTCCTAAAGTAATTTTGGGTCAATCAATCTCTGATTCTAAACTTTGAACTTTGAGAGGTTTTAGTTGTTCCTGTTGTTGTTGCTGCTGCTGTTTTCCTTTTTATTTTGAAAGAATTTTAGGTTTATTGAAAAGTGATAAAATCATACAGAAGTCCTACATTTCCGTCACCCAACTTAGATCTTCTAAGATGAAGATCTTACATAGCAATAGTAAAATAATCAAAAACAAATAATTAACATTGGTACAATTTGATTAATAAGCTGTAGAACTTCCTTCAATTTTACTAAAGCTTCAACTAAACTCTAAAGTTTTAACTTTTTGTATTTCAGGATTCCATCTTGAGCTTAATCTCCAATCTCTCACAATTCCTCATTTGTTCCATGTATTCCATTACCTTGACAATTTTGAAGTTCAGGTATTTTGACATAGATTACTTTTTTCTTTTGTAAGTTACAATACAAAATAAAATGATGGAAACCACATGTCCCTCCTATTCTACAAAGAAATACCCACTAAGTCTATAGAGTTCCAAAATTAAATGACTGATATCATAAGTCTACAGGCTATTTATATTTGGAAGTTCTTCCCTCAGAGTGGAGACAAATGGAAAGAGATTGGAAATCTGATGTGCTTCCTAATATTTGCTCTGGTGCATTCTCAGAATATTCAGAACCTAGTTATTTTCTGCATATAAATTGAACAACTCAGTTCTGATCTGAATGGAAAATGGATAATATTCTCTCAATATTGAAATATAGTAATTAAACTGATCAGGGAATAATTCTTTCATTTGAAAAGGAGTGTGAAAATGACTATGAAGATAACCATGTTTACATATTCAGAGAATGACCCATCTTATTAGATTCATTATTCCCAAATAAATGGTAAAGTTATTTAAAAACACTATTCTTTTAAAAAGCCTGACATTTTTAAAACATAATAATAATGATGAAGTATAGAAAGATTTCATGAAAGCCCTGTAATCATATTATTGTTGAGATGGGAAATAATTGCTCATTATAAAAAATAAATGAGTCATAGACCTTAAAAACAAAACTATGGTTAGGGAAAGTCTATTTTAAAGAAAACAGTCTATTGGAAAAGGATCTTCAGACAACTTTCCCCCTTGATTTATTACAGCAAATTACTCTCCCTTTGCTCAATGTCTATTAAGCAAACTAAACTAAAATCACATAATTTTTCCTACCTTGATATAAAATAAATTGTTACCTGAGGGAGTCTGGATTTTTGCAATTCATATTGAGATATAATTCCCATCATATGATATTTACCATTTTAAAGTGTTCGATTCAGTGGTTTTCAGTATATTTACAAGGTTGTGCAACCATCACCACTATTTAATTCCAGAATATTTTCACCTCCGCAAAAAGAAACCCCTTACCTGTTAGCCATCACTACCAGCTGCCACCTCCACCCATCCCCTTACAACCACTAATCTAATTTCTGTCGCTATGGGTTTGCTTATTTTGGACATTTCATATAAGTGAAACCATATAATGTGTGCCCTTTTGTGTCTGGCTTATTTAATTAAGAATGTAGGTTCAGCCATAGCATGTAAGAGTACGTCATTCCTCTATCTGGCTGAAAAATGTCCCATTGTATTGAAATAAAGCATTTTGCTTATCCATTCATCAGTTGATGGACTTTTGAATGATTTCCATTTTTTGGTTATTATGAATAATGCTGCTATGAATATTCCTATACATATTTTTGTGAGAACATGTATTTTTATTACTCTTGGGTATATACCTAGTAGTAGAATTTCTGGGTCATTTGATAATTCTATATTTTATTTGAGGAACTGCCAAAATAATTTCCACAGTGGCTGCACTATTTTACATTCCTTTCAGCAATATATAAAATTCCAATTTCTTCACATCCTCACCAACAATTATTATTGTCCATCTTTTTATGATAACCATCTTATTTGGTAAGCAATGGTATCTTACTTTGGTTTTCATTTACATTTCCCTAATGACTAATGATGTTGAGCATCTTTTGATGTACTCATTCTCCATTTGTATGTCTTTTTTGGAGAAAAGTTTATTCAGATCTTTTGCCTGTGTTTTAATTTTGGATTATTTGCCTTTATTGTTGAGATGTAAAAGTACTCCATATAGTCTAGATACTAAACGCTTATCAGACATATGCTTTGAAAATATTTCATTTCACTCTGTGGGTTGTCTTTTCACTTTCTTAATAGTGTCCTTTAGTGCACAAATGTTTTTAAGTCAAATTTGTATATCTTTTTTCTTTGTTATTTGTGTTTTTGGTGTCATATATCAAAAGCCATTGTCAAATCCAAGGCCACAGAAATGTACCCCTCTGTTATCTTCTAAGAGTTTTACATTGTTAGCTCTTACATTTTGGTCTTTGATACATTTTGAATTAATTTCTACATATGATGTTAGCTAGGGACCCAACTTCATTCTTTTGCATATGGACTTTCAATTACCCCAATACCATTTGTTGAAAGACTATTCTTTCCACATTAAATTCTTTTGGCAACCTTGATGAAAATCCATGACTATAATAGTAAGAATTTATTTCTCAATTCTCAACTATTTTCCAATTACCTATATTTCTATCCTTATACCAGTACCATTCTCTCTTGTTTACTGTTGCAGTGTAATTAGTTTGGAAATCAGGAAGTGTGAACTCTAGTCTTTCTTTTTAAAATATGATTTTTGCTTTTCTTGGTCCCTTGAATTTCCATATAATTTTTAGGATCAACTTGACAATTTCTGCAAAGAAGTTTTCAGCAAATTTTGGAAGTTTTCAGCAATTACTTCTTTGAATATTTTTCCTGCTACTTTCTTGTATCCCTCTCCTTCTGGTATTCCCATTACACACAGCTTGTTGCACTATAGGTGTCCCTCATTTCTCTGAACCTCTGATCATTTTTCCTCATTATATTTTCCCTTTGTTGTTTGGATTGTTAATCTCGATTATTCTAGCTTTAATTCTGCTGATTCTTATGATAGTTCAAATCTACCATTGAGCATCGCTAATGAATTTTCTATTTCAGTTACTGTACTTTACAACTCCTGAATTACTATTTGGTTTTATTTATAATTTCTAACTCTTTATTGATATTCTCTATTTGATGAGACAGTTACCTTCCTTTACTTCTTTAAGCATGGTTTCCTTTAGGTGTTTGAACATATTTCTAAAGGTTACTATGAAGTTTTTGATTGTTAAATCTGATATATGGCACCCTACACAGGCAGTTTTTATTATCTGTTTTTTTTTTTCCTGCGTATGAGTTACACTGTCCTGTTTCTACGGATGTCTCCTATATTTTTGTTTGAAAACTAGATATTTTTGGTAATACGTTGCAGTAAAGCTGGGTACTGATTTCACTCCCCCATTTCCAGGGCTTGTTTTTGTCATTGTTTGTTTATATGTTTCCTGATTCAACTGTTACTTTAGTGAAGTCTATTTACTCATTGTGTAGTGCCTTTGGTTTTGCTCCTTGGGAGGGGGTTCACAGGCACACTGGTATGACAGTGATTTTATCACGAATTTCTGTCTCTTTCTCTGATCTCTCTTTTAAGCAATCTACTTCATTTGATATTACACTACACCTATTAGGCTCCACTAATTACTATCTGATTTCTCTATTATATTTTACAATGTCCTAGGACATAAATTTCTCAGTGATCCAACACAACTAACTTTGTACAGGTGTAGTTTTTAAGGCCAGTCTTTGAAGTTTTTTCTTATCCAGATGGGCTCTTCTTGGTTGTCTCTTCCCCTAGTCTTTCTGGTGAACTAGTTGGCCTACTTTTGGCTTGTGGCTCCTAATCAGGAGAAGCTATTGTTTTTGAGAATGCCCTTAGGTTTGAATTTCTCCTTTAGAAAGAGCTTCAGAGCTCTCTTTTCATATGGAATGCCTCTCCCCCTGAGCAAAATCTCTGAACCACTACTCTGGGCACTAGGATGAGTGGTAGTTTCTGGTCTTTTTGGCTTGCCTCTCCTGGCAAGGAACTCCTGCCTTACAAGTGAGATGGATCAAGGGAGATTGGGGCCCCAGTATTCTCAGCCTGCCATACATGGAGTACTCTGTCCTATGGTAAGGGCTGGTTGAATGAAGGGAGCCCCTGACCTCTCAGCTGCACCCACCAGGAATTTAGCATTTTCAGCTTGGAGTTTTAGGGGATTAGAAATGCTGGTTTCTTGCCCCTCCCAGGGAGTTATGAGAGCTACCCTTTATTGGGAGCCAAGGGGAGAGTGAGCCCCATCTTCTTGGCCTCATCTGTTTAAATGTTTAAAATAGATTTTTCTTATACAGTTTCACTGATGAAGAAAGAAGGACTGCCATTGATGACTCTGTGGTCAACTGCAATAACATATGCAAAAGTTGCACCTCCTAAGTTAAATGGTGCAGCTATTTCCCAACCCCTTGAATGTGTGATGGCTGTGTGCCTTCTATGAGCCAGTAGTGAGCTAGCAACCATGACATAAGCAGAAAGTTGAAACGTACTCTTCTTACTGCCAAATAAGCAGAAAATTACATATGACAGAGGTATGTTTTAACATTACTGTGAAGAATCCTGAACTAAACTTCTGGAGGATGAAGAAATGGCATTGAAAAAAATATGGTGTACTCTGATCAACAGCTTGTCAGTGAGGTCATTTTAGATCAAACATTAATTAGCTGACCAACTAGCTGATCATAGACATGTGATAGAGCTCAGCAAAGATAAAAACAAACAAACATCTTAGATGTGAAAAATTACCCAGCTGACCCACAGAATCTGGAGCTAAATAAAATGGCTGTTGTTTTAAGCCAATACATTTTGGGCTGGTTTGTTATACTGCAAAATCTAACTGATATAAACTGGAAAAGAGAGATGAGAGATTCCTGGAAATTGGGAATGTGACAAAGTTTGGTAGGTCCCACAATCTGCATAGACCAGAACCATATTCCATAGTAGCACCCAAAGGCAATCGTGCACATAGTGAAGCATAGAAGCAGATAACTCCTTGGTGTCAAGGGGTCCCTGTAGTCTTGAAAAATAAGGAAGATAACCTTACAACAAATTGAATTTTAGAAGTCTTTTCCCTTCAAGTGTGGGTTAGGTAATTGTTTCACCTAATTTCAGAGAGAGAAAGAGAGAGAGAGAGAGGGAGAGAGAGAGAGAGAGGGAGAAAGTTAAACAAAATGAGAAGATGGAGGAATATGTTTCAAATGAAAGAAAAAGAAAAAAAAAACCTGAAAAAAAACACTGTTGAAACAGAGATAAATAATATACCCAATAAAGAGTTCAAAACAATAAAACAATAATAATAAGAATGCTAACTGAACTGGGGGAAAGATAGATGAACACATTGAGAATTTTAACAAAGAACTGGAAAATATAAAAAATCAGAGCTTACGATTACAATAACTAAAATGAAAAATAGAGGGAATTAATGGCAGATTAGGTGATATGGAAGAACACATATGTGATCTGGAAAACAGAATAATGGAAATCAAACAATCAGAACATCAAAAAGTAAAATAAATTTTTTAAAAATGAGAATAGTTTATTGGACCTCTGGTACAACATCAAGCATACTAACATTTGTATTATAGGGGTCCCAGAGGAGAATTGAGAGACAAAAGGGTATAAAATGTATTTGATGAACTTATGGCTGAAAACTTTCAGAGCCTGAAGAAGGAAACATATATTCAGGTCTAGGAAGCACAGAGTTCCAAACAAGATGACTCCAACGAGACCCACACCAAGATATATCATAATTAAAATGGCAAAAGTTAAAGAGAGAATTCTAAAGGCAGCAAGAGAAAAACAAAGCGTCTACATACAAGCAAACCTCAACAAGGTTATCAGCTTATATTTCAGCAGAAATTCTGCAGGGCAGAAGAGAGTGACATGATATATTTATCATGTGCTAAGAGGAAAAAATCTACAACATAAAATCCCCTACCCAGCAAGGTTATCATTCAGAATTGAAGGAGCAATAAAGAGCTTCTCAGACAAGCAAAAACTAAGAGTTCATCAATACTAAACCAACCTTACAAGAAGTTTACAATGTCTTCTTTAAGTGAAAAAGAAGAGGCTACAACAAGAAATTATAAGAAATTATAGGAAGGGAAAAATGCAAATCAAAACCAGAGTGAGATATCACAGCACACCTTACTGAACATTCCAATCTGCCTGTCTCCTTAAGGATACTCTAGTAAATATCCTCCAACCTCCTTGCTGTCACATACAATAAACAATTTCTAGCTCTTTTTTGATCTCTTAACAACATTTGAGTGTTGCCCATTGTTGTTTCGCATTGCTCCCTTACCACACTCTGCTGGTTTTCATTCTATTTATGTAAATTTTCATATTCACCATACTCATTCTCAATTTTCTTTGCTGGCTCCTATTTCTCTCCATATATCATTCTTTGGTAGGTCCATAGCTTATCTCAGTTTGGTTAATCTCATCCACTTGCATGGTTTCAATTACCTAATTCTGTATCTCTAGCCCAGAAATTGTTCTCCTGAGTTCCGGACCTATATATCTATCTACTTAATGCCCTGTTCACCTGTATTTTGATCAGTCACCTAAATCTCAAAAGTTACCTGCCACTTTGACAGGCCCATTTTGATGAGATCAGACTATGTATGGCAAGCACAAACATTTAAAAAATATGTTTAAAACAATTATTTTATACTTTAAATGTATACTAAATGTAGTTCATACAAGATTCCAAAACTGAAAATATATACAGTGAAAAGTGAATCTCTCTCACTGCCCTTTCCCCTGTTACTTAGTTTTCCAACCCAGGGACAACCACTTTACTAGTTTCTTAGAAATCTTTACAGACATATTCTGTCTGTATGCATATACATTCCATTGAAGAGCTTGTTGTGTTTCCCCCAATATTTAAACATTCAGCTTTTTTTTTTATTGAGTTGGTGCTATGAGCACTTTGAAGTTATGATACGTGACTTCACAATCTTTGCATCCCAATTCCTAGTACAGTGTATGACACATAGTAGGAACTCAGTGCATTATAATTAAATAAATGATAAATTATGCACTGTACTAAAACCAGACAACATAACAATAATCAGACAGACCAAATGGCAATTACATTAGCACATAGTGGATTTTCAAAAGCAACTTCCCGATTTTAATTGTATTAATTTTAATTTAGCTGTTCATTTATTAAATCTTGCTCCAAGCTGTATGTAATTTGATCCATAGTGCTCTTTAACGTTTATCAGTAGTTCTGTTCACTAGTAATTAGTTTTATTTGAAAAAAAGCATAATTAAAAGAAAAATCATGCTATAATCTTTGGTTCAGGTCAAGTTTATGGGAAATCTAGAGGTTCAGAATACAAGCTCCCCTGAAGTGTAGTCTTAGTAGCTAGTGGGATAAAATAACAGCTTCAGGAGTATGCTGGCCTCAGAAACTAAAAACCCATAGAGTGATGACAAATACCAATTTTCTTAAGAAGATAATCTGAACTGGCCTAGTTAGCATATGTTTCGATGTTCAGTAAGGCATCTGATTAAACTTGTCTTTCTCCTTTATTTTTCACGTATAATTTAATTTACTTTTATAGTTACAAATCTGAAGAAAAAGCCTTTTAGTATTCACCTGATTCTTTTCAGGTCACTCAGTGAATATAAGGCTATAATTCCACCTAAAAGGTTCACAGATAATAAACCTCAAGAGCACAGGTTTTTGTAAGCAGTTAACCCTCCATTCTTCCACCTCCCCAACTCCCCGTAAATTATTTACTTTTAAAATACATCATGTTGGCAGAAAAAGTTCATAGTGCAAGAAACACATAAGGAGAGAGGGCAACAGCATATTCCGAAGGATGAAAAAATTGCTATTTGAGGACAGAGATCACTTGGAAATGCAAAAGTACAGCTGTTCCTAATGCAAAAAGTACATAGAAATTATTTGTGTTAAATGAAGCTTCCAAAGTTCCATGGAGACCTAAAGACATTACAGTCTAGACATTCCATTGAGCTGTATGTCACCCAGACATAGCACAACTTGACCTCATTCTTCATTACACCAAATGTGACTTTTAAAGTGTAGTCTCAGTTAGCTCAGGGAACAAAAATACTAATTTTGACTTTAACCCACTGTAGAGGACCAACAAATGCCAATAATTATTTTCTAAATCATTTGTTGCCTTTTCCCGGATCCTTTTCTACAACCTGACTTTCCGCTATCCAAATCTATGTTCCAAAAGAAGCAAAACAAAACAAAACACACAAAAAAATCTCATTTGGGGCTTAAAATTATCATGTCAACTCTACCTGAAGTTAAATTTTGGTCTTTATGAAATGCTAGAGTGCAATATTTTCAACTGCATCTGAATTATGTGAGATAAATGATAACAGATTCAGTGTGTATTATGTGTGATATTTGTTCTTTTGGTATGTGTTCTAAAACAGTTCAAGTGAAATGAAAATGTAAGGATACTAAATTACAATTGGTGTCCAGTATGACCATGAGAGAACAGGGATGCCATCTTCTACAGTAGTCATGTGCATCTCCTTTTTCTACTAATTTTTCTGGGTGCTCAATCTGTATCATTTACCTGGTTGCTTCCCTTAGAAAAATTTTATTTCAGCTAGGAAAAATATGCTGGGTTATTCAGAAGCAATCTATATAGATTTCAATTCTCTATATATACTCCAATGTTAATTCTAGTCTAGAAAGAGGCCAACGTTGGGGAAAGAAGTACACTTCAGAGTTACCATTCTCTCAGTGAGTGAGTGTGTGTGTGTGTGTGTGTGTGTGTGTGTGTGAATAGTTTGAAAAGGTTCATCAGGAGATTCTAATAGAGTTCCTACACCACCACCCTCATCCAATTATTTGTTCATGTTCAAGTCTAAAGTAGTGCCATGGAAATTGAATGTATTGCTCATCTTTGTAGATAAATAGAGGAAAACAACAGATACCTTTGTGTTATTGAGAGATAACTGGGCACGAACCAGGCTCAAAGCTGAGCATGTCCTACATACTACCAGCTCTGCAAAGGTTTGAGGAAGAGAAATGAAGGACGACTGAAGAAAAAGACAATTTTAATGTTTCCTGAGGTAAAGAAGTAGGTCACAGTTGAAACTTAATTTTTCAAAATAAATTCTAATGTTTCAAATTTCTATTAATATTAAAAGAATCGGGGGTTGGTGTTGAGTTGAGAGACTATTGCAGTAATATGGGTGATAGATGACTGGCTTGGACCAGAGTGGTAGCATTGGAAATGGTGAGAAGTGGCCATATTCTGAACATAATATGAAGGTAGAACCAAAATATTTGCTGTGAGATCTTAGGTGGAATATGGAGGAAAAAATGAATCAAGGATAACTCCAAGTTTTTGGCCTAAGAGACTTAAAAAATGCAGTTGGCGTTAACTAAGTTAGGAAATCCTAGTGGAGGAGCAGGCTGAGGGATGGTGATATGGAGTTTAGTTTTCATCATGTTAAGTTTGAAAAGAGTTTGACTTTTAATTTGAATAAGTCTATTCCTTTTATCTGCATAACAATCAATCTTTAAACTTAGTGAATTAAAACAGCAACCATTTAACTATATTTTATGATTTTCTGTGTCCGGAACTAAAATGAGGCTTGGCTGGGTGATTTTTCTGGTCCATGTGGCATTGATGAATGTCACTTGTTGCCATTCAGCTGGCAGATGGGATGGTTTGGAGGTTCTGCAAAAGGTTCCCTCACATGTTTGGCACCTTGGTGGGGATGGGTGGAAGGCTAAGCTGAGCTAGGACTGTCAACCATAGCACAGCAAACTCAGGACAGTTAGATTTCTTACATGGCAGCTCAGAGCTATGAGAAACTATTCCAGTGAACAAGATAAGACCTGCATAATCTTTCATGGCCTACCGTTGGTAGTCACATAGCAGCATTCTGCAGCACTCTACTGGTCAAAAGAGACATAAGCCAACTCAAGGTGAGAGGACAATATATTTCACCATTTGATGGGAAGTGTTAAAGGTTTTGCAGTACGCTTTAAAGCTACCACAAATTCATTGGAGTGTTTCGAGAAGAGGATCAGCCCAATGTGACTTAGGTTTAAAAGGATAGCTCTGAATGCTGTGTAGAAAAAAAGACTATAATGGGAGAGGGTAGAAGCAGGGAGAGCAATTAGAAGGCTATTACAGTGATTCAGGTGAAAGATGATGGCTTTGACCAGAGTGGCAGTAGTGCAAGTGGTAAGGAGTTTTTTTTAATTTCAGATACAGTTTGAAGATAGAACTGATGGGAATTCGATGGGAAAGATGTAAGGAAAAGGGAGAAACCAAGGATGATGTCCAAGGCTAAGTCTAAACAGCTGAGTGCATTTACCTTTATGTGGAATATTGCAGGAATAATGAATTTCAGAATGGGGGAGTAGAAATCAACAGTTTAGTTATTTATCATGTAAGGGTTAAGATACCTATTAGATATCAAAGTGATAACTGGATGTAGAAGCCTGGAGTTGAATCGATTGCTCATGGCTACTTACATAAAGTTTCAAAATACAGATGACATTTAAAAGCATTAGGACTGTATGAGATCATCAAGGAATTCAGTCTAAATAGAGAAGGTAAGAGGACACATGATGACAGACTCCTGGAGAACTCCAATATTTAGAGGTTGAGAAGAGTGAGAGAATTGAGCAAATGATACTGAGAAGGAGCAGCCAGTGAGATAAGAGAAGGACAAGAAAAATTTTATGTCCTGGGACCTAAGTAAAGGAAGCGGATCAGTGATCAACTGTGTTAAATATTAGTAATAGATCTAGTAAAACAAAGACTAAAAGTTGACCCAAGTTTTTGGCAATTTGGAGGTTGTTGTTGACTTTGAAAAGAATGGCTTTAGTGTATTGATGGGGATAAAAATCTGTCTTTAGATTTTTGAGGTGGAAGCAAACAACGACTTCTGAAGAATTTTCTATGAATGGAAGAATAAAATGGAGATGGCTGAGGATATGTGGAGTCAGGTAAATAATTTTGAAACATGGTAGATATAGCACTTCTTTGTGATGAAAATAAGAAAGAATGAATTTATGCTCAATCAATCCATGTAATCATTATAATGTTATTTTTAACATTTTAGCTAATGTTTTAAAGGTATATTTGAATTTACACACATATTATTAAGGTGAAGTTAGGGGAAGCAGTCTGTGTCTTTAAATATTACAAAACTCAACAAAAATTAACTCATATTATTAGACAAAACCATGAATATATAGTGAAGAAGGTGCATTCCACTGAAACATGTTTTTAGCAGAAATTTGCTAACTGGAAGTACATAATCTTAGAAAAGAGGATTTCAGGGAATGTTAACGGGGACAAATCCTGTCAATGCCCTCTTCACAGTATTTCCAACATTGTTCTCTTTATTTCAATTCCCACTTTCATCACCTAATTCTGGCGTTCTTTATCCCTTGCCTGAATTATTACAGGAGAATATTTACTGATTTTACTCTCTATCCCTATACGAACTTATCTAATACTTGGCTGTAAATGTATCTTGACTGGCAGAGTTCTAACTTGGATGTTTTCTGCCTGCCACAATCTCACCTAAGTGAGCTTTTAGCTATATCTCTCACTATTCTTCTATCCTCCTGCACAATATACCTTTATACTCCAAATAATAGTGACTAGTCATTTCCAAAACTAACCTTAAATTTCCCTAATTTCGTGCCTTTCCCTATGACCACTGCTTAAATAAGTTGAAACCATATTTATGAGTAGCAGTGTAGGGAAGTGGAAATGAAGGGGTTGGGGGAGGGGAAAGAGCAATCTGTGTAGGCTGGTTTCTTAATGCTAGATCTGCTACTCTTAGGTGTATGACCATCGGACAAGGTTTTGATCACTGTGAGCCCTTGTTTCCTCGAGTGTAAAATAACTTGTTAGCATTATTGTGAGGATATAAGTGGTATGTATAAAGAGCATCACAAATATCTGGCAAGCTGAACTTGCTCAAAGGTGGTAGCTATTACTGTTATTACAGACTTGATTTAAATGAAGGCTTCTTCCATGAAATCTTCCCATATCCTTTTGCTGTGTTTCCACAGTACATTGTTGACATCTTTATTATTGATATCTCACAATCACTGCTGAACTGTAGTTATTTGTGCATGCATCTTTCTTTCTCATTCCGGGAAATATAATGTAGTAACATTCATTAAAATGTCTGTCTCTGGTGTCAGAAAGACCTGAATGAAAATCCTAGGTCCTCTACTTACTAGCTGTGAGACTTCAGATGAGAAACCTCTGCCTGAGTTTCTTCACCTAAAAAGTACAGATAAAAATAGTAGCTAACTCATGTGGGTTTTGCTAATAAATGTTAATGCCAGGACATGTGTGAAACATAGTAAAGGCTCAATAAATGTAAAATGTACTTGGTTTTAAGCTCTTAAAGGGTGGGAAATGGTTTTGTTACCTTTGTTCTTTCCCTGCTATGTCTATTAGTGTAATGTGTTGCACATTCTAGGTATTCAAATACTTGTTGAATTACAGTGATATTGATGAAGACAATGCGAAATATACCAAGATGATTCATCTTTTGGCTTTGGAGCAGAGTGGAGAATGGTTGAATTAGGGCTTGAACCAGGAGCCTGACTTATGTATACTGTGTTAAAGATGTTCTTTATACCTCATAATGTGGGCATGGCACAGTATCTTATACTTAGTAAATGTGTAACAGATATTTATCAAATGAGTGAATGATCTTTATTTTTAGATATCAATTGCAAAGTAACATTGTTGATTGTTGTTTAGTAGTAAACAATAGAAATTTATTTTTCAATAAAATAAGTTTGTAACCAAAAAGCATCAAGGAAAGGAAAAGATAAAACAATCCAAAGTAAAATTTTCATAGAAAATTCATAGAACTGTTGTGATACTGTGAATCAGAAAACATACCTCTATATTTGTCATCATTTAACTTGAGTTCATAACATAAAGCTTGACTTTTAAAAAATATCTATATACTTACCTGTTAGACAATAGACTTGTAATTGTGATAGTTGCCACGTGAATACAAAGTAACACAAAGACATGGCAAATAAGCTTTTCTTGGGTGTGGAAGACTGAGAGAAGTGGAAATGACACAGGGGCCTATAAATTGCATGGTTTCCTCAAGGTATCCATAAGAGGAATTGTAATGGAAGAGCATCACAAATGTGTGTTTGTGTAAGTGAATGTAGTCTGTGTTTCTGCAAGAGTATGTGAATTAATAGGGTTCTATCTCTGTGTAGGTCTAAGTAAAGAACAAGTAATGTGGAGAATGAAACACAAAAGTTAAAAAGTGCAACCCATTTCTCAAGCCAACTCTGATACTTTCTGTAACTACTGCAAGATTCAGTTTCCCAAAGTACAATTATGATCACAGTGCTACCATTCATTCATTCATTCATTCATTCATTCCTGCCTTCAAAAATGTGTCTTGAACATCTATTATGTATTAGGCTACCTAGACAATGAGGATAAAAAAATGTATAATACTCAAAGGGCTCATAGTCTAGTAAGAGAGACAGACAAGTAAAGTGACTATGGGATTTTCAGAAATAAAACTCAGGAGAACATTGGGTTGGAAATGGATACTGTAAAATTCTAAAGATAGTGGTGGTAATTGTAGATAAAGGAATAGGTGAGATGCTCTAGGAAGAATATGAAGAAACAACATTTAAGGGGTAAACAGGGAAAAGGCTTTGTGAAGACTAAGAAGGAACAGCCAGAGAGGTAAGAGGAAAACAAGACGTAATGGTGAAGAAACAGTTTCAAGAGGAACTTGTATCATTTTCAAAGCAGCAGAGATAAAATAAACAACAAAAAATATTCAGAAAATGTTAGTGGTTCTCCAATTCCTATTAGTATGCATAAACTTACCAGTGTTACACGAAAAAATTCCATAAAATGCTTCCAACCTACTTTCCCCACAAGCATTTCTCTATTTGTCTCCTTCACTTCTACTCTTGAAGGAGTTGGAATACTCATTGCACCATGAACATAATGAGAACTTGCCTGCCTCTGTGACATGATTCATGTTGTACCTCTAAACTGAATGATCTCCTCCTGGATGAGGCACACCTGTCCACAGTCTGACAATACTTCTAGGCCCATATTTTCTATGAAAGCTCTCTTGGTCATCTTTCCTCCTTTTAAACTCTCATAGCACTTTTTACAATAGCTTCCTGGACACTTGTCATATTACATATTGGATTATAGCTATTGGTGCACTCTATATACTTATCCTATTCTCTCTATGCGTTTTTATGGAAGAGTCTGTGCCATACTCATATTCAAAACCTCAGCATAGTACCATGCATATATAGATATTCAATAAATATATTCTGAAAGCTGAGTAAATAGATGCTCAAGTACCCCTAGAAACCAACAAAATTAATGACACAAATATCGAGAATACACATTGAGAAAGCAGCAAAACAATTTCCCATTATTTAGCCTTCAAATTCTCTTTCTGACTTTCTTTCAAGCACAAAGTATCTATTATCTTTATGGGTAATATCTCTATGAGAACATTTTAGGCTGGGGTAGAATACCTTGACTCATATTTCTATATTAACCACAGTAAGCATTCCATATTAATTGAATGATTAATCTTAATTATGTGTTAACTGTGACATAGGGGACAACTATTTCATTATAATGAAAATGTTCATTGCAAAACTTATCAAAAATAGATTGCAGTGCTTGATAAACCAACGGTCTGCAGTATGCAATGTCCTTGTGCAATTCTTGGTTCCCAGACTCAAAGATAATTTGTCAGGAAGGGTGGCAGGTTATTCTTGGTTCACAAAAGAAGAATTCTATAAATGATTTTATGCTCATTTCAGTTGAACTCTGTCCATTTCCTTCTTCAAGATAGAGTAGAACTTAATATTCTAGGGTGCTGCAAACTCTGAACACTAACACTTTTGATTTATTGCTGTAAAAATGAATTTACTTGAAGAAACAATGGGGGAAGACATATATCACAAGAAAAAAAGTTGTTGCAGAATGTATTTCTATTATGAAATAAATGTGGGATTTGAGGTTGTAGGTTATTTAATATTTCTTTTCAGGGGGATCCCTTCAATTTTTTTAAGAGAAAATATTTGATAGAACAATGCTATATTACCTCATGAAAACCACACTTCCTAGAAAGATAATCTTTTGTGCAGTTCAAAATGATTTTGGTAGGTGAGCATAAAATTTGCATGGGGGGTGGAGGTATTGATCATTTAGATTCTAAACAGCTTAGAAGTACCTCAAATTTGTTTTAAAAATGTACTGAAGAGACATTATGAAAGGTGGAATAAATCATGGCTTTTTCACAACTCACCCAAATATTTATTTGCCTAAAACAGGTACAGAAATCTGAAAGTAAACATAGGCATTGACATTTTCTTGACATATTCATAACCCTATAGTTTCCAAAACTTTAATGTTCAATAACATTTCATTAGTATACTCCAGTGTATTTATTACTCTGCATTATTAATACATATAGGTGCCTAGGAGATGTACAATTTGTAATTATTTTTCCTTTCAAAACATAATAGCTTCACACTGGGCTTGTTGCAGCTATGATATTTCATCTCTGAATTCTCCTTCAAACTTTCTAGGGCTGTGACAGAAATGTGTATTTGAACAGAAAAGCTGTCAAGAAGGTGCTGTGGTACTATCCATCACATTTTTAATCCTGACCATACTTAGATGCTACTGAGGTTGGCTGTCCAAGACACTAAACAAAGATTGAAATTATGCCTTCTGTTCTTACGCATCAAAGTAGCACCATTATACCAAATTCAATAGGCCTGTATTACACTCTATTAATTTCCTATTAGTTCTCAGCTATGCAAAATCTAACCATGGTGTCACTATGGTTTAGACATGCAACCTTGATTCCAGCATCAAAAAAATGGAACCTGTCACTTCTAATAATTTTACAGGAGATTCTACAAATGTAAATCCTTTTTCATCTTGTCATCCTTTCATGTCTTTAATGAGTTTGCTCACTAACAGTGTAGAATCTTAATTTAAGTTTCAAAAATATTAACAGCTATTATAATTGAGCATCTCTAGAAGTATACTAATTAAAGTGTAATAAAGAGTAATTTATAATACCCAAAACATTTGCCTTTTAAAACTCCCATCAATATTTAACTGTATATCAGAAAGAAAACAAAGACAATAGTGAACTCAAGATTCCTAGCCAAAGTGCTTATTTTGAGAGAAAGAATCATGTAGCATAACTGGATCATCTACAAGTTAAACTCAACCATTTGTAAAAACAAGCAAACACCATGTACTTAAAAAGCAAATTAACCAGGGATTACCATGTTAAAGTTACATCACAGAAAATAGTTAACTCTTGGGAATAGCACCATGATCAGTCTGACAAGTACTTTACATGAAATATTAGTATATTCTCTCATAGAAGTTTATGCTTTATTTAGATACGTTGCCTTTTTCTGCTATTGCTGACCTTTAAATCTAATTAAAGTCCCTTAAAATCCAGATCTACATCCTTTTATCTCTCTTGACAGCTTTTTATTTGAATGTCTGTAATAAAGTCCACTAAAATTCATAATGTATCAGTAGTAAAAATAGCACTTGCTGTACTAGGGTCTCAGATATAATACTTTAAGCTGAAAGGAAACAACGACTCCAAATTTTTAATTTTGAACCACAAACTTCATTATTAAATTTTCTAAAGATTAAATGGAGTGGGTTTGGTAGTAGAATTATACTGATTTTTTCCTTTAATCTATTTCCCCCATTCCATGTTGTTGAATTATTTTATAAGCAATAATATAACATCAATTTTTTATAGAGAACCAGAGAAACTTATTCTGGTGTTCCAGAATTCTACATTCAAGGAGTCTGAAGCCTTAGGCATTTAGTTGGGGAAGTAACATTACACAAGTCAAGTCTGCCAAACCGCAATTGCTCAAGTAATCCAAGTCTTGGCTTTCAGATTCAACTGTAAATCTTAACTGCTTCAAACTGTGCTTCATCATGACACAAGAAATTTTTTTCTATATACATTGGACACAGAATACTTTATTCATTTCAATCTTTTCTGTCCATTACCATTCTAGAAGAGCGAAATTGCTGAAAGTCTGCTTTTATCTCAGTTTCAACCGCCAGGGTGCCAATTTCAGCATAAGTCATGATATGTAGTAGTACAAAGTACACATGATATGTAGTAGTTTCAAAGTACATTCAATGAATGTGTATTTTACTATTTGTCAACACAAAACATCTTTGTCTATAATATTGAACCCTTCTGACTCAGCATGTATATTATGGTTTTTACAAATAGGAAGAGCATTCATAGCAAATAGCTATCAAGTATTTATGTCTTGGGCACTAAGTGAAGCCCTTTACATATATTATCTCATTTAATTTTTGCCTTATCATTAACACTGTATAACATATAAAGACACAAATACAGAAAATAGTTAACAACTTTTCCAAGATCATATAACTTGTAAATGTTAGAATTAGGATTCAAACTCTTATCTTAACTACCATTACTACTCCCCTCAATGGTAATCAAAAGGGTGAAATAATATCTTTTAAGGGAGATCTATTGTTCTGGAGGTTTCAAAATAAGATATTTTCATGACACTGGTGACTATAATTGGGAAAACATAAATCTGAACACTTAAGATCTGTATATTGTATTTTTTATGTATTAGATATTAATAAAATGGAAATCAAATTTCTTCCTGAATTTAGCTCCTTCTCTAAACTAATCAAGTAAGACTAGGGAGTCAATAAAGAAATCTTTCCCAGAGAATTTTCACCCTCTTCTCCCTTTCATTTGTGGGAACAGAATGAATTCAAGTAAGTTTCATCTACATTACAAGGTAGAGAAGGAATTTTTGACAAAGCATAGTCCTCTTTCACAAAGGAAGCTTGTTTGGGGGCATCCCCTATTAATTTCCCAACAAGAGTATTATATTAATCAAGTATAACTAAATTTATAATATTCAGATAGAAACAAATCAATACTTGCATAAAAGTTCACTTTATAAAGGAATTTATTTCAGAGTCCCAATTAAGTAATGCTTTCTTCTTAAGAGTTGCCACATAGGATTTAATTTATTGAAATTAAATTTACATGTAATTGTTCAGGAATATAATCACTAAATAAAGTGAGGTATAACTCTTCTTTGTTTAAAATTTATTTTTCCTTCTTGGGAACTTTCATGTATATTGTCTTTTCATTATGTACAATTTGAAGCATTTAAAGTTATACACACCATCTTTTGGCCTTTTTCTAAATGTGCTTTTTCTTGATAGCAGCATCATATTTAAAATTACCACTTAGACAAGAAGTTCCTGAGGGGGAAAGGTGAAAAGCAATCTTTAGAAATGGTGTGAAACGGTAGATGACTGGGGCAGCAGGGAGAAAAAGACAGGCCTTTTGTGAGCAACCAGACTTGGGAATATTGATGTTCATAGGAATTGGAGAGATTCAATACTAAGGGTGAAACTTTTTACAATATTGTAAGCTAGATAAATGGTCTGACAAATCTCACCCATGGAGATGGGGACATTATGCACATACCTGTGAATTTCTGGGCCATAAAGACTTCCTTTATATGTAGCCAGATGGGAAAAGTGCTATTTAAAAAACAAAATGTCTGCTTCTGCTGCATTCTAGGGGAAAATCAACAATCTCCTTAATGTTGACTATCACCTTTTTTCTTTTTTTTTTCTTTTTCAGGACAAAAAAATCTGCAATGTACTTTGAGGAGTCTTTTTGGTTGAAAAAGTTAGAATCCAGAGCACTAAAAGAGATAACTTTATAGTGCTACCTAAGAGAGTAAAAAAGATTGTGAGTTCATGCAGGTAGTTTGAAAGAAAGGGCAAAAGGACACCAATGTGGAGATGAAAGTGAAGGAAACAAGTCTTGAAAGAAAGAAAGAAACCTGAAAATGTGATAACCTACGGAAGAGATAGAGCCACCAAGAAGCTCTTAGTGGCAGGGAAGTCCCAGTAAAAATTTAGGGCAGTGATATCTGATGCTAAATTTTAAGATGTTTTCTGTTGTGCTATAATCCCACTATATTACTCCAAACCTTCAGTATAAACCTGATATATGTAAAATACTTGATAAGTGTTGTTTGGTAGAAAGTGAAGGTAGGGAATGAAGGAATAGGCATAAGAGGATAAGAGGTACTCAGGAAAAGCATCAGCCTTCCACTTCCCAGCTCACCCAAGAAAACTTAGAGACATAGGGAATAGTGTTGTGACTAAGCTGCTATATTTGAATAATAAAGAAAAAGTGAAGCCAGAGGCTAGAGGACTAAGGGACACACACTCATTAATCACACATGAGTTAGGTGTATGTGTAGAAAATGTTCACATTGCTATCAGTAAAAATTCCTGTGTGTTTCATACAGTATTTTCCAGCTGATATTGAGTAACATCAGAAATCATTACATAGTTGAATGTATGAAGCACTTCTGTCTATTAAGTGCAATATTCACAAGTATGGAAACATTGGTGTTAAAGCAAATTACTGATGTAGTGAATACCATATAGCATATTTGGAGATAGGCTTCGTGTAGGTTCTGTGAAAAAAAGAATCACAGAAGCATCCACAGTTGGATGCTTGAAATCACATTTTCTGTGAAATATGAAGTGTTATTCAATAATATTTTAGAAGTTGGAGGTTAAATGTTGCCCAACTGCTAATATGTCCCTATTGTGAAGAAAAGAACAACACAAATGATGGCCCATGTTGTTATGTAGGTTGTTATGCCTGTAACATCTGAGTCATCTCATTTTAGAAATCTGGTAAAGGAGGCAATAATTTAATAATGTGGACTATATATTCCTATAAAGTCAAGGAAATGGATCCTGGTAATCATGTGTGCTCAAATTATGGGTCCCTAAGTAAGAATATTTGAACAGGCTTCTATTCCACTTCCTAACTGCAAAATAATCACTGCTTCAGGGAAAAGTTCTGTTTGGCTCTCATCATTTCTGCCACCTGCACCCAGGTGAATAAGAAGGAATTATGTTGTGACCCTGGGACTGCAGACTATCCCTACATGTGTAAATATGTGTGTGTGTGTGTGTGTGTGTGTGTGTGTGTTGTGTGTGTGAGGTATTCCATAGTAGGACATCATCCTGGCTTAATAAGCTATATAGAATATGATGAATTTCAGGATTCAATAAATATGTAGATAGATAAATTCTAGGTCTTAGCTGCATGTTGGAATCTAGTTTTATGTAACATATAGGGCTGACTTCTAACAGGTCACACTTTCAGAAGAGTTTGTTCTAATTTCCACATTTATTGGAACTCTGAAGTGGCTGCTACTCTGGATTCTATTTTTACAAATCTTTCCCCAAATCCACTAAATGCCTGAGATAAGTTCCATCATCTATCTTTTCTTATGTGTTGTCTTGGCTTGCTGAAACAAGTCCCTCCTCCGGTATCTGAAGGCCTTGCTTGAACTGCTGACCTTTCCCTTCACTTAAGTAAATCAATATCAATTCAAATCTCCCTTTCCAGTTTCTTTCTTTTACCAACTTCTTATGTATACATTCTCCCTATTGTCCTGGAGTCTGTCAACAAATGCTGAGACCTTCAGGAAATGAATATCTTTATCACATTTTTGTGAACAGTAGAAAGGGGTCACAATTAAACAACACATTGTTCAGGACAAGATGCATCAAAAAGGGCACCCTTTTTTCATGCTCTCTTTCCTTCTTCCTATCCCATCTTTATAAATATATGATAAAAATTAATAATGTAACAAAATAAATCTATAATGATTAAATATATTAGAATTATCAACTGACAGAATATTAGATCTAGAAGGGGATCTTAGAAATCTTCTACTTTAATCTTCTCATTTTATATTTGAATAATATGACGCTCATAGGATTACAGCAAATTGCAAATGTCATAGAGTTAGTGAGTGGCAAATACAAGTCTCAGACACCATTCTCCTGACACCCAGTTTAATTTTCTTTTTACTATATCACTGTGCTATAATAGACTTGACAAATAAACCTCAAAAAGATGGGCTGATATTAACCAAAATAAACTAGTAAAACTGGGAATAAACGTGTGCATGTTGTGTATTATAGGGATAGCGAGTATTTGAATGACAGCTCAGTGTATATTCAGTGTGTAGTCTAATAAAGTAATTTTAATTAGTTATATGGAAATAGAAATGATAATCACATTTTTGAAACTGTCATTCAATATTACTCCCAATAGGTAAGGAAAATATAACAAAAAGAACAATATTAATTAGAAATGATTTATAAATATTGCAGGTTTTGAAGTATCAAAACTCTAGTTCACAAACTCAACCTATAATAGTTTTTGCTGCATAATAAACTACCCCCAAACTTAATGACATAATGCAATATCCATCTATTAAATTCACAGTTCTGTAGATCTACAATTTGGCCTGGGATTAGATGAGTGGGTCCTTTGGTCTCAGTGGCACTCATTCAGGTATCTGCAGTCAGCTGGTAGTCAGGTAGGAGCTCTGCTTCTGGAGGTTGGCTGGCTCTTCACTGGATTTACTAGGGCAACTGGGACAGGTGCATCATCATACAATATGCTAATCTGGATTTGTTCACATAGCAGCTAGGCAGGATGACAGGAAAGACAGCAGAACAGTCAAAGCCTCTTGAAGCCTAGGTTCAGAACTAGCTCAGTGTTTTTCCTGCATTCTATTAGCCTAAGCAAACCTCAAGACCAGCCCAGATTCATGTATTGAGGAAGAATACAGTCTGATATTTAATGATAAAAGCTGAAAAATTACATTGCGAGGGGCACAGATATAGAGAGAGGAATAAGTGCAATTTTTAAAAAATCTATAATGTCACCCAAACAATTAACAACAAGCAATAAGCACATTCTCTCTCTGTCTCTCCACATATAAATCTATTTAATACACTTATATGTACATGAATACAATTATATATACATTTGTGTAAATTCATATAAATGTATATATAGGTGTATATATTTAAATAAATTTAAAATGTAGCTTTATATAAATTTAAATTTAATTAAAAAAATTTTTTTAATGTTCGATTTTTATTGCCATTGGTGTTGATTATTTTATGCTTATATTTACATTATATGTTATTATAAATTACATGTTTCTAACCTATTTACTGTTTTTAAATAAACTTTTAACAATTTTAGAACAGTTTTATATTTGTGAACATGGTCCAGAGAGTTTCCATATATCTCACAGCCATTTTCTCCCTTTATCAACATGAAATAGTAGTATGGTACATTTGGTACAATTAATTAATACCTTATTATTTAGTAAAGACCACATGTTATTCAGATTCACTTAGATTCATTTGTTTGTTGCAGGCAGAGAGGGCTCATTTTATTGATTTATCTGTGTAATTGTTGAGGCTACTATGTTCACACAAGAGAAGGGGAGCTTTATTTCTTTGTCTCTTCTTCCTTGGGCAGAGGTTTGATTTCCTCCTTCTTAGCCTGGAGCCAGTCTTCCTTGGTTTTAGACCCATGGGCATTAGGCTGCTCGGCCAGGAGCTTCTTCTGAGCTTTGTTTCCTATATTTCCAGCTTACTGGAAGTTTTCATCACAAATGAGTATTGGATTCTGTCAAATGCTTTTTCTACATCAATTTATATGACCAAATGGTTTTTCTTCTTTAGCCTCTTGATGTGGTGGATATTGATTGATTTTCAAACGTTGAACCAGCTTTGAATCCCTGGAATAAATCCCACTTGATTTGAGGGTAAGATTATTGTCAGATATTATTGGATTCAATTTCCTGATATTTTGTTGAGAATTTTCACATCTATATTCATGAGAGATTCATGAGGTCTGAAATTTTATTTCTTGTAATATCTTTTTATGGTTTGGCTATTATGGGTAATACTGATCTTAAAGAATGAGTTGTGGGGCTTCCCTGGCAGTCCAGTGGTTAAGACTCGGCGCTTCCACTGAAGAGGGCATGGGTTCGATCCCTGGTCAAGGACTAAGATCCCACATACCGTGCCACCAGAAAAAAAAAAAAAAAAAAAATGAGTTGGGAAGGATTCCCTCTGGAAGAGACTGTGGAGCATTGCTATCATTTCTTCCTTAAATGTTTGGTGGAATTAGCCAGTAAAACAATTTGAACCTGCTTTATTTTTTGAAGGTTATTAATTAATGATTCAATTTCTTTACTAGGTATAGAACTATTCAGGTTACCATCCTCTCCTTTTGTGAGTATTGGTGGTTTGTGTCTTTCAAGGATTTGGTCTATTTCATCTAAGTTATCAAGTTTGTGGGCATAGAGTTGTTCATAGTATTCCTTAGCAGGCATGCCTCAGAGATTGCAGGTTTGATTCCACACCACTGCAATAAAGCAAATTTCTCAATAAAGTGCATCGCATGAATTTTTTGGTTTCCTAGTGCATATAAATGTTAATTTTTACAACGTATTATAGTCTACTAAGTGTGCAATAGCATTATGTTTTTTAAAAAATGTACATACCTTAACATAACTGTGTTGCTCAAATATGCTAACCATCAGCTGAACCTTCAGCAAGTCATAATCTTTTTGCTTTCTGAAATATTGCAAGAATTACCAAAATGTAACATAGAGACACCAAGTGAGCAAATGCTGTTGGAAAACTGGCATTTATAAACTTGCTCCATGCAGGTTGCCACAAGCCTTCAATTTGTAAAAACACAGTGTCTGTGAAGAACAATAAAGCAAAGCATAATAAAATGAAGAATGCCTGAATTATACTTTTCATGTTTATGAGATCTGTAGTGATGACCCATTTTCATTTCTCAGATTAATAATTTGTTTCTTTCTTAGCCTAGCTAGAAGCTTATCAATTCTATTGATCTTTTCCAAAAACCAGCTTTTATTTTCAATTATTTTCTCTATTGTTTCCCTGTTTTCAATTCCGTTGGTTTCTGCGATAATTCTTTTTTTTATAACATCTTTATTGGAGTATAATTGCTCTACAATGGTGTGTTAGTTTCTGCTGTATCACAAAGTGAATCAGCTATACGTATACATATATCCCCATATCTCTTCCCTCTTGCATCTCCCCCCTACCCTCCCTATCCCACCCCACTAGGTGGTCACAAAGCACTGAGGTGGTCTCTCTGTGCTATGCGGCTGCTTCCCACTAGCTATCTATTTTACATTTGGTAGTGTATATATGTCCATGCCACTATCTCACTTCGTCCCAGCTTACCCTTCCCTCTCCCCGTGTCCTCAAGTACATTCTCTACGTTGGCATCTTTATTCCTGTCCGGCCCCTGGGATCATCAGAACCATTTTTCCTTTTATTTTTTTATGTGTGGTGGTGTATGTTATTTGTTTTTCTCTTTCTGACTTACTTCACTCTGTATGACAGTCTCTAGGTCCATCCACCTCACTACAAAGAACTCAATTTTGTTTCTTTTTATGGCTGAGTAATATTCCATTGTATATATGTACCACATCTTCTTTATCCATTCATCTGTCGATGGACACTTAGGTGTCCTGGCTATTGTAGATAGTGCTGCAATGAACATTGTGGTACATGACTCTTTTTGAATTATGGTTTTCTCAGGGTATATGCCCAGTAAATGGGATTGCTGGGTCATATGGTAGTTCTATGTTTCATTTTTTAAAGAACCTCCATACCGTTCTCCATAGTGGTTGTATCAATTTACATTCCCACCAACAGTGCAAGAGGGTTCCCTTTTCTCTACACCCTCTCCAGCATTTATTGTTTGTAGATTTTCTGATGATGCCCCTTCTAACTGGTGTGAGGTGATACCTCATTGTAGTTTTGATTTGCATTTCTCTAATGATTAGTGATGTTGAGCATCCTTTGATGTGTTTCTTGGCAATCTGTATATCTTCTTTGTAGAAATGTCTATTTAGGTCTTCTGCCCGTTTTTGGATTGGGCTGTTTGTTTTTTTGATATGGAGTTGCATGAGCTGCTTGTATATTTTGGAGATTAACCCTTTGTCAGTTGCTTCGTTTGCAAATATTTTATCCCATTCTGAGGGTTGTCTTTTTTTCTTGTTTATGGTTTCCTTTGCTGTGCAAAAACATTTAAGTTTCATCAGGTCCCATTTGTTTATTTTTGTTTTTATTTCCATTTCTCTAGGAGGTGGGTCAAAAAGGTCTTGCTGTGATTTATGTCACAGAGTGTTCTGCCTGTGTTTTCCTCTAAGAGTTTTAAAGTGTCTGGCCTTACATTTGGGTCTTTAATCCATTTTGAGTTTATTTTTGTGTATGGTGTTAGGGAGTGATCTAATTTCCTTCTTTTACATGTAGCTGTCCAGTATTCCCAACACCAATTATTGAAGAGGCTCTCTTTTCCCCATTGTATACTCTTGCCTCCTTTATCAAAGATAAGGTGACCACATGTGCATGGGTTTATCTATGGGTTTCTATCCTGTTCCATTAATCTATATTTCTGTTTCTGTGCCAGTGCCATACTGTCTTGATTGCTGTAGCTCTGTAGTATAGTCTAAAGTCAGGGAGCCTGATTCCTCCAACTCCGTTTTTCTTTCTCAAGATTGCTTTGGCTATTTTTCAGCTTTTTCATCATTAGTTTATAGGAATGCAAGGGATTTCTGTGCATTAATTTTGTATCCTGCTACTTTACCAAATTCACTGATTAGCTCTAGTTGTTTGCTGGTAGCATCTTTAGGATTCTCTATGTATAGTATCATGTCATCTTCTGCTATCATTCTTATTATTTCTTTTCTTCTGCTTACTTTATACTTGAATTGCTCTTCTCTCATCTTTAAAGTGGTCCTTAGGTTATTGAGTTTAGATCTTTCTTCTTTTCACGTATATGCACTTAATTCTATAACTTTCCCTCCAAGCTCTGCTTTTGCTGCATCTCACAAATTTTGAGTAGTTGTATTTTCATTTTGCTTTAGTTCAAAATATTTTTTTAAAATTTCTCTTGAGATTTCCTCTTTGGCCCATGGATTACTTGTAAGTGTGTGTGTTTTAGTTACCAAGTAGCTGTATATTATCCAGCTAACTTTCTGTTATTGATTTCTAACTTAATCCCATTGTGATCTCAGAAAATACTTTGTATGATTTCTTTTCCTTTAAATTTGTTAAAGTGTGTTTCATGGCCCAATATGTGGTCTATCTTTAATGTCCCATGTGAGCTTAAGAAAAATGTGTATTCTACTGTTGTTGAATGGCATATTCAATAAATGTTATTAAGATCAAGTTGATAGATACTGCTGTTTGGTCATCTATATCTTTACTGATTTTCTGCCAATTTGATGTACCAATTAATTATGGAGGGGTGTTGAAGTCTTCAATTATAATAGTGGATTTTTCCATCTCTCCTTTCAGTTCTATTTGCTTTTGCCTCATCTAATTCGGCACTCTATTGTTAGGTGCTTACATGTTTAGGATTGTTGTATATTCTTTGAGAATTGCACCCCTTTAACATTATGTGTATTCCTTTTTTATCCCTAATAATCATCCTTCCTCTGTAATCAGCTTTGTCTGAAATTATTAATAGTTACTCCAGTTTCTTTTGATTAGCATTAAAAAGGTATATTTTCATTCATCTCTTTACTTTTAACCTATATGTGTTTTTATATTTAAAGTAGATTTCTTATAGACAGCATATAGTTAGATGTTTTTTAATGAACTCCCATAATCTTTGCTTTTTTTAATTGTATTTAGACCATTCACAGTTAAAAGTATTATTAATATAGTTGGATGAATATCTACCATACTTGTATGTTTTCTATCCATTGCATTGTTCTTCATTTTTTTCACCCCTCCTTTTTCTGCCTTCTGTGGTTTTAATTGAACATTTTTATAGTTTGGTTTTTATTCTTTTTTGGGTTTTCCTCTCTTAGCATATGAATTTAGTAAGAGAACACTTCTCTTACTAAAACTAAGTTAGTGTTTTCCATAAAATTTACAATATACTTTTATAACTAATCTATGTCCACTTTCCCAAAACACTATACCATCCCATGGGTATTGCAGCTACCTCATAAAAGAGTTTTCCTAATTCTTCTTTCTCATTTCTTATGACTTTGCTGTCATTTATTTCAGTTATCCATACTCTATAATCTCTCAATACATTGCTATTATTGACTATATTTCTTATATATGCTGTATATTATATTCCTGTGACTTATTTATTTTATAACTGATAGTTTTTACCTCATAATCCCCTTTACATATTTTGCTCCTTCCCTCACCCCTCTTCCCTCTGGCAACCACTAGCTTGTTCTTTGTGAGTCTGTTTCTGTTTTGTTATATTGGCTCTTTTGTTTTTTAGATTCCACATACAAGTGAAAACATACAGTATTTGTCTTTGTCTGACTTATTTCACTAAGCATAATACCCTCCAGGTCCATCCATGTTGAAGGATAGCAAGATTTTAATCTTTTTCATGATCGGGTAATATTCCATTGTATGTATGTATGTTTGTATATATACAAACATACGTACATATTCTCTATATATAATATCTTAATTACCCATTCATTTGTTGATGGACACTTAGGTTGCATCCATATCTTGACAATTGTAAATAATGCTGCTATGAACACGGGGGTGCATATATCTTTTCTAATTAGGGTTTTCATTTTCTTTGGATAAATATCCAGGAGCGGAGTTGCTGGATTGTATGGTAGTTTTAATTTTCTGAGGAACTTCCACACTGTTTTCCATAGTGGCGGCACCAATTTACCTTTCCATCAACAGTGTGCTAGTGTTCCCTTTTCTCTACATCTACACTTGTTTTTTCTTCCATTTTGGATGGTAGCCATTCTGACAGGTGTGAGGTGATATCTCTTGTGGTTTTGAGTTATATTTCCCTGATGATTAGTGATGTAGAGCATTTTTCATGTGTCTGTTGGCCATCTGTATGTCTTCTTTGGAAAAATTCCTATTCAGGTCCTCTGCTCATTTTTTAATTGGATTGTTTATTTTTTTGATAGTAAGTTATTTGAGTTATCTATATATTTTGGATATTAACCCCATGTCAAAATATCATTTGCAGGTATCTTTTCCCATTCAGTAAGTTGCCTTTTTATCTGTGTATGATTATGTTCCACATAGTTTGATATTTGGGATACAGAGATGATTAAAATATTACCCCAAGTCACATAGTTTGATTATGGCTATTTGCTATGATTACATAATAAAGTGTTCATTTCCCTCATTTTATAGTTGAGGAAAATTAAAATCAGAAAAGTTAAATAACTTGCTAAGGTAACCAAGCTAGATAGTACTCCAGTGAATAAATATTTGCCACATATACCATAATATATTTTCAAGTTGTAAAAATTGTGCTATAAAAGAAGCATTTAGTTTAAAAAATATTTTATGTAATACTTTTTAATTTAAAATTTATAAGATATTTTTAGTGCCTCAATTTAGTTTTAAAAAATTATTATTTGGGGGCTTCCCTGGTGGCGCAGTGGTTGCGCGTCCGCCTGCCGTTGCAGGGGAACCGGGTTCGCGCCCCGGTCTGGGAGGATCCCGCATGCCGCGGAGCGGCTGGGCCCGTGAGCCATGGCCGCTGGGCCTGCGCGTCCGGAGCCTGTGCTCCGCAACGGGAGAGGCCACAACAGAGGGAGGCCCGCATACCACAAAAAAAAAAAAAAAAAAAAAATTATTATTTGAACTATAGTGATGTGAAAATGATATCTTTTAGAATTTATTGTACTATAATTGTTAAGGGGCCTAGGACACAAAATGACAAGGTTTAAGGAAATGGAAATGAGTTTAGAGTATCCAAAAAACTTTTTTACATAACTCCTAGACTGTGGCATAATGTGTTAATTGGAATTACAAGTGACATAAAGCTCTGAAAATAATTTAAAAATATAAAATTTATTAAAGAATTTTATTCAGCACTTTCTGCTTGCCAGTTTTGTTATGAATAAGCCCTAAGCATAACTTCTTGGTTTAGTCTATCATGCAATTTCAATTTTACCATAGATTCCTACAAATTATGTAATAGTCAGGCCCTATTCTCAAACCTTGTATGGTATCATTCATAGAACCGTCAGAGTGATATTTCTAAAGTGTCGAATTTGGTCATATACACTGATTTAAATTTGTCAAAAGCTCTTCATTACCTACAGGAAAAATACAGACTTAACCAACATGACGCTTCATGAATAGGTCACTATTAATCTATCCAGCCTCATCCAAACAGTCATCCTATCCTCTCTGAGAACTTCCCCACTCACCCACAGGAGCAGTTTGAAGAAGTTTGAACAGTGCCATCCCATCTGTAAGGTCCCATCACTGGCTTGTGCTATGGTGATCAGAATATCTGACCTGGTAATTTTGAACTTGGAGTCAGATCTTATAATTAAGGAGTTAATGCCTGAAATTCATAGCTCTCATAATATCTGAGATTTAATGAGTGTTTCATATTTGTAAACTACTGTACAGAGCACTTTGTATTAAATTTTCCAATTTAATCCTCAAAACAGCTTTATGATATAAGTACCAATTATCCTTGTCTTACTGATGAGGAAACTGAGTCCAGTGAGATTATATAACTATTCATGTTCCCTATACTATTTTTCATCACAAGGTCATCTGTCTTTGAACAGGGGTGACACCTTAGAAAAGGAGAATGCATTTCTAATGATGAAACTTTAGGTGTGTATTTGATTGAAGATCTTAAGACTGACATATTGCTGCTTTTCCATTCATACCTAAAAGTTGATCTTCAAGTCCACATATGATTAAAGTGAGTTTCTTTAAGTTATTATTCAACAATGTAGGTAAATCCTGACATTCTGCTTGATTTTTGCTTCCTACCATCTTACCCCCAAAAAACAAAACATGATAACTATGTTGATATATAATATCAGGATCAGACATTTGGTAACACAGCCAATTAAATGACATTTACTATGCAAACTGTCTTTTCTCCAAAAGGATTATCTAAAGCAATATTCTTTAATATTTTCTGCATGTTTGGGGTTTATTTAAATTACATTAATAATTAATTTTTATATTCCATGGTATGCCATTTTATTTTCAGTATTAGAATATAATTTATAATATTGTGGAGATGGACAATAAAGATTTAACCTAAGACAGCTAGACTTGAAAAACGATAGTCCAGCCACCAATTATGTCTTATATCATGGAATACCTATACTTGTATTAGAATCCTGTCAGGAAAACAGAAACCACACTAAGGATTTCAACAGTTATAATTTAATATAAGGGGTTGATTACACAAGTATTGGAGGATTTAATAGGCAAAAAAGTAACATTGAGATAGCACAGATGTAATAAATATAGGAAGTAGCTACATTCCTAAGAAAGAAGGAAAGAGACTAGGTTATTAGAATCTAGAAGCTTGGAGCAAGGGTTCTCAGTATGGGTTTTGGAGCTCTGATGAGCAGCTGCTACTTAGCTAGAGCTGATTGATGTCTTTGAGAAGAAATAGTGAGAAGTAAGATCTGGAAGTGCCAAAAAGTAGTTGGAAACTAGAAGGAATAACTGCTGTCATAGTGAGGTGCTATTCCCAGGGTATTAAACAGCAAGCAAAACAGGAATGTTCAAATCCCCTTTACCCTTTTCATGCTTTCCAGTCTCTCTCTAGTTACCTGTCAGCCTCCAACCCCATTCTTTGAATTTAACAATGAATCAGCTGGCAAAGGATAAATATAAACTGCAGAATCATAGCTCTTACACCATATAACTGAGTATAGTAGGGTGACTGTGGGGTTGAAAGGCAGCAGGTTAGTTTTTGGCACAATACTGATGAGTAATCCTTAATTAAGACACCTTTAAAAATTATAATTATGGGCAATCTCCATTTTCATTTATTGAAGAACATATTTCTGAAGTTTTCAAAGGATCACCAAATAGCAAGAGCAAAAAGCGGACAAAGACCAGAAATCAAGACTATAGTAATTAGTATTAGTCTAATGATAGACAAAATGAACAATGGAACAGAATAGAGAGTTCAGTAAGAGACAAACATACACGCTATGTCACATACATACATACATACTATATAGGCAAATATATATACTATGACAAAGGTGACAATTTGCTCAGTGGGGGAAAATGGTCTTTTCAGTAAATGGTTTGTTCTATTAGAAATTCATAAAAAATTCAATGCATCTCAATCGTACCTCATACCATATTCAAATATCAAGTCCAGATGGATTGCAAATCTAAATGTGAATGTTAATAGGCATTAAAATAGAAAAGATTAAAAATACCAAGTTATGATAATGATGTAGAACAACTGAAACCCTGATAAACTGCAGGTGGTGGGAGTGGAGATTGCTACCACCAATTTGGAAATGTTTGACATGATCTACTAAAGTAGAACATATATAAGTCCCATTTCCCAACAGTTTCACTCCAAGTGTATACCCAGAAGAGATGTGTGTATTTGCTCACCAGAAGTCATGTACAGGAATGTTTATAGCAGCATTATTCACAAGAACCCCCAAACTGGAAATTAGCCAAATGTTCATAAATGGTAGAATGGATAAATTGTGGTATTTTACACAATGGAATGTTATATAGCAAAGAAAACGAACAATGTACAACTAAACTGAATAATATGGATAGATGTCTCAAATTCATAATGTTGAAGAAAATAATCCACACCAAAAAAAGAATTCATACTGTATGATTCATTTTATATAAAGTACCAAATAGGCAATACTAACCTGTTCTATTAAAATTCAAATTAGTGGTTACTCTAGGAGGTTGGTGACTAGAAGGGAATTAGTCATTTTGTGAAGCTAGTAATTTTCTGTTTCTTAATCTGGGTGCTGCTTACATAATTTGTTCAGTTTGTAAAAATTAAGCAATAGGTATGCTTATATTACATGTACTTTTATGTATGTATATTTATGCATGAGGTATATATTATATTTCAATAAAATGGGAAAGGATAAAGTCCCTCATTATACTTCCTCATTTATGCATTTTCAACAAATAGAGTTTATAATACTTTACAAAACTTCAAATATTTTTATGAAGAATATATCTTGAAAAATACATTTCCTCACCATAACAGACTATAGCTGTTTCTTCAGTAGTGAATGCTTTGCTAATCATTGTCTTTTTCCTTGTGGAAACTATAGCTATATAATATAGCAGTGATTAAAGAACTTACTCAAGCATAGGTCTTTTGTCTTTTTCATCCACTAATTTTTACATCTAATGAATGCTACTCTGCCATTAACCGCTGCAGGCATTCTATGTCACACAATATCATGGCTCTGGAAGTCAACCCTTTAAGCAAGTACCCTAGTTGTCAAACAGAAAATAGTGACTTGGATAGTTACAAAATAGTATTACACAAGGTATTATGCAAAGACATATGAGTAAGCTTGTTTCCTAATGTTTCAATGACTAGGAAACTAAATTTATAAATGCTGTTTATTTACTACCAAAGACACTTGACTATGTTTTTCCTCCAGTTCAAAAGCATAGCTAAGTTTAAGAAGGCTAGATATGGCAAGGTCGTTCTATTACATAGAGGTAGTCAAACTCTAGAGCAGGTGTTTGCCCTGAGGGTGTATGAAGGACGTCATTTGCTTAGAGACTGGGTTTTAATGGGATAGGTTTAAGAGGAGATGCGGGGAGGTCTGATGAGACCCCCGCATAATGCCTAGACCCACAATTATGACACTGTCAGTGGATGAAATTGAAAGAAAAAAAAAAGATCTCCCCATAGAGGAGAACAGTAAGTGTCAGAGCCAGTTTCAATCTTTATTCTTTTAACTAATGTAGGTGACAGTTTTCCTAAATATGTGAAACAAAAAATGAAAACAGTAAGTAGTTTGGTAAAGCATACTGCAGAAAACCATGACTTTCGGATTACATGGACTCCAATGTATTACTTAAAAAAAAATGTTTCCCTAACATTTAAATAATACTGACATACAGTGAATAATTAAAGAATGCATGTGAAATAATGGCCTGGATAACTCTCATGCATGGTGGAAAATGTATTTTAGGGTAGCAAACATGCATCAAACTTAACAGGATCCTATAACCAATGTAAAAGTGCTTGCACGTGAGATACTCATTAACAGACGTCTTAATGTTATTTGCTGTAGATTTTCTTGTCAAGGATCATAATTGCCACAGTATGACACATTTCTCAAATTCTGACTGAATCTAAATCTAGATATATAAAGAAACATCTAGTAAATCGTAAAGTTCCAATGTACCACATGATTTTTGAGCATGTACTTTTTGTAAAGAGTAATCTATCAAAAGATAGACACAGATTTTACATATGTATTTACATCTCACATCTATTGCAGCTTGAGTGAAACAAAAAGAATATACAGGAATGATTCTTAAAAAGTGTTGAGGTGGAAGAGTTGATCTACTATTCTAACCCCATTGAAGGAAAGAATTGCACTGCTATTCCAAAAGGTAATAACACAATTTTGATTCTCATTATTGAACTTTTTAGTATGGAAATGTGCAAAGTGAAAAATGTCTTGAGATTCTGGAAGGGACAATATCAATGTGAAAAAAATGTATTCAGAATAATGCTTCCAGATACAAAATAGGAAACAAATCTTCAATGAAATGACACCAATTGTAATTACCCATACTTTAGGGAGATATTATCATTTTAGCTAATGAAGTAAAATGCCGACAAAGAAAAAGAAAATAGAACTTATTCAGAAAGATTTGGGGGACCCCTGCAGAGAATGCTTCAAAAATGAAACGTTTTAGCTAGTCTGGTTGAAAACAGATTATGTGTGCTCATCTAGCAACTTTTCACCTGAAAGTAGGTAGTAATCACCTTTGAGGAAAAACCATCTATGAAAAAACTGCCAGTTTTCTCTCACCAAAAGTCACATTAAGGAATATATATTGACTCGTGTATAATAAAGCATTTGTGTGTAGGATAGTTTACATAATTTATTAGTCTGAGAGAAACCATGTGGTTTTAAAGATTTTGGATCCAATCATAAATCTGATATTTAATTTGATCACTGAATAAAAAACCAAGAATCCTTTGAAAACATATCTGTAATGCAGTTATTATTCAGTGACACCCAATTTTTCCTTCACTAAAGTTGTTTAAACATAAATAAATGTTGCTTGTTAAAATAGTACAAACAAAATTTTTGCCAGAGGCTTTGAAAATGTCCCTGAATCTGTATTGGGGATTTTCAACTCTGGACAACATTCATCTCCTTTAAACTTAACCTGAGTGTGCTGCTTTGAGATAGAAACTATTACTATCATGCTTAGATGTGATTACAAGGTCAGGATCAATAATCCTGGAGAAATCCTGGAAAACAGAAGTCAGAGATAGCTCAAATCCACTAATTCACTAAAATGGGAAAAGATAGATATTGATATTTAAAGACTTACTTGTTTGAAACATATTCCCAGAGAAAATAAAGTTGTAAAATAGCTAAATATGGTTTATAAACATTAAAATATAAAAGAATGTGATGATCACCACTAATCATTAAAGGTTCACTAAGAAGTCATGGCAAACTATTATAATTTAATTTTTTGTTACAGAAAAATTCAAAGAGAATAAAAAGTAGAGAAAATAGTAAAACCAACCCCATGAGCCAGAATGTGTTTTTGCCTGTGTTTAGGGGCAACAGGGTTTGCTGTTTCTCTCCCTTGTTGCTTAAATCTTTGCCTTCTTTTGAGAGGTTAATCTAACCTCTGCCCAGATTAGATTAACCTCTAATAGGTCAATCTAATAGGACTGACATTATGTGGCAAAGGATCACCTACTGTGTACCTGTACCAGAAAGCAGGACTTTGTATGTTCTCTTATCCTGCCCCAATATTTCTCATGAGCACTTGGCAGACACCCATGAAAAATGCCTTTGAGTGCAAACTACCTCTGTGTCTCGGCCCCCTAGCTATCACAGACTGATTACCAGCCTCCACTTTTTTTCGTAACAACTTGTTAAGATTTTAGCTTATAGCTACTTACCAGCTTGTGTGGCAGCCACGTCCTCCTCTTGAGCTCTGCTACAGGTAAGCCTACGTATGCATTTCATTTCTCTTTGGAGAGGCTTATCCTTTCTTGAAATTTAGGCTGTTTTTTTGGCCTGAAATTTCAGATCTCTGATAAGGTCAAGAAAAGTTAAGATTTTCTAGTTTATCTGGATTTTTCTTACTGTTAGTTTGGGAGCAACACTCCCAGTTTTCCACATCTCAAATGGTAAAAGGAATTCAAAGTCCATTACTTTATATTTAAAATAATCCACAATTCATCAGTGTGGATTTTTACTGGTATGATAGTTGTATTTTGGTTATATAGTACAATGTCCTCTTGTGTGATGCATCAGGCTTATTTAGGAGTAGGATATAATAAAGTTTGTAGCCTCCTTGTAATTTCCTAAGTGATAGGAGGAATAAGAGCATATTTCATTCTAATATTCAGTGGGAATTTAAAATATTTTTTTAAATTTTATTTTTAAATTTTTTATACAATTTCTAAAGGTTACTTTTCGTTAACAAATACTACAAAATATTGGCTATATTCCCTCATGCTGTACAATACATCCTTGAGCCTATCTTACACCCAATAGATTGTACTTCCCACTTCCCCACTCCTATATTGGCCCTCCCTGCCCCTCCGCATTGGTAGCCAGTAGTTTGTTCTCTATATCTGTGTCTGCTTTTTTGTGTTATATTCACTAGTTTGTTGTATTTTTCAGATTCCACAAATAAGTAGTATCGTGCAGTATTTGTCTTTCTCTGACTTACTCCACTTAGCATAATGCCCTCCAAGTCCATCCACATTGCTGAAAATGCCAAAATTTGATTCTTTTTTATGGCTGAGTGGTATTCCATCATATATATATTGTACCACATCTTTTTTTTTAACATCTTTATTGGAGTATAATTGCTTTACAATGGTGTGTTAGTTTCTACTTTATAACAAAGTGAATCAGCTATACATATACATATATCCCCATATCTCCTCGCTCTTGCATCTCCCTCCCACCCTCCCTATCCCACCTCTCTAGGTGGTCACAAAGCACTGAGCTGATCTCCCTGTGCTATGTGGCTGCTTCCCACTAGCTATCAATTTTACATTTGATAGTGTATATATGTCCATGCCACTATCTCACTTCGTCCCAGCTTACCCTTACCCCTCCCCCAGTCCTCAAGTCCATTCTCTACATCTGTGTCTTTATTCCTCTCCTGCCCCTAGGTTCTTCTGAACCATTTTTTTTTTTTTAGATTCCATATATATGTGTTAGCACACAGTACTTGTTTTTCTCTTTCTGACTTATTTCACTCAGTATGACAGACTCTACGTCCATCCACCTCACTACAAATAACTCAATTTCGTTTCTTTTTATGGCTGAGTAATAATCCATTGTATATATGTGCCACATCTTCTTTATCCATTCCTCTGTTGATGGACACTTAGGTTGCTTCCATGTCCTGGCTATTGTAAATAGAGCTGCAATGAACATTGTGGTTCATGACTCTTTTTGAATTATGGTTTTCTCAGGGTATATGCCCAGTAGTGGGATTGCTGGGTCATATGGTAGTTCTATTTTTAATTTTTTAAGGAACCTCCATACTGTTCTCCATAGTGGCTGTATCAATTTACATTCCCACCAACAGTGCAAGAGGGTTCCCCTTTCTCCACACCCTCTCCAGTATTTACTGTTTGTAGATTTTTGATGATGGCCACTCTGACTGGTGTGATATGATACTTCATTGTAGTTTTGATTTGCATTACTCTAATGATTAATGATGTTGAGCATTCTTTCATGTGTCTGTTGTCAATCTGTATATCTTCTTTGGAGAAATGTCTATTTAGGTCTTCTGCTCATTTTTGGATTGGGTTGTTTGTTTTTTGATACAGAGCTGCATGGGCTGCTTTTATATTTTCAAGGTTAATCCTTTGTCATTTGCTTCATTTGCAAATATTTTCTCCCATTCTGAGGGTTGTCTTTTTGTCTTCTTTATGTTTTCCTTTCCTGTGCAAAAGCTTTTAACTTTCACTAGGTCTCATTTGTTTATCTTTGTTTTTATTTCCATTTCTCTAGGAGGTGGGTCAAAAAGGATCTTGCTGTGATTTATGTCATGGAGGGCTCTTCCTATGTTTTCCTCTAAGAGTTTTAAAGTGTCTGGCCTTACATTTCGGTCTTTAATCCATTTTGAGTTTATTTTTGTGTACGGTGTTAGGGAGTGTTCTAATTTCATTCTTTTACATGTAGCTGTCCAGTTTTCCCAGCACCACTTATTGAAGAGGCTGTCATTTCTCCATTGTATGTTCTTCCCTCCTTTATCAAATATAAGGTGACCATATGTGCATGGGTTTATGTTTGGGCTTTCTATACTGTTCCATTTGTCTATATTTATGTTTTTGTGCCATTATCATAATCTCTCGACTACTGTAGCTTTGTAGTACAGTCGGAAGTCCAGGAGCCTGATTTTTCCAGCTCCGTTTTTCTTTCTCAAGATTGCTTTGGCTAATAGGGGTCTTTTGTGTTTCCATACCAATTGTGAAATTTTTTGTCATAGTTCTATGAAAAATGCCATTGGTAGTTTGATAGTGATTGCATTCAATTTGTAAGTTGTTCTGGGTAGTATACTCATTTTCACAATGTTGATTCTTCCACTCCAAGAACATGGTATATCTCTCCTTCTGTTTGTATAACCATTAATTTATTTCATCAGTGTCTTATAGTTCTCCGCATACAGGTCTTTTGTCTCCTGAAGTAGGTTTATTCCTAGGTATTTTATTCTTTTTGTTGCAGTGGTAAATGGGAGTGTTTCCTTAATTTCCCTTTCAGATTTTTCATCATTAGTATAGACTAATGTAAGAGATTTCTGTGCATTAATTTTGTGTCCTGCTACTTAACCAAATTCATTGATTAGCTCTAGTAGTTTTCTGGTAGCATCTTTAAGATTCTCCATATATACTATCATGTCATCTGCAAACAGTGACAGCTTTACTTCTTCTTTTCCAATTTGGATTCCTTTTATTTCTTTTTCTTCTCTGATTGCTGTGGCTAAAACTTCCAAAACTATGTTGAATAATAGTGGTGAGAGTGGACAACCTTGTCTTTTCCCTGATCTTAGAGTATATGGTTTCAGTTTTTCACCATTGAGAATGATGTTGGCTTTGGGTTTACCATATATGGCCTTTATTATGTTGAGGTAAGTTCCCTCTATGCCTACTTTCTGGAGGGCTTTTATCATAAATGGGTGTTGAATTTTGTCGAAAGCTTTTTCTGCATCTATTGAGATGATCATATGGTTTTTCTCCTTCAATTTGTTAATATTGTTTATCACATTGATTGATTTGCGTATATTGAAGAATCCTTGAATTCCTCAGGTAAACCCCTCTTGAACATGGTGTATGAGCCTTTTAATGTGCTGTTGGATTCTGTTTGCTGGTAATTTGTTGAGGATCTTTCAATGTATGTTCATCTGTCATATTGGTCTGTAGTTTTCTTTCTTTATGACGTCTTTGTCTGGTTTTGGTATCAGGGTGATGGTGGCCTTGTAGAATGAGTATGTGAGTGTTCCTCCCTCTGCTATATTTTGCCACAGTTTGAGAAGGATAGGTGTTAGCTCTTATCTAAATGTTTGATAGACTTCGCCTGTGAAGCCATTTGGTCCTGGGCTTTTGTTTGTTGGAAGATTTTTAATCACAGTTTCAGTTTCAGTGCTTGTGATTGGTCTGTTTATATTTTCTATTTCTTCCTGGTTCAGTCTCAGAAGGTTGTGCTTTTCTAAGAATTTGTCCATTTCTTCCAGGTTGTCCATTTTATTGGCATATCGTTGCTTGTAGTAATCTCTCATTATCCTTTGTGTCTCTGCAGTGTCAGTTCTTACTTCTTTTTCATTTCTAATTCTATTGATTTGAGTCTTCTCCCTTTTTTTCTTGATGAGTCTGGCTAATGCTTTATCACTTTTATTTATCTTCTCAAAGAACCAGCTTTTAGTTTTATTGATCTATGCTATTGTTTCTGCCAGTTCTTTTTCATTTATTTCTGATCTGACCTTTATGATTCCTTTCCTTTTGCTTACATTGGAGTTTTTTAGTTCTTCTTTCTCTAATTGCTTTAGGTGTAAGGTTAGGTTTTTATTTGAGACGTTTCTTATTTCTTGAGGTAGGATTGTATTGCTATAAACTTCCCTCTTAGAACTGCTTTTGCTGCATCCCATAGGTTTTGGCTCATCATGTTTTCATTTGTCATTTGTTTCTAGGTATTTTTTGATTTCCTCTTTGAATTCTTCAGTGATCTCTTGGTTTTTTAGTAGTGTATTGTTTAGCCTCCATGTGTTGTATTTTTTACAGATTTTTCCCTGTAATTGATATCTAGTCTCATAGCATTGTGGTCGGAAAAGATACTTGATACAATTTCAATTTTCTTAAATATACCAAGGCTTGATTTGTGACCCAAGATATCCTCTCTCCTGGAGAATGTTTCATGAGCACTTGAAAAGAAAGTGTATTCTGTTGTTTTTGGATGGAATGTCCTATAAATATCAATTAAGTCCATCTTGCTTAATGAATCATTTGAAGCTTGTGTTTCCTTATTTATTTTCATTTTGGATGATCTGTCCATTGGTGAAAGTGGGGTGTTAAAGTCCCCTGCTATGATTGTGTTACTGTTGATTTCCCCTTTTATGGCTGCTAGCATTTGCCTTATATATTGAGGTGCTCCTATGCTAGGTGCATAAATATTTACAGTTGTTATATCTTCTTCTTGGATTGATCCCTTGATCATTATGTAGTGTCCTTCTTTGTCTCTTGTAATAGTCTTTATTTTAAAGTCCATTTTGATACCACATCTTCTTTATCCATTCATCTGTTGATGGACACTTAAGTTGTTTCAATATCTTGGCTGTTGTAAATAATGCCTCTATGCACATTGGAGTATGTACCTTTTCAAATTAGTGTTTCGTGTTTTTCAGATATATACCCAGGAGTGGAATTGCTGGGTCATATGGTATTTCTATTTTTAGTTTTTTGAGAAAACTCCATACTGTTTTCTACAGTAACTGTACCAATTTACACTCCCACCAAGAGTGTCCTAAGGTTCCCTTTTCTCCACATCCCTGTTAACATTTGTCATTTGTGTTCTTTTTGATGCTAACCATTCTGACAGGTGAGAAGTGATATCTCATTGTGGTTTTGATTTTCATTTCCCTGGTGATCAGCTATGTTGAGCATCTTTTCATGTGCTCATTGGCCATCTGCATTTCCTCTTTGGAAAAATGTCTATTCAGTCCTTCTGCCCATTTTTTAATCCAGTTGTTTGTTTATTTGATGTTGATTTGTATGAGCTGTTTGTATATGTTACAAACAGCTGTATTCCTTATCAGTCATATCATTTTCAAAGATTTTCTCTCATTTCGTAGGTTGTCTTTTCATTTTGCTGGTGGTTTCCTTTTCTGCGAAAAAGCTTTTAAGTTTAATTAGGTCGCTTTTTTTTATTTTTGCTTTTATTTCATTTACTTTAGGAGATGGAGCCATTCTTTTACATGTAGCTGTCCAGTTTTCCCAGCACTACTTATTGAAGACACTGTCTTTTCTCCATTTTATATTCTTGCCTTCTTTGTCATAGATTAATCGTCCATTGAGCTATGTGTCTGTTTTTGTGCCAGTATCATACTATCTTAATTACTAAAGCTTTGTAATATCGTCTGACATCAGGGAACATGATTCCTCCAGCTCTGTTCTTCTTTCTCAAGATTGTTTTGGCTATTTGTGGTTCTTTTTGTTTCCATGCAAATGTTAAAGTTATTTGTTCTAGTTCTGTGAAAAATGCCATTGGTATTTTGATAGGGATTGCAATGAATCTCTAGATTGCCTTGGGTAATATGGTCATTTTAACAATATTGATTCTTCCAGTCTAAGAGCACAGTATATCTTTCCATCTGTTTGTATCATCTTCAATTTCTTTCATCAGTGTCTTATAGTTTTTGGAGTACTGGTCTTTTGCTTCCCTAGGTAGGTTTACGTCCTAAGTATTTTATTCTTTTTGATGTGATGGTAAATGGGATTGTTTTCTTAATTTCTCTTTCTGATACTTTGTTTTAGTGTGTAGAAATGCAACAGATTTCTGTATATTAATTTTGTATCCTGCAACCTTACCAAATTCATTGATGAGCTCTAGTAGTGTTTTGGTGGCATCTTTAGTATTTTCTATGTATAGTTTCATTTCATCTGCAAACAGTGACAGTTTTACTTCATCCTTTTCAATTTGGATTACTTTTATTTTTTTTCTATTCCAATTGCTGTGGCTAGGACTTCCAATACTATGTTGAATAAAGGTGGTGAGAGTGGGCATCCTTGTCTTGTTCCTGATCTTAGAGGAAATGCTGTAAGCTTTTCACCATTGAGTATGTTAGCTGTGGGTTTGTCATATACAGCCTTCATTATGTTGAGGTCTAGTATTTAGTTTTTGTACCCAGTTCCTAAAATCGCTTCAGAACATCAGTGATTAAGGTGAAATAAGTATCTTTAGGTATTCATAGCCAACACTTTTCAACCACAGCTGAGTTTATATTAATGAGGTAACTTTTGGAAAGCCCCTAAAGATGGAGGACTGGTTGCCAGGGGAATCAACCATGTGATTAGAGGGTTGAAATGTTCAGTCCCACTCAGTAACCTCCAGAGAGGAGAGACATGCTGGAGATTCAACTAATCACCAATGACCAGTAATTGAATAAATCACGCCTGCATAATGAAGCCTCCAAAAAACCCTTAGTGAAGGGGTTCAGAGCTATTCCTGGCTCATGAACACATCTGCATGCTGGGAGGGTGGCATGCCCAGGGAGGGTGGCTATACTTACAATGGACAAAACAGAGTATAAGTCAAAAACTGTCTCTAGAAACAAAGAAGGTAATTATATAATGATCAAGAATCAAATTGAGGGAAAGATATAACAATTATAATTATATATGCATCTGACATCAGAACACCTAAATATATAAAACAAATATTAACAGATCCAAAGGAAAAAATTGACACTAATTTAATATTAGGAGACTTCAATGCCCCACTTTCAGCAATGTATAGAACTTCCAGACAGAAAATTAATAAAAAAACAGCAGACTTGAACAACCCTACAAAACAAATGGACCTAACAGACATATTCAGAGCTTTCCACTCAATAGCAGAATACACATTTTTCTCAAGTGCATACAGAATAATTTCCAGGATAAACTGCATATTAGGTCACAAAACAAGTCTTAACAAGTTTAAGATGATCAAAATAATTCCAAATATTTTTTCCAACTACAATGGAATTAAACTAGAAATCAAAAACCGTAAGAAAATGGGGAAATTCAGAAAAACATCAAAGCTAAAAAACACACCCTTCAACAACAATTAGATCAAAGCAGAAATCAAAAGGGAATTTAAAAACTATCTTGAGACAAATGAAAGCAAAACCCAATATAATAAAACTTATGGATTGCACAAAAGGCATCTTATAAGAAGGAAGTTTATAGCAGTAAATGCCTACATTATAAAAGAAAAAAGATAGCAAATAAGCAACCTAAACTTACACCAAATAGAAGAAGAACAAACTATTACCAAATTTAGCAGAAGAAAAAAAAATAGAGATTATAGCAGAAATAAAGCAAATAGAGAATTTTTAAACATAGAAAAAATCAGCACAAAAAAGAGTTGGATTTTTGAAAATATAAACGAAATTGACAAATCCTGAAAAAAAAAAACTACTGTATGACCCAGTAATCTTCTGAGTATTTATCCGAAATAATTTAAATCAGGATTTCAAAGAGATATTTGCATTTCCATGTTCATTAAAGCTTTATTCACAATAGCCAAGAAGTGTATCTTAGTAAGCTCAGGCTGCTCTAACAAAATACCTTAAACTGGGTTTCTTATAAACCACAGAAATTTATTTCTTACAGTCCTGGAGGCAAGAATTCTGAGATCGTCAGTGTGCCAGCATAGTTGAGTTCTGGTGAGAGCCTCTTCCAGATAATAGATTGCTGACTCTTCCTTGTATCCTCACATGGCAGAAAACAGAGAAAAGAAGCAAGCAAGGCTACATTTACCCTCATGGCCTAATCTAATCTTAATTACTTCCCAAAGGCCCTTCCTCCTAATATCATCACTTTGGGGCACAGGATTTCAACATATGAATTTGGTGGGGGGGAGGCACAAAAATTCAGTCCATAACAACATAGAAACTAGCTAAGTGCCCACTGAGGGAAGAATGGAAAAAGAAAATTTGGTATAGATATAAAATAGACTATTATTATTTAGCTATTAGAAAGGACATGCAGTCACATGCTACAACATGGATGAACCTTGACGAAATCATGCTAAGTGAAATAATCCAGTCACAGGAGGACAAATACTGTGTGATTCCATTTACATGAGGTATTTAAAGTAGTCAGACTCATTGAAACAGGAAGTAGAATGGTGGTTGTCAAGGGCTGGAAAGAGGGGGCAATGGGGAGTGCTTTTCAATGGGTATAGAATTTCAGCCACGAAAGATGAAAGAGTTCTAGTTATCTGCTGCACAACATTGTGCTTATAGTTAACAATACTATACTGTACCTTCGTTGAAGTTAGATCTCATGTTATATGTTTTTACCACAATAATAAAAAATAAAAGCTTATGTCCACCAAAGACTTGTAAAAAAAAAAAAGAAAACAATCTACAGTAGCATCAAAAATAATATTTAAGAATACATTTAATCAAGGAGGTAATATTCAGCTATAGAAGGGAATGAAGTATTGATACATGCTACATACAAACATGGATGAACCTTGAAACCTTATGCTAAGTAAATGAAGCCAGACACAAATGACCACATATTGCATTACTCTGTTTATTTGAAATATACAGAATAAGCAAGTTCATAGAGAAAGAAAACAGATTAGTGGGTGCTAGCAGCTGGGGACGGGGGAATGGAGAGTGTCTTAATGAGTTTCCTTTTGGGGTGATGAAAATATTTTAGAACTACATAGTGGTGATGATAGCATATCATGACTATATAAAATGCCACTGAATTTTACACTCTAAAATAATTTAAATGGTACATTTTTAAGTACATTTTACCACAATAAAAAAATTGAAAAAAAAAAGCAATGTAATACTGAGGCATGGTACAACATAGATGAACCTTGAAAACATAATGTAAAGTGAAAGTCAGGCACAGAATGCCACTTATTGTATAATTCATTTATATGAAATGTCCATCATAGACAATTCCATAAGGATATGCTTTAGATTTCCAATAGCCAGGCCCTGGTGGAAATGAGGAATGACTGCTAATGAGTACGAGGTTTCTTTCTGGGGCGATGAAAATATTTTGTAATTAGACAGTGGTGATAGTTGCACAAATCTGTGAATGTACTAAAGCTATCAAAATGTGCACTTTAACAAACTCTATTGGGCATGATTTTAACTATGTTGTGTTATCAGGTAGCATAACATAGGGGTTAAGTTCACAGGCTTTGGAATCAGACAGACTTTAGTTTGAGCCTGGCCTCCAAAACTTAAAAGCTCTTTGACCTTGAATAATTTATTTTCCATCTCTAAGCTACCTTTTCCTATGTAAAAAGGAAATTACTATAATTTGTATTTAGGTTGTTTCAAGAGTTGGTGATACAATCCATTTAAAGCACTTAAAACAGAGCCTGGGGTACTTGGAGTTCATGGAAATGGCAGTTATTGTTGCTGTTGTCATAATCATCTTTATTATTATTCCATACATCTACATAGAAAAATGCCTAGCTGGAAATACATATCGTTGGCTAAAAAATTATCTCTAGATGGTAGGATTATGGATGATTGGTATTTCATTCAAAGTTTTGTTTATTTTATAAATATTCTACAATGGGCATTTTAATTTGATAATATAGCTAGAATGAACTTTGTTATTATTGAAAAATGGAAACATTTCACCTTAAAAAAGAAGCAACCTGTTGTGAACCCCCGAAAATTCTGCCCTATGATCTACTGTGAGGTATTTCCTTAGTTTGTTGGGTGTGGTTTCTATTTGGGGGAAATAACCATGGCAACCGACATCTCAACGGTACCATTATGATTTGCAAATGGTCCAACAGGTGGTACTATGGCTGACTGTATGGCCAGTCAGAAGTAAGAAGACCTGAGGCTACTGCATCAGGCAACTTTCCAGATTATTAACAGTAGTTATGTGATGGAATGTTATATCTTCTTCTTGGATTGATCCCTTGATCATTATGTAGTGTCCTTCTTTGTCTCTTGTAATAGTCTTTATTTTAAAGTCCATTTTGTCTGATATGAGAATTGCTACTCCAGCTTTCTTGTGATTTCCATTTGCATGGAATATCTTTTTCCATCCCCTCACTTTCAGTCTGTATGTGTCCCTAGGTCTGAGGTGGGTCTCTTGTAGACAGCATATATATGGGTCTTGTTTTTGTATCCATTCAGCCAGTCTATGTCTTTGGTTGGGGCATTTAATCCATTTACATTTAAGGTAATTATCGATATGTATGTTCCTATTACCATTTTCTTAATTGTTTTGGGTTTGTTATTGTAGGTCTTTTCCTTCTCTTGGTTTTCCTGCCTAGAGAAGTTCCCTTAGCATTTGTTGTAGAGCTGCTTTGGTGGTGCTGAATTCTCTTAACTTTTGCTTGTCTGTAAAGGTTTTATTTTCTCCATCAGATCTGAATGAGATCCTTGCTGGGTAGTGTAATCTTGGTTAGAAAACTCCATACTGTTTTCTACAGTAACTGTACCAATTTACACTCCCACCAAGAGTGTCCTAAGGTTCCCTTTTCTCCACATCCCTGTTAACATTTGTCATTTGTGTTCTTTTTGATGCTAACCATTCTGACAGGTGAGAAGTGATATCTCATTGTGGTTTTGATTTTCATTTCCCTGGTGATCAGCTATGTTGAGCATCTTTTCATGTGCTCATTGGCCATCTGCATTTCCTCTTTGGAAAAATGTCTATTCAGTCCTTCTGCCCATTTTTTAATCCAGTTGTTTGTTTATTTGATGTTGATTTGTATGAGCTGTTTGTATATGTTACAAACAGCTGTATTCCTTATCAGTCATATCATTTTCAAAGATTTTCTCTCATTTCGTAGGTTGTCTTTTCATTTTGCTGGTGGTTTCCTTTTCTGCGAAAAAGCTTTTAAGTTTAATTAGGTCGCTTTTTTTTATTTTTGCTTTTATTTCATTTACTTTAGGAGATGGAGCCATTCTTTTACATGTAGCTGTCCAGTTTTCCCAGCACTACTTATTGAAGACACTGTCTTTTCTCCATTTTATATTCTTGCCTTCTTTGTCATAGATTAATCGTCCATTGAGCTATGTGTCTGTTTTTGTGCCAGTATCATACTATCTTAATTACTAAAGCTTTGTAATATCGTCTGACATCAGGGAACATGATTCCTCCAGCTCTGTTCTTCTTTCTCAAGATTGTTTTGGCTATTTGTGGTTCTTTTTGTTTCCATGCAAATGTTAAAGTTATTTGTTCTAGTTCTGTGAAAAATGCCATTGGTATTTTGATAGGGATTGCAATGAATCTCTAGATTGCCTTGGGTAATATGGTCATTTTAACAATATTGATTCTTCCAGTCTAAGAGCACAGTATATCTTTCCATCTGTTTGTATCATCTTCAATTTCTTTCATCAGTGTCTTATAGTTTTTGGAGTACTGGTCTTTTGCTTCCCTAGGTAGGTTTACGTCCTAAGTATTTTATTCTTTTTGATGTGATGGTAAATGGGATTGTTTTCTTAATTTCTCTTTCTGATACTTTGTTTTAGTGTGTAGAAATGCAACAGATTTCTGTATATTAATTTTGTATCCTGCAACCTTACCAAATTCATTGATGAGCTCTAGTAGTGTTTTGGTGGCATCTTTAGTATTTTCTATGTATAGTTTCATTTCATCTGCAAACAGTGACAGTTTTACTTCATCCTTTTCAATTTGGATTACTTTTATTTTTTTTCTATTCCAATTGCTGTGGCTAGGACTTCCAATACTATGTTGAATAAAGGTGGTGAGAGTGGGCATCCTTGTCTTGTTCCTGATCTTAGAGGAAATGCTGTAAGCTTTTCACCATTGAGTATGTTAGCTGTGGGTTTGTCATATACAGCCTTCATTATGTTGAGGTCTAGTATTTAGTTTTTGTACCCAGTTCCTAAAATCGCTTCAGAACATCAGTGATTAAGGTGAAATAAGTATCTTTAGGTATTCATAGCCAACACTTTTCAACCACAGCTGAGTTTATATTAATGAGGTAACTTTTGGAAAGCCCCTAAAGATGGAGGACTGGTTGCCAGGGGAATCAACCATGTGATTAGAGGGTTGAAATGTTCAGTCCCACTCAGTAACCTCCAGAGAGGAGAGACATGCTGGAGATTCAACTAATCACCAATGACCAGTAATTGAATAAATCACGCCTGCATAATGAAGCCTCCAAAAAACCCTTAGTGAAGGGGTTCAGAGCTATTCCTGGCTCATGAACACATCTGCATGCTGGGAGGGTGGCATGCCCAGGGAGGGTGGCTATACTTACAATGGACAAAACAGAGTATAAGTCAAAAACTGTCTCTAGAAACAAAGAAGGTAATTATATAATGATCAAGAATCAAATTGAGGGAAAGATATAACAATTATAATTATATATGCATCTGACATCAGAACACCTAAATATATAAAACAAATATTAACAGATCCAAAGGAAAAAATTGACACTAATTTAATATTAGGAGACTTCAATGCCCCACTTTCAGCAATGTATAGAACTTCCAGACAGAAAATTAATAAAAAAACAGCAGACTTGAACAACCCTACAAAACAAATGGACCTAACAGACATATTCAGAGCTTTCCACTCAATAGCAGAATACACATTTTTCTCAAGTGCATACAGAATAATTTCCAGGATAAACTGCATATTAGGTCACAAAACAAGTCTTAACAAGTTTAAGATGATCAAAATAATTCCAAATATTTTTTCCAACTACAATGGAATTAAACTAGAAATCAAAAACCGTAAGAAAATGGGGAAATTCAGAAAAACATCAAAGCTAAAAAACACACCCTTCAACAACAATTAGATCAAAGCAGAAATCAAAAGGGAATTTAAAAACTATCTTGAGACAAATGAAAGCAAAACCCAATATAATAAAACTTATGGATTGCACAAAAGGCATCTTATAAGAAGGAAGTTTATAGCAGTAAATGCCTACATTATAAAAGAAAAAAGATAGCAAATAAGCAACCTAAACTTACACCAAATAGAAGAAGAACAAACTATTACCAAATTTAGCAGAAGAAAAAAAAATAGAGATTATAGCAGAAATAAAGCAAATAGAGAATTTTTAAACATAGAAAAAATCAGCACAAAAAAGAGTTGGATTTTTGAAAATATAAACGAAATTGACAAATCCTGAAAAAAAAAAACTACTGTATGACCCAGTAATCTTCTGAGTATTTATCCAAAATAATTTAAATCAGGATTTCAAAGAGATATTTGCATTTCCATGTTCATTAAAGCTTTATTCACAATAGCCAAGAAGTGTATCTTAGTAAGCTCAGGCTGCTCTAACAAAATACCTTAAACTGGGTTTCTTATAAACCACAGAAATTTATTTCTTACAGTCCTGGAGGCAAGAATTCTGAGATCGTCAGTGTGCCAGCATAGTTGAGTTCTGGTGAGAGCCTCTTCCAGATAATAGATTGCTGACTCTTCCTTGTATCCTCACATGGCAGAAAACAGAGAAAAGAAGCAAGCAAGGCTACATTTACCCTCATGGCCTAATCTAATCTTAATTACTTCCCAAAGGCCCTTCCTCCTAATATCATCACTTTGGGGCACAGGATTTCAACATATGAATTTGGTGGGGGGGAGGCACAAAAATTCAGTCCATAACAACATAGAAACTAGCTAAGTGCCCACTGAGGGAAGAATGGAAAAAGAAAATTTGGTATAGATATAAAATAGACTATTATTATTTAGCTATTAGAAAGGACATGCAGTCACATGCTACAACATGGATGAACCTTGACGAAATCATGCTAAGTGAAATAATCCAGTCACAGGAGGACAAATACTGTGTGATTCCATTTACATGAGGTATTTAAAGTAGTCAGACTCATTGAAACAGGAAGTAGAATGGTGGTTGTCAAGGGCTGGAAAGAGGGGGCAATGGGGAGTGCTTTTCAATGGGTATAGAATTTCAGCCACGAAAGATGAAAGAGTTCTAGTTATCTGCTGCACAACATTGTGCTTATAGTTAACAATACTATACTGTACCTTCGTTGAAGTTAGATCTCATGTTATATGTTTTTACCACAATAATAAAAAATAAAAGCTTATGTCCACCAAAGACTTGTAAAAAAAAAAAAGAAAACAATCTACAGTAGCATCAAAAATAATATTTAAGAATACATTTAATCAAGGAGGTAATATTCAGCTATAGAAGGGAATGAAGTATTGATACATGCTACATACAAACATGGATGAACCTTGAAACCTTATGCTAAGTAAATGAAGCCAGACACAAATGACCACATATTGCATTACTCTGTTTATTTGAAATATACAGAATAAGCAAGTTCATAGAGAAAGAAAACAGATTAGTGGGTGCTAGCAGCTGGGGACGGGGGAATGGAGAGTGTCTTAATGAGTTTCCTTTTGGGGTGATGAAAATATTTTAGAACTACATAGTGGTGATGATAGCATATCATGACTATATAAAATGCCACTGAATTTTACACTCTAAAATAATTTAAATGGTACATTTTTAAGTACATTTTACCACAATAAAAAAATTGAAAAAAAAAAGCAATGTAATACTGAGGCATGGTACAACATAGATGAACCTTGAAAACATAATGTAAAGTGAAAGTCAGGCACAGAATGCCACTTATTGTATAATTCATTTATATGAAATGTCCATCATAGACAATTCCATAAGGATATGCTTTAGATTTCCAATAGCCAGGCCCTGGTGGAAATGAGGAATGACTGCTAATGAGTACGAGGTTTCTTTCTGGGGCGATGAAAATATTTTGTAATTAGACAGTGGTGATAGTTGCACAAATCTGTGAATGTACTAAAGCTATCAAAATGTGCACTTTAACAAACTCTATTGGGCATGATTTTAACTATGTTGTGTTATCAGGTAGCATAACATAGGGGTTAAGTTCACAGGCTTTGGAATCAGACAGACTTTAGTTTGAGCCTGGCCTCCAAAACTTAAAAGCTCTTTGACCTTGAATAATTTATTTTCCATCTCTAAGCTACCTTTTCCTATGTAAAAAGGAAATTACTATAATTTGTATTTAGGTTGTTTCAAGAGTTGGTGATACAATCCATTTAAAGCACTTAAAACAGAGCCTGGGGTACTTGGAGTTCATGGAAATGGCAGTTATTGTTGCTGTTGTCATAATCATCTTTATTATTATTCCATACATCTACATAGAAAAATGCCTAGCTGGAAATACATATCGTTGGCTAAAAAATTATCTCTAGATGGTAGGATTATGGATGATTGGTATTTCATTCAAAGTTTTGTTTATTTTATAAATATTCTACAATGGGCATTTTAATTTGATAATATAGCTAGAATGAACTTTGTTATTATTGAAAAATGGAAACATTTCACCTTAAAAAAGAAGCAACCTGTTGTGAACCCCCGAAAATTCTGCCCTATGATCTACTGTGAGGTATTTCCTTAGTTTGTTGGGTGTGGTTTCTATTTGGGGGAAATAACCATGGCAACCGACATCTCAACGGTACCATTATGATTTGCAAATGGTCCAACAGGTGGTACTATGGCTGACTGTATGGCCAGTCAGAAGTAAGAAGACCTGAGGCTACTGCATCAGGCAACTTTCCAGATTATTAACAGTAGTTATGTGATGGAAAATGTGGCAGAGAGTAGTGTCAGACCTGCAGATTTAGTGGCCCATTGACGTTGTTGATTGGTTGAGTGACCTTTTAATTGTAACCTAAGTAGCCTGGAGTATTTGTTTATGGAAGATTTCTAGGACTGCACTCTTTCGCACACACCTTACAACAGTATATACTTTACAGCACTGCACCACTGGTCGATGTATGGCTTTCTTTGGAAGAGATTGTAAATCTTGCCTTGCAAAGTTATTGATCCACAGAATTTCAGTTTAATGATAAAAAAAAAACTCCAGCATTTGCCAACATATATATTTTGTTTTTATGACTGTAAGTCATACAATATTTGTAGAAGAAGAAAGGTATAAATACATTTAATTTTATGGTTCAGAGGATAGTACCATCATTGCAAAGATGGAGCAATTCTTATATAATATCTGAAAAACAGTATGAAACTTTCTGTTTTTCACCAAGTATATCATGTATGTTTATTTTCCCTGTTGTATATCTTTCCTTTTGCCTTAAAAGTCTTTAACTGATAAATCAACCTACAGAAACATTTTGGATTATTCTTCTTTTGTTTGAGTGAAGAAATGTACATTTAAAAGTTACTTCAGAGTTTTATTTATAAAGAATTTTTAAACTGAAATATTCATTTCTAACCTGGGCAAGAAAATCTTGTAGATTTCTGCAAGCCTAGTTCTGCTCTAACACTAAAGGAAAATTTCTTCACCCCATGAAAAGGAAAATCTCCCTTTTTCTAACTTCTACTCTTCAAATTATTGCTTTCTTCAGGCCTCTCCAAGCTTGTCTATCAGAACACTTACTCCTAAACACAGAGACTGGGTCAGGAGTTGGGTCAGTGATCTAGATAGTGCCAATCTAGACCTAACGATAGTGACTGACTCAGGGCATTAGGGCTAAGTTGATCTGAAAATAAATCCTATGCCTTCTTCAGATACTACCAAGAAGACAGATGTTGCAGTTGGCCATTGCAAGGATATGGCCTACAATAGAGTAAAGCCTTTGTGAAGGTAAGCAACTCCAAAAATGGGATCCCAATGAGATTATTTTAGTCCCTGATTCTAGCTGTTTGTGAAGATGATAATCCCCAATGCTTTTTATTTACTTTAAACCAGGGTTGGATTTTCTGTCATTTGCTACAGAAATAATACTAATTGAATTAGAGTGCAAAATGAGAAAGGGACAAAAAGAAATGAACGACTAGAAAGTTGTCCCAAAGAAAGTGCCATTTACATTTAGATGGTGTACTAAAGGACATGTATGTTTCATGTGATAGCAAAGAGAGGGAAGGAAATTTCCTGCATAAGAAATAGTTGTGCACAAAAGCATAAAGGTATGAATGTGCATGGTGTGTTCAGGGAATGGCAAGTCAACACCATACAAAACAAAATGACAAATTACCTCCATAGTCTTAAATTAGTGACAGGACTTAATAACCTAACAGAGTTCTGGGAATATAAATTAATACTTTTGTCAAAATACCAAATGGAGGGGGATGGATAAATGTTTCAATATTCAAGTTTACATCCCCTCCCACCCATTTAAGGCATTACAACAAGAAACACAGTTTTATTTTTTTGTCCCTTAAAAGACAAACTTTATGATGTCTAAATTCCAACTGTGGAATCTGATATAGGGTGATAATGGCTTTACACACAATTTTCAGAAAATGGAAATTCACTTTCTGTAAGATACACATCAACTATTAGGTTAATAAGAAAGATAAGTTGAATGGGATTTCTCTGCAAACTCAAAAGTAATAGATAATTTAAGCAAATCTAAGATATGAAGCTTTTGTTTTATTTTTCTGATTATAATGATAATAAAAGCTCTTTTTAGAAAGTTGGAAAATATAGGACAATTATGAAGATAAAAAGTAAAGGAGCATAGTCCTATGATGCTAAAAGAGCTACTGTTATATTTCTTTCCATTATTATGTCTCATACAAATTTTTATTAGGAACCACTATTTGTGTTTTACACAATTGGGTTATAGTCTTATATTCTGCTTTCTATACCTCAAATGAATTTGCAAACTTTCATCACACTATTACTATTGCTATTTTAATTAGAATTTCTTAGTTTATTAGTGAGGTCAAACATTCTCAATTTGCTAGCCTTTCTGTGTTTCTTATTCTGTGAATAATTTAGGGCTTTCGTTGATCTTTATATAGTAAGACATTTTTACTTTGTTTGAATGTTTTTCTCAAATAGTTATTTTTTAAAAATTTCCTTAGTGCATATGACCAGCAGAACTTTACATTTTACATGTTTATGTATAAAACATTTCCTTTTATTGTCCTTTGTGACATATTTGTTTTTAATCTAGAAAATTTTCTCTGGACCTGTTATCTGAGATATGATAAATATTTTACCTCCCTTTCTCTGCCAGCTATTTTTATATTTTATAGTTTTGTAGTTAGTTCCGCAAACACTTATAATTAATTTTGCTGTAAAGATATACTTTATTTTCTTTTTAATAATTGAACAATTATTCCATAACAATTTGCTAGGCAGACCTTTCATTTCCCAGTAATTTATGATACTTCTTTTATCATATTATAAATTATTAAATATTTTAGGGTCTATTTAAAAGTTATTGCTTTCAATAACATCTTTCATTATGTCAAGAAAAGCTGATCACTGTAGAAAAATAAATTATTAGGTTGAGGTATAAAGAAAATATCCCATTTATAATTCCACCAATCCTCATTTAATTTTCCTTTGGAATATATTCATGTGTATGCATATGTATGTATGTGCATGCATGTGTACATGTGTGTGCATGTTGAGTGTGAATTTTTCAAATTTATAAAATTCACATAAGCCAGCCATATTGTATTTTACTATAAAAATCCTGATTTTAAAAATTGTATCAATTTTCCTCATATCATGAAATTCAAAATTACAAATGTAAACAGGTCCATAGCATTCCATCATAGAGTTGCAGCATAATTTATTCACCCATTCCTATAATTTAGGTTATGTTTATAACATTAAGTATTATTTTAAGGCACTTTTAAGTAGCTGTATAACAACTCAACAAAAGTGTTTTTTTCACCATATTTTATTTATTGATTTACATAATTTTTTATGTTTAGGTGGTCATGTAAGGGGTCAAGTTTTTGCTAATATGAGTGAACCTGCAACAAAAAATCTTTCTTATAAAGATTGTTGATGGAATCTTGACTATATTTAGTATAATTCCACAAATGTGCAATTACTAGGTCAAAGTATATGCACTCTTGGTTAGTTATTTTGTTTTAATGCTCTATTTGTTGAATCTGTGCCAGTGCCAAATGGCTTAAACTAATGCCGATATATATATATGAAAAAATACACATTATGTATACTTTACTTACCATATATATGTGTATATATATATATATATATATATATAAAGGCAAGTTCCCTTTTAATACTCTTCTTTGTACAATTTTCTTAGTTTTTCTTAGTTTTTTATTTTTAGAGAAGAATTTTAGAATCATTTATCATTTTAAAATATGTAATTGAAATTGTCATTGGAATTGCTTTAAATTTGTAATTTAATTTGTGAAGAAATAACACTTACAATTATGCTTCTTTCTATCCAGATATGTGAGATCTCCTTTGATTTATTCAAGTTTTATGTCGCTCAGCAAAGTTTCATCTTTTCTTCTTTTTATGTAGATCCAGCACATTTCTTCTTAAAGGATTGTTCTTAGATATTTTATACTTTTTTGTTTCTTAGTTTAAATACTCTTTTTTTCTGTAAATACTCTATTTTCCATGTGATTGTGTCTGATATATTAGAATTCTAATTTTCCTATTGTGCTAATTCTTTTATTTCTCTTGTTAGTACTAATTAGTATTCTAGGTAGTGATATGACCTATAAATAATGATAATTTTGCCTTTTTATTTAATAATTATTCCTTTTATTTTTGTTTAAAATCTTGTAGCACTGGGTTGAAAATCCATAACAATTTTAAATTACAATTTTAAATCAATTTCTAATTTCAACCAGAATGTTTCCAGTGTTTACTGTTAAACACATCATTCATGCTACAAAAATGTTTTTCAGATTACCTAGAAAGGTTTTTTTGCACATGTTATTTTTATCAAATGGCTTTTCAGCATCTATTGAGATGATTATCTAAAGTTTTCCTTTGATTTATAGATGTGAGGATTTTTATTGGTAATAATGAGCTAGTATTTATGTGTCCACATAAATGAAATTGAACCCCTATCTTACACCATACACAAAAATCAACTCAAATTCGATTAAAAGACTTAAAAGATCAGAAACTTTAAAACTCCCGGAAGAAAACATAGGAACAAAGTTTCATGAAGTTGGCATTGCCAATGATTTCATTGGCATGACAGCAAATGTACAGGCAACAAAAGCAAAAATAAACAAGTGGGACCACATCAAACTAAAAAGCTTCTGCACACCAAAAGAAACAATCAACAGAATGAACATGCAGTCTACAGAATGAGAGAAAATATTTGCAAACCATGAATCTGATAAGGAGTTAATCTCCAAAATATATAAGAAACTCTTACAACTCAATAGTTAAAAAAAAAAATCCATTTTAAAAATGGGCAAAGGATCTGAATAGACATTTCTCTAAAGAAGTCAGGGGACTTCTTTTGTGGTCCACTGGTTAAGACTCCATGTCCCCAATGCATGGGGCACAGGTTTGATCCCTGGTCAGGGAACTAAGATCCCACATGCCACACAGCATGGCCCCCCAGAAAAAGAGAATAAGTCATACAATAGCCAACAGTTATGTGAAAAGATGCTCAACCTCATTAAACACCAGGGAAATACAAATCAAAACCACAATGACATATCCCCAACACACCTGTTAGGATGCCTATTATCAAAAAAAGATAAAAAGATAAAAAGAAAAAAAAGATAAGTGTTGGTAAAGATGTGGAGAAATTGGAACCTTTGTACACTGTTGGTGTGAGTGTAAAATGTAGGTATATTATTAGGCAAGATTAGGCAAAATTTTCATATTTCTTCTTTTGTTCCATGTACCTCTCAGGTTTTCTTATCCAGATTATTCTAACTTCGTAAAAGAATTAAGGATCTTTCCATATTTGTAAAGAATTTATTATCATTTCAATAAAAGTTATATCCTTAAGATTTTGACATATTAGTAGATAAAACTTTTGGATCCATAATCTTTTGAGGAAAGTCATGTTTGGACTACTTTATAGATCTCTTTAATGGCTATTTTTCTTTTCAAATTTTCCATTTCATCTAGTTTCAATCTTAGCTAAATAATTTATATATTTCAAAAATGTATGGTATTCATATATAGTTTAAAATTTATTTCCCCATATTTCTTCATACTATTTATTTAAAATTATTTACTCTTGTCCACATTCCAGAAGACTGCTAGGAAAGGTTTAGATTTTATTCATTTATGTATTTGTGTGAGAGTTATAAATCCATGAATTAATATTATTTTTCACCAGGAAATGTTCAAACTGAAGGCAGAAACACTCTCTCAAGCAGTACATGGCTGAAAATAAATGTAGGGAATTTGGATTGTCACAGGAATTTTGTATTTTATAAATGAGACAAGATAAGTAGCATCACTTGGGAAATTGGCTTTACCAGAAAAACACATTGTACTCTAAAATAAAGTCCATTTTTAGGGTTGGGAGGGGAATATTAGAAAGAAAATTATGCAAGTTTAAGTGAATATGATGGAAATCACCTTTCAAACTTTTGGATTTATAAATTTGGCTTTCCTGGTGATGATATCTTTTATGTAACAACTCACAAAAAGGAAAATGGATGTCTAATCTGGAACAGCTAGATAAATTCACCATGCTTGGCAGTGTGAGGAACTGTTACTTGGCTATATTTGTCTGAAAGACTTTGTACTTGACCCTGCTCTAGGAAAATAAGAAACACATAGAATTTGGAGTTGCCATTTTAAAAGTTTTTAAATTAAACAGTCCTTTAATGAATTTGTCTGTTGTATGTTAATGTATCTGTATTTAGAGATGATGTGACTGTGAAAGTATGAATGTAAATAATATATATGAATTTGATATTTGAATTCTTGCCTATACTAGTATATTAAAGGTTAATCTGGTGTGGGAAATTGGCCTGCTTCCTAAACAGTATGATTGTAGACTAAAAATAAATTACTCTAAAATCCATCTAACTTTGGTCTGGAGGAATTGTGCTAGATTGCAAAATGTATGAGCCTGAAGCACACCAAGATAACAGCCCAGAGCAAGTTAAGTTAAACTAAACACTTAGGCAAAGGGTGAAATATATTTGAATTGCAATTAATCATTTTGTCTCTGGTTATACATAATTGAATTTGCTTTTTTTGGTGGTGGCATGAGCTGACATGTTACCTTTACTTCTAATAATGTAAATACATTTTATTTGGTCCTTTATATTAATCAGTATAAGTTAACATATATAGTTACATTTGAGTTTTATAGGTTCTATGACATATTTCTTTGTAGGCAATGCTTATATATAACCATGTGATATTTTGAATGGGCTTCTGAATGCAAGCTGGCTTGGTAAAACTATAATCTTTTATAATCTATTTTATTTTATACTACTGAATTTTGCATTTTCAGCCTAGTCAACTGAATTCTTTATAGGTATAATTTCATTAACTAAGAAATTGATTAAATTTAAGTTTTATGGAAAGAAAATTGGAAATAAATTGAATGATATTAATTCTAATTGAAAATAGTCCACTATTCTGAAATTAATTTATTTGGTGATGTCATTTCTTCAGATAGGAACCGTCATTGGTAAATGTGGTCATTATTATGGTATTTCATGTTATGCTGATTGGTGGTGACACCTTTTCATAAGTAAATCACTGGTAATAAAATTCTTAGGCTGGCTTTCAAATGCAGTCCCATGAATATAATACAAAGAAGCCAGTGTATGGCATATTTAATCCATATGAATGATTACATTTATACCCAGAAAGCACTTACAGTCATTTTGAAAGCTAGAGCAATTACAAGCTAAGCCTGTGGGATTATATTCAGATCTGAAAAAAGAAATTCTAGGACAGAGCAATGGCAGTTAATTTGACAAAAGTCAAATACTATCTGTTCTCTAAAATCTATCATGGCATCCTCCCTCTTAGCCATTATTGACGTCTTTATTATGTAGTCACTATCTGTTTACCTGTATTTGTCTTCCATATTAGCTTGATGAGCTTTTGGAGGAGAAAGAACTTGCCGTAATGATATTGGTACCACTATGTCATCATCTAGAGCAAAGCATTTGTTCCAGAACCCAGACAAATGACAGATAATATATTTTTTAAAGGCTGTGACTTAAAACTGCATCATGGAGTGAGTTGGGGAAAAAACAAAGGGTGAAATAATAAGAAGCAAATTCTAAAATAAAATGGTTGTAGAGAATTTCAAATTCCATTGAAGAATGCAATGACTTTAGGGTTCTTTAAAACTCAGGTCCCCTAAAATAGCAGATCCTTTGAGATTTTGTCTTTCCTCTCAATTTATATCAAAGATGACTGATTCATTGAATAACAAACTACCTGTAATATATTTTCTCAACTGTAGGACTCACACTCTCAGTAACCATTGTGGGGACCCACTTGGAACCCCAGAGTTGGTATGAAGATTATATTAAACTGAAGACATTTGAGAATCAACAGATGTAGAAAGAAGCCTTCTCAAAACTTTCCTTATCTGACTAAAAACAGAAACTTGTGGGAAATGGGGCTGCCATAAATTCCATTTTTGGGGTACCTCTACTCCCAGGAGAGAGAACAGTGGTAAACCTACCATAAATACCCTCTTGGGGAAGTTTCAAAGCCAAGAAGTCAGAAAGACCACTTGTACCTGCATAAACAAACATTATTACAAAATTTCTTATCTCCCATTTGCTCTCCTAAAACTTAATTTGTCTTTACTGAAGAAATCTTATTTGTTCTTCCCATAGAAGAGAAGCCTTTTCTTTTCCCTCCCTTTTCCTACGTTAGGTATATAAGCCCTTAAATTGGGTATATAAGCCCTTAACTTTAGCCATTTAACAAGCTGGCTACTTCTTTTGTTAGCTACCATATGCATAGGAAAGAACTATTTTTTTTTTACTTGTTAATCTATCTTTTGTTGGTTTAATTAGCAGGCCCCCAAATGCAAAACCTTAGGAGGCAGAGTAGAACATCACTGGTTTATAGGACATTTGGGTAGTCAAATATTCACATGGTGATAGTGAGATAACAAAGGTAATCAAAGTGGCCACTGAGATACTACAAAATCTAAACCACATACATTTGTCATTTCCTGAAATATTTAGGTAAACTACCCCATGTGGAATAGACTGATTTTGGTCGTCAAAGTTTGTATTAGGAACAGTTTTGAAAACATAGTTAATTGTACTGTAAATATGATTTAGTGAGTGTAAATTCATATTCCAGTCAGTACCTGGGATGCTGCCTTTTACCAGCTTTTCAACCCAATGTTAACTGACTTGAATTTTGTGAAGCCCAGGATATCTTTGTATAATTAGTAAGATCATGTTAATGAGGACACTAGTCCCTAGAGTAAGAGAAATCAGCACTTTGGAGGGGAATATATACAAAAGAGCCAATCATATTTTGTTTAGTAAATATTGCTCTAGTTGTTCCATTGCACTGAAAAATGACCTTATACATGGAAGTTTACTACTACTAAATAGAAAGAAAGTAGAATAATCTTCCATGGATCTCTTGGTGATTTTGCTAAAAGTATTATGTTATTTTCATTCCTAAACTAAAGCTAATATTACACATTGGCACATTATTTGGTTTAATTACTGTTCACAGAATTATTGAAAATGAAGAAATGCTAATTACATGAGTGAAGCTTGTAGTTTTTAGGTTACTGTTTATTGTATTAGGTTTGGTGTAATGTCTCAGATGACACTGGAGGCAAGTTCGAAAATTAACTGAGCTCATTATGAGATTTAATTGATTTGTGTCAGTAAACTGAGGGAACTTTGACCTTGCAGCAAAATCTCATCCAAGCTGTTTGCCAGAAGGATGTAATTTGATAGGCAACTCTAAGCCACTAGAAGACAAGTTTAAAAAAGTATAGCATCGATATAAATGTTCTTAGGCTGATGATATCCTGAGGCTGGGAAACCACTTCTGCCATCTTGACTCTTTTCACTTCTTCAGTAGGCATTTTATGACTCATATTTACTTGAATTGCATTTAGATCGTTAAATGGTTTCACACATCTAAAGTTACTGGTCTAAAGAAGCCTCTTTTCCCACTCATCTCTATGACAGATTGTACTCTGAGAACAATTACGTTGGGAAAAATGTATTTTAAAGTTTTCAGAATTTTAAAATGAAACAACAAAAAAACTTTACCTGAAGCCTTACTACCTTTTCCATGTAATGCTTTAATCAGCCTGGGAATAAATATATTTAATTCTATGAAACATTTGAGGATAGTTTAATACTTTAAGTAGCTATTTACACATGGAAAAAATTACAGAAGTAATTACGGATATTCAGATTAATTAAAAGCATTAGGAGGCATTAAATGTGAAAGAACAGATTTTTAAATTAAATCTTTCAAGTTTTTCCTTTCAAAATCTTCTATACTTAAAACAGAGGTAGTAACAGTTTTATCTAAATCAGTTATGCTAGAAATAGCACAAGTCAAGTATTAGACATTTTTTAAAGTGAACTTTTGGATTCACTTAAAGTTCTGTTTCACTCCTCACTTATTAAAAATGTTTTAGTGAGATGAGCCTTCATTGCTATTAATAAATGTTTTACTAACATTGGAAAAACTCAGAGGCCCGAAGGTTTAGCTTGAAAATCTCCCAAAGAGACATACCTGCAGGAAGGATGGTTCTGAATAAGCTGACCAGTGTTCTTTTTGTAGTGAAATTAGTGAATCCCATCTATGCATCAGTGTAAAGAAGATAGTCAAGAGACTGGAGTGCTAAGCTTTGGAAGCAGCTGACAAATGCTAATAGAAAAGCCATAGTAGTAAGTCAAAGTTAAGTTTTAGATGAAGCAGGGAAAAGTTCATTCTCCTCCTAATAAGACTGGGCTGATGGAAAAGAATATCTGTGGAGCTGTTGAATAAATGACTCTTTAAGCTTACAGTCCTCACAGCTTCCTAAACTTCAGGTGTAGGTGATGAGAAAGCTGTGAAGTAAATTTAAAATGCCAACAATTATTTTCTTTCCATTAAACGGAAATCATTAAACTGAAATTTGGAGTATGCTGTCTTTACAAAAATTTTAAAAAAGCAAAAGGAAAAGCAAAATCATCTTTGTTTGGAGAAGAAATCCAAGAGGATTGGGAAATGAACATGGTCCCATGAAAAGGAGACTCTATCTCATCAATTGCTCTTAGAAAAATCTGAATATTAGAGTTAGATAGTGACTCATAAACAACTCTTCTCTCACTGCAGTATTTAACAAATTTCATTAATATTCTTCAAAAACATGATATTTAAATATTGTTTAATATTCCACAGTAGGAATATATCATAATTTACTTAACCATTTCACTATTGTTGGACATTTGTGCTTTTTCACATATCACCGTAATGAACAGTTTTGTTCACCAATCTTTGCCCACATATTGATAATTTACTTAAGTTTGATTTCTAAAACAGATGCTAGACGAAGGCAGGGAATGTTCTAAAATTCTTGAAGAGTTTTCTAATTTACATTTTCACCAACATAGCATGAAAGTGCTCATCACTTTCAGCAAAATACTGTATATTACACTTTTTCATTATTGTTAATTTGATAGGCAAAAAGTTATTTCTTTTTTTTAGCAAGTTAAATTTCAGGCTTTATTAAAAATACAGTATAATTTAAGTTACTAGCAAAGGTATTTCAGATGGCTGTTATCATAAATAATAAAGGTACACTTAACTCACAAGTAACAAATCACCCCCTCAGGAGATGGGATTGTCTCCTTTCTTTTAACCATTCCTTACTTTTTAATTTATTTTTATTTTTTAAATTTTTAAAAATTCTTTTAAAATTCTTTTTTTTTAATTGAAGTATAGTTAATTTACAATGTTGTGTTAGTTTCAGCTGTACAGCAATTGATTCAGCTATATATATATGCATAACTGAATATATATATTTTTTCTTTCAAATTCTTTTCCATTATAGGTTATTCCAAGGTACTGAATATAGTTCCATGTGCTATACAGTAGGTCCTTGTTATTTATATGTTTTATATATTGTAGTGTGTATATGTTAATCGCAAACTCCTAATTTATCTCTCCCTCTGTACCCCCCCTCGCTATTCCCTTTGGTAACCATAAGTTTTTTTTTTAATATTTGTTTAATTATTTATTTATTTTGGCCGTGCCAGGTCTTAGTTGCAGCATGCGGACTTCTTAATTGCAGCATGCGGACTCTTAGTTGTGGCATGCATGCGGGATCTAGTTCCCTGACCAGGGGTCAAAACCCAGCTCCCTGCTTTGGGAGCATGGAGTCTTACTCACTGGACCACCCCCTGGTGGGGGTGGTCCAGTGAGTAAGAGAAGTGAGTAAGAGAAGTCCCGGTAACCAGAAGTTTTGTTTCCTATGTCTGTGGGTTTATTTCTGTTTTTTAAATAAGTTCATTTATATCATTTTTTAGATTCCACATATAAGTGATATTATATGATATTTGCCTTTCTCTGTCTGACCAACTTCACTTAATATGATAATCTCTAGGTCCATCCATGTTGCTGTAAATGGCATTATTTCATGCTTTTTTGTGGCTGAGTAATATTCCATTGTGTATATATACCATATCATCTTTCTCCATCTGTTGATGTACATTTAGGTTGCTTCCATGTCTTGGCTATTGTAAACAGTGTTGCTATGAACATTAGGGTGCATGTATCTTTTCAAATTATGGTTTTCTCCAGATATATGCCCAGGAGTGGGATTGCAGGATCATATGGTAACTCTATTTTTAGATTTTTAAGGAACCTCCAAACTGTTCTTCATAGTGGCTGCAACAATTTACGTTCCCACCAACAGTATAGGAGGTTTCCTTTTTCTCCACACCCTCTCCAGCATTTATTATTTGTAGACTTTTTAATGATCGTCATTCTGACTGGTGTGAGGTGGTACCTCATTGTAGTTTTGATTTGCATTTCTCTAATAATTAGCGATACTGAGCATATTTTCATGTGCCTGTTGGCCATCCATATGTCTTCTTTGGAGAAATGTCTGTTTAGATCTTCTGCCATTTTTTGGTTGGGTTGTTTGTATTTCTTTTTATATTAGACTGTATGAGCAGTTTTTATATTTTATATAAAATAAAATAAAACAAGGGAAATTAATCCCTTGTCGGTAGCATTGATTGCAAATATTTTCTCTCTGTCCATAGGTTGTCTTTTCGTTTTGTTTATGGTTTCCTTTGCTGTGTAAAAGCTTTTAAGTTTAATTAGATCCCATTTGTTTATTTTTGATTTTGTTCCATTACTCTAGGAGACAGATCCAAAAAAACATTGCTGTGATTTATGTCAAAGAGTGTCCTGCCTGTTTTCCTCTAGGAGTTTTATAGTATCTGGCCTTACATTTAGGTCTTTGATCCATTTTGAGTTTATTTTTGTGTCTGGTGTTAGGGAGTGTTCAAATTTATTCTTCTACATGTCGCTGTCCAGTTTTCCCAGCACCACTTATTGAAGAGACTGTCTTTTCTCTATTGTATATTCTTACTTCCTTTATCGTAGACTAATTGACCACAGATGTGTGGGTTTTTTTCTGGGATTTCTACCCTGTTTCATTGATCTGTATGTCTGTTTTTGTGCCAGTAGCATACTGTTTTTATTACTGTAGCTTTGTAGTATAGTCTGAAGTCAAGAAGCATGATTCCTTCAGCTCCATTTTTCTTTTAAAATACTATATTACACTTTTTCATTATTGTTAATTTGATAGGCAAAAAGTTATTTCTATTTGTATGTACTTTATGACTGAGGATATAACAAAAGGAGGTAAAATAGAATAGGATAAAATGCAGGATAAGTGTGCATATTTTGTTTTAGCTCTGTATATTCATCATTGACTTATCATGTATTTATTGAACTTCTATATCACTTTTTTGGATCTTGAATCAGTATATGTGAATCATACTCTGTTAGTCTTTAAGAAACTCATAGTGTATTTGTAGAAATGGGTGTATAAATGAATAGTTATAACATATTGAGGTAACTTCCAAAAAATAATTGTAGAAAGCTCTTTAGGAAGAAAAGAATAACGGGGCAGTTGATGGAGAGACTAAGCTTCAGAGAAATAGTAGCATTTGAGTTTAATTTTGGTGATTGAGATTACTTGATGTACAAGTGCAGGAGGGGAAGGGTGTTTCAGAATAAAGAAGAGAATGTATAAATTCAGGGAGTATGAAGGAAATAGTGTGTTCACAGAACTGCAAAGAGGTTAGTGTGATTAGAGTATGGAGTTCATTTTGGTGAATGAGAAATAATGAAAGAAAAGTGAATTGTAGTCTGATAGTGAAGGATTAGTCTCTGACCTTCAACGTAACATTTTAGCTAGTGAAAATGTTTCTACTATATATTTCCATAGTATCATGAACATCTTCTCATGACACACCACGTTTTAATTACTTATTAGTTTCATTGTCTTTAAACTCTGACATCCATCATGGCAGGAAGTGTACCTGTCAGACTCACCTTCATATCTCTAGTTCCTAGCACAGTGCCTGATGAATAAATAAATGGATGAATGAACTTTATAACATAGGCATCAAGGATTTATTGAAGCAAGGGTTTGTTAAACAAAAAAAACTATATATAAAATTTGTTATAAATAAATATATATTTATATAAATATTATGGTGGGTTGAAGAGTGGCCTCCGAAAAGTTATGTCTAAGTCCTAACCCTCTAGCTCCAGTGAATGTGACTTTATTTGAAAATAGGTTATTTGCAGATGTACTTAAGGATCTCAAGATGAGATCATGCTAGATGTAGGGTGGGCCCTAACTTCAAGGACAGGTTCCTTTATAAGAGAAAGGAGAGGGAAATTTGATACACAGACACACAAGGGTGAAGGCCACATGAAGATGGAGGCAGAAATTGGAGTTATGCTTTCACTAACCAAGGAGGCACCACAGCCTGGACAAATTAAGGGATTATTCTTCCCTAAAACCTTCAGAGGAAGCATGGCCCTGCCAACACATTGATTTTGGTCTTCGGGCCTCTAGAAATGTAAGAAAGTAGATTTCTGTTGTTTAAAACCACTTAGTTTGTGGTAATTTGTTACAGCAGCCCTAGGAAACTAAAATATAACATTATATACCTGTATTAGTCAATTATTTATGTTTAACCACTAGTAGGAAAGTGAGGAATGGAATAAAAGAAGAAAGGCTGAAGATAGGATAAGAATTAAGGAGGGCATTTATTGTTAATGGACCAGGTCAGAAATGATAGGAGAATGAAAAAAGTCTGTAGCAAGGGAGTATATCTTGTATATTTAGAAGATAGAACTTATAGATATATTGGATTTCAGAGGGAATAAGTAACTAAGAGAAGATAAAGATGAGTCCTAGATTTCTCCACAAGCATTTGATTGATCATTTTATTAACAGAGATAAATAATGCAAGGGGAATCATGGATTTGGTAGATCTGCACCTTAAATTGAGGTATTATTTGTCATATGTAGCCAGGGAAATATCTTCGACCTTAGCTTAGTGGTCAGCTTTTTATTTATACAGCGATTTCATAATATTATAAGTCTTCCATTTTTTTGCCTAGGGACTCTGTGTGCACGTTGGTGGACACTTTTAATACTCTGCCATGAAACTGACAACTGCAATTTAGCCCTCACTTCCTGCTTGTACAGCATCTCAGTGTGATTAGCCTGTTGTGTGTCCCAACTGTTACCTACTGCTTCAGACAGCCATGAATTTAATCAATTGCCTGTAACTATTTTTGACAAACACCCATTGGGAAGTCTTTTTACTCCTGGTGACCTCCAAATCAGATCAAATAAGACAGCCTCACAAGTATGGTCTTCCAGGGAAATACCAGACAGGTCAAATAATGTGAACTCTTTGGGAATGAGGCTCTGAAGGAGCTCCAGCTCCATTCTGCTCCTTCTGGCAATCACAAGACCTGAGTTTTCATGGTGATTTCATGGTGAATGTGGGCTGGTTGGTTCTCAAAGCTATGGAGAATCTGGAGGTGGAGATTGGAACAGGGCACATTAAAATGCCACAAAACTTGTTGCTGTTACTGAGATTCCCCTGTTTTTCTTGAATAACTTCTTCCTGAATTGCTGCAAGCCTTTGGTCAATTTTCAGATTTCTAAAAAATTTGTTTCTGATAATTTTTGCCAGTTTTTCTATTGCCTTTAGGGAGGAGAGAATTTTAGAAGGTCCCTACTCTGTCATTTTTGCTGACGTTACTTTATGCTGGTTTTCATCCCGTATTTACATTTGATAAGATTTTTTTTTTTGGCCACACCACATAACTTGCAAGATCTTAGTTCCCCGACCAGGGATTGAACCGGGGTCCTCTGCAGTGGAAGCACAGAGTCCTAACCACTGGACCGCCAGGGAATTCCCAGTAAGATTTTTATATTAATTACAATAGATCCCAATTATTGCTTTTATTTTTATTATTACATGTGTACTGAGGTAATATGCTGCTAAATAATATAGCCAAAGATTTTCAAGGACTAACTGTCTTTAGTAGAAAATGGTTTGGAGAATAAAGATCCCTTTAGTCTACTTCAACAGTGACCTTGCTCCCTATTCAGACCCTCATTATGTATATATGTCAAAATCAATCTTTAAAACTGCTTTTTATTTACAACCTCTGAAAGTTTCTTGATTGTATATAGTAGCAGTTGCGTGACATTTTAGCTATTGTTCTTACAAAATATATCAAAGAAATCCTCACAGTAGTTTTTCTTTAGAACAAAAAAATCCAGTCTTCCTCATTCTTTCTAAAAGAATTCCATCACTGGATAAAAGAATTACTAAGATTGCTAGCTGGGCAAAATCATAGAGTAACTATAACAAGAAATAATAAAAGAGAAGAAATACCTCATGTCAACAGCATAGAAAAAGACAAGTTAGAATTACTCATATTTTTTAACATAGCTGTATCTTCTATATTAAACATCACAGTTCTACAGAGAATAATAAATAGATTTTCCAAATGCGTTTTCACCTCTTAGGAAATAAATAAGTAAATAAATAGGTTAATCAATACGTGGTGACTGAAATTAAGGCAGACAATTGACTTTAAATTATTTCTGTGTGGATAATCCATACATGGCCTTACTTTCCTTGTATTCTGCCTCCATATCTCTCCTTGTTCTCTTGAATTACTAACACTAGGGAGGAAAACTCTGGATGGAATGTCTAAATATAATATTCGAACAACATCCTAAAGTGAAATATAATTTATTTGGGATTAACTGTTACTCTATAATACTATGCCATTTACCTCTCATTGGAATATTTGTACATTATGTATATAAAGACAAAAAAATTGTTTCCACAATAGTATTTTATTGTTAAATTTACATATTTATACTTATTATTATTCAGCTAGTTTTAAAATCATAGATATTTCCCTATGAAAGAGACTGTTAAGATGAAATACACATATCTCTCATTCTGCCTCTGTCAGTCAACACATATCTTCAACATTTTCTCTGGGCATTCCTTTTCCCACCTTACTTTGATATAAACTTGACCATCTCCATAAGCTGACACTTCTCTGGAATTTTTGTCAAGTGGTAGATTCTTTCATGTCTCACATATTTTAGGTTAAGAATTAGTATTTTACTTCCTCCACTTTGAAATAATTATTACCCTCTTATCTTACCTTCTTGTTCAATAATTATCTTCTCTTCTTGTTGAAGCAAATAAAACAAAAGTTACACAAAACCATTTCACTGAGGATGTGTCCTCTTCAAAGGTCTGGACTTTTGCTGAGATTTCCAGTTCAGCATTGCCTCACCTTGCACAAGCCTAAGGTCTAATTCCTCATTTTTTATGGTATAGGCCACTTATCCATGAAGCTCCAGCTTCATATTCAAGCCCATATTTCACTTAGCACACTTGTTTTAACTCCCTATGTCATTTTTGCAGCCTTGGGCATTTCTCTTTCTTAAGACATCACCAATATACTTAAAGTACATTTTTTATACTTTAAACAACATCTATGTGTTTTACACTGGAATTTTCCTTTTTTTTTCTTCAGGATATCTAGTTCACTGTTCTATGGTAAGCATAAATATGGACTTTTATTTATGTTTTTAACTTAATGCCCGCATGTACTGTTTGAATTTTTTTTGTATTTTGTGCTCATGTTTATTTTATAATACATACATACATATATACATTAGTACATATAATGGAAACCAATACAATTTATTCCACAGAGATTTCATGATTCTGATATCAAAATCTTGATACAGTGCTATGCCTGCTCCAAATGAAAATATGTATGTTCTCACACACGCACACACACACACACACACACACACACACACACACACACACCAGAAAAAAACGCAGATTATTTATTGGTGAAACACTAGATATATTCTCCTGAAAACAGGAACAAAGTATGTCTACTATTAAAATTATTTTATAATGTTTCAAGATACCATTGCAAGACGTTTAGACTTCTACAGATGATGATGTAAATATCAGAATTTTATTTTTGGCTGTTTAGCTTCAAAATAAACCTTGATTCAATTGACTTAATTCATCTCTGCTATTTGTGGATTTAACATTGTCATTACTTTAATGCTAACTATACCTCAGAGCTGTTATATATATAGTTCTTTGTCTTAGCCATTAACTCCACAGAAAGTATGGTATGCTCATTTTCCAACCTTTATTACCATGAAGGGAGAAAACTTTGGTGGCCTGACCCTGAGGGCCACTATGTAAGAATTGATGCTTGAATGATGCAATTGCATTATAGAAAATATTTCCACATCAAGTAAGACATAGATGACAATTTGTTAATTTGATTTCACCTCAAGAAAGATGTTTTTCAGTATATAAGCTATTGTTGAATTTTAATTTATAATTTATAAAATTTTTATTAAAATTCTTGCTAGATTATTTCATGTCTCTGGTGACCAGACCTACCACTTCTTTATCCTTGTAAATGCATGTTCCAGATCCATTCTTTGCTTTGGATATTGTAGTTTCTCTGTATGTTATGTGAAACTTTGGTTGCACATTTTTAAAGAACATGAAGAAACTGGTGGTTTTTTTCAGAGAATAAGAGAAATAATTGGTATAATAGGCAATATATTATCTTTAGAATGTTAAAAGAATTAAGGTTGTTTAGCTTACAGAATGAAGGGTTAAGGACTAATTAGATTACTATCCCTAATATCATAAGAAGCTTGTAAGAAGAAATATTAAAGAATAAATGTGCATGTGTTATTAAACAAGAAGAGATTCCCTTAAGTGGAAATGAGAAATATGATTTTTAGAGAAACAGAAAATATTGATAAGATACTGAAATGCATTATAGGCTTCTTGAGATCTGCAAGACAATAGAAAATCATCCATTCTGAATGGTTTAGCCTAAAGAAAAAGGGATTAGGTCAGATAATGCCACCGCTTATCTCTCTCATTTTGTAAATTCTATGACTGATCTCATCAATAGGTAATGATAGCAGTTGGAAAAGGCCCCTTTTGGCGTCTGCTGGAATTTGTTAGCTTGGGATGAGATGTTTTCACTTTCTCTAAGCATGGGTAATTCTAATTCACTAAGAATGAAAGAACAAATCTTCCTCATGGGAAGAAGGATATTCCATCCTCCTTTTTTCCCCTTGGGTATTATTTCTAACTGTTTCAACATTAAACCAGATTAACAATGAAACAACTCTTTGACCTTTGTTGGACATTTGACCTACACCGATATCACCAATAATGTATACACGAAATAAATCTACACCACAAGCTTACAGAATTTTGCTCTGCCCAGAATGTGTCCCAGCTGTTGGATGATAAAGCCATTGTTCACTAATACACAGAATAGACCAGAGGCTAACATGTCTATATGCCAAATTGTCTATAGTTCAAAAGTATATTCCACACAAAGCAACACCCTTGCTCTCTGCCTCTACCTTGCATCCCCTTAGCTCTGTAGCTGAGAAAAGCTCTATTTAAAAACATTTCCAGGGATTCCCTGGTGGTGCAGTGGTTGAGAGTCCTCCTGCCGCTGCAGGAGACACGGGTTCGTGCCCGGGTCCGGGAGGATCCCACATGCTGCGGAGCGGCTGGGTCTGTGAGCCATGCTGAGATAAACTAACATTTATGGGCAAAGACTCTAGTCAATACACATATTTTATTATACCATAAAAAACTGTCCATAGAACATGACTTTTCTGACAAATTATAGTACTATTTTTTTGCTTTTTTTTTTGTATTTTTATGTTTTTGGTCTTTGGTTTTTAAATATTTTTGGTATTCCTGGCCAGTGCAATTTGTATTATCCACAAATTAAGTTTTTAATTCATGTATTTTAATCTGGTGTCTAAAATACTATTTCTAAAAGGCACACTGACATATTAAGGCATGCCAACCTAGGTTTTCTACAGGTGAAATTGATAAGTTTTACCTGTGCAAAACAATAAAAGAATGGTATTGATAGTTTTGATTGAGCAGAATATTGAGCTGGTAAAATGAAAGGATCTATTATTGGAGTATATGGGAAAGTGGTATTTGATCAAGAGTTTCAACCTCTTTATCCCCAAATCTTCCCATAATACACTGGGTCTGGCATTGAAGTTAATATGACAAATAGAAACATGTGAAGGATTAAATGTCCCATATAAATGTGCTAAGAGTAACAAGCTTTGATATTACAGATGTTCCTCTCTTTATTAACAATCAAAAATAAGAGTTTATAAAATGTATAAATTGAGTAGTAAATACATAAGGATTTGCTGCAAAGCTCTTTTCTAATAGTGAAATGAATTTATATAAGGCATTGCTTAGAGATATGCTTATAGAATGCAGTTAAAATCAATAGTTCGTTGAAGATTCTTCTGGTATAAAATGAGGTGCAACCAATATTTAAAGTAAGTCAAGGGAAAATGAAATTTAATTTTTTCAAAAAGGTGGGTGTCTCAGTATATATATCTATCTATCTCAATAATATGTACTTTATTCAGCAGCTACACATACTGAGAATTTAGAATCATGTGAAATGGTATAAATTCTAGAAGGTTTATTAGTTTACCACTAATCATAAGGAGGCAGGAAGTAGACCTTTTTGGAATGACATAACAAGTGAGAGAAGCAATAACATAAGAATGATTAGGAAGAGCAAGTGGAGATCCAAAGTTTTCATCTTACTCAGTTTGTGCCTGGTGAAATGTTGACAGAACATTGATAATTGCCAGACTTAGATATCCTACTTCCTGTCTCTATTTCCTAGGTCTAACTTTTTCTCACTGCCACAAGGATAATCTTTTCAAACATTACTTGAATAAACATCTTACAGATGAACCTTATACTAAATTCTTCAAGCTTGACTTAAATTTCCCCTTTATGCCATATCTATTACCTCCATTTCCTTTGATTCCAAATACAAGACATGTAATATATTGTACCCTCCCACATAAAACTCCCTCTTAAATCACTATGTTATTATCTGACCCATCATATTTGCTGTGAATATTTGGGTACTTATCATCTGAACTCCCATGTGGATGAATTTTTTACATCATGAATTTTGGCAGGAAAGAGAGCCTACTTTACATGATAGAAACTGAAAAAAAAAAAAAAAAAAAAAAAAGATACCCACTTCTCCAACCTACCTTTTAGCTAGTAGATGGCCATTTGACTAAGTTTGTCACCCACTTAAATATTGAATTTGATGTTACTGCCACTGCTTTTGTCACTAACAATAGAATGTATTCTCCATTGTACCCTTGCTCCCCTTGTCCTGCTCATTTCCCAGACCTCGTTTTTCATCTTCTTTGTGATTGCACGAGCTATCAAATAGATTTCAATAAAACATGTTTTTTCCCTAAATGATCCTAAAGTAGTTTTGGTTGCCTGCAATTAAGAACCTTAACTAAATCATCTTGTATACCGGTCTCATGGTTTTGTTTATAAGATTTCAACTATAAACCTTTATTAAGAAATGTTGGATAGTTTTCCCCTTCTAAAGTATGCACTTTTTTTTTGTAAGAAATTTACTATAGTCCAGAAAAGTAATACTGTAATTGCAGGGATTCAAGCATTTGTATGAAAGTTTGTGGAGAAACTAATCTGAGGCAAAGGGATATTTCTACATTACTTACTTTCAAATCACAATTAGAGGTGGCTTACTTTCCATACAGCCACTTTCAAACATATCAGATGTCATGGCATCCAAAATGTTTCACAATTCTTGGAATTGATGTAGAGCTTTTTTCTTAAATGTGTATCTAACTTATTTTTAAATTTTAAATGGATTGTGTCCTAAAAAATGTTAAAATAACACATAAGCTTACCCTTCAAATCAATGTACTTGAGGATATTTTCTTTATTACATTTTCTTATGGAATTTAAAAGGTTGTGATCATGCTATACATTCAATTTTGTATATTGTTCTTTCTTTACTTAGCAGTATATGCAAACTATTTCTCATCTAACGTTACAAGTAGAAAGACAGAGAACCAAAATTACTAATAAGCTGCTCTGTTTTTGTTCACTACAGCCACTCTTGAATGGAATACTCAGGGTTTATTTGCCCTGTAAGAGAGCAAACTAACTGAAATAGTTTTCTAAGAAAAACAAATAGCAGACTGGGTCAGAATCATATTTCATACAGCCCAGTAAAACACAAGAAGTCCAAAGAGAAGCATGACTGGCTTCCCTTTCTTCCAGGGACTCTAGGACAATCCTGCAGAATCCAGTGCTTTCTTGGCTATTTTCCACTGGACAGTGAACTCTTCATCTGGGAGCATAAGGATTTGGAAATATTACTAGGATGTCATAGTATAGCAAAATTTAGGCTTTTCATCCCCAAGACATAATTTCTTTATGTCATAAATGAGGAATGGAAGAGATCATGGGATGTTCCTTAGCCTTTATGGGTTATATTATAAATACCATGAGAAGTTTTGTATACATGCTAATTTGTAAACATCTCTGTAATTGTAGGAAGCTCTTGTCTCAATGCTTAATTGAGGAAAAATTATAATTGAGTGTCTTGACTAGCAGTCAATTTAGGCATATAAAAGGGAGGTAGATTTTGTGAAAGGAGAGGATCAGGGAGCAGACCATGCCCGTAATGACTGACCACAGACAAACCACTTTTAGGCTAAGGCAGGAGACTGTTTTGATTCTCTGCTTGGACATTTGAAACAGTTAAACATTGGGTAGGGAAACCTCATCACTGGAGGAGGGCTGAGAAGCCAGGGTGGATAATAGCTGATTGTTGTTTAATATTATCCTAAATAGAAAATAAAGAAACTTTATGGAAATCTCTTTGGACCAATGTTTATCTCTGAGAGCTCAGAAATTGTCATTCACTGCCTTATAAAAAGAATCTGTTTATTTGGATCCCGCTGTGGAGAGATAAAAAGTCTCTTTCCCTGACATTTGGGCCAAGATTTCCTCTAAAATATCTTCTTAAATATTTACCTCAAAAGGCTTGGGATATCTTTCTTTTTTTAACGTTATTGAGGAATAATTGACAATTGTAATTATATGTTTAAAATATGCACTGTGATGATTTGGTATACATATACATTGTGAAGTGATTACCAAGGTCAAGATAATAAACACATCCATCACCTCACGTAAACTCTTTTTTTGTGTGTGTGATGAGAATGCTTATGATCTGCTCTCAGCAACTTTCATGTATACAAAACTATATTATTAACTTTAGTCACCATGCTATACATTAGATCCTCAGAACTTGTGATTCTTCTAACTGACAATTTTTATTCTTTCTTTGATTTTTATTTTTTTATTTTTTAAATTGGGGTATAGTTGCTTTACAATGTCGTGTTAGTTTCTGCTGTACAGCGAAGTGAATCAGCTATATGTATACATCTATCTGCTCCCTCTTGGACCTCCCTCCCACTGTCCCCCCATCCCACGCATCTAGGTCACCGCTGAGCTCCCTGTGCTATACAGCAGGTTCCCACTAGCTATCTGTTTTACACATGGTAGTGTATTTATGTCAATCCCAATCTCCCAGTTCATCCCACCTCCCCTTCCCCTCCCCCTGAGTCCACATGTCCGTTCTCTACATCTGCGTTTAATATTCCTAATTTGTTTAAAAATCTACTATGGATGTATCACTCTTGTAATTATGTTTCTTTAAACTATTTGTATCGTTAGCATATGCCTTTTTTTATTAGTAATTCTGCTTTATTTTTTATGTGTAAAATGGTGAAGTAACATTTAATAAATTCCCGTTAAATGTCTAGTATGAAAATAATATCTCATTTAGCTCCCAAAACAAGTTATTGTCATTATCCTTATTCTTTGGGTGAAGAGATGGGATTCAGAGACAAAATAACTTGCCTAGAGTCACACAACGGGTAAGTGTTGGAACTCACTCTCACTCAAACCTGTTTTACTTCAACATCCGTGCTCTCTTTCGTCAGCCATTCAATCTCTTGTGGAAAATAATTTTTCTTTCTCATGGTCCTAAAAATACCTGTTTCACACTTTCAACATTGCCCCTAGTTTTATAAAACAAGAACCTAGAGAGAAACACTTCACTGGAAAATCCTAGTTTAAGGTTGTTCTTCTATGGCAACATCTCCTATTCTGTGATTATTTAAGTTTCTCCTACCCCATTCTGTGGGGTCTTCCTTGTGATCCAGTGATTGTAATTGCACTTAGTTCCAGGTACAGATGTTCTGTGGTTTCGCAACCTAGGATATGTGTTGGTCTCCTCTGCATAAGAAACAGTCAACAATGACTTCCAAATCCCCATTCTGGGATTTGATGGATATTTCAGAGCCAGTCATTTAAATGTGGTTTAGATTAATTTTCTCTAAATGCATATGACCCATTTGGAGTTTAAAGGAAGTTGAAAAATTTTATAAAACCTGGTCCATACTATTTATGTGCCAAGTGGCTTAGTTGTGTTAAATAGATACTTTTGCATTAAGCTGAACTGTGATTTTTAAGTTAGTTAAGTACATGTAAACACATTTATAAAAGCAAACAAAAAGAAAGAGGAAGAAGTTTACAAGTATCACAACATTTTGTAGCTTCATATACTTATACAAGTAAGAATTCTTAATTGTACAGAAATACATTTTGTGAGCCAAACAAATCTGGAGTCAGGCAGCATGAGAAGGGCACAATTTTCTTCCTGTTTGTAAGAAAATATTAAAGTGGAACTCTGAATTTGCTAATCAGTGACAACTTTAAGAAGAGTCTGAGAAGGTCTCTCCTTGAAAATTTCCCCTCTTTTTTTTTTTTTTTTTTTTTTTTTTTTTTTTTTTTTGTGGTATGCCGGCCTCTCACTGCTGTGGCCTCTCCCGCTGCGGAGCACAGGCTCCGGACGTGCAGGCTCAGCGGCCCTGGCTCACGGGCCCAGCCGCTCCGCGGCATGTGGGATCCTTCCGGACCGGGGCACGAACCCGTGTCCCCTGCATCGGCAGGCGGACTCTCAACCACTGCGCCACCAGGGAAGCCCTCCCCTCTTTTTTTTTAATGCAATAATAATATTTGGAGGTTCTTTTTAGTATCCTCTAATACAGATAAAGTTATGCAGAAGTTTTGACCCAGTTGATTAAATATCTACTTAGACATGAATTTCTCCCAACTCCTTAGTTGAATCTTGTAGTTTGCTACACTAAAGAGTAAATGATAAATTATGTTGCCTAATCCATCATTGCCTCACCCTTTCTTCCTTCTTTCCTTCCTTCCTTCCTTTTCTTTCTTTCCTTTCTTTCTTTTTCTTTCTTTCT
>NC_041234.1:98692625-98750121 GCF_002837175.3 Physeter macrocephalus
TTTCTTTCTTTCTTTCTTTCTTTCTTTCTTCCTTCCTTCCTTCCTTTTCTTTCTTTCCTCCCTCCTTCCTTCCTTCCTTCCTTCCTTCCTGTATAGTTGACCTACAATACTATGTTAGTTCCAGGTGCACAACATAGTGATTTGGTATTTTTATACATTAGAAAATGATTTCCATGATAAGTATAATTACCATATGTCACCAAAGTTATTACAATATTATTGACTAAATTCTCCATGCTGTACATTTCATCCTCATGAATCATTTATTTTGTAAGTGGAAGTTTATACCTCTTAATCTCCCTCACCTAGTTTACTTATCCCAACTCCCACCTTTGGCAATCACCTGTTTATTCTCTGTATCTATAAGTCTGTTTCTCTTTTGTTTTGTTAGTTCATTTGTTTTGATGAAATTGTAAATGGGATTGTTTTCTTAATTTCTCTTTCTGATAGGTTGTTGCTAATGTATGGAAACACAACATATTTCTGCATATTACTTTTGTATCCTGTAGCTTCTTTGCTCAGTTCATTTATTACTTCTAGTAGTTTTTTGGTGGCATCTTTAGAAATATATATGTGTGTGTGTGTGTATGTGTATATACTAATCTACTCTTTATTCCTTCTAGTGTATCTTTTAGTTCAATTATTATGTTCTTCAGCTCTGTTTGGTTCTTCTTTATATTTTCTAACTCTTTGTTAAACTTCTCATTGTGTTCATCCGTTCTTCTTCAAGCTCTTTGAGCATCTTTATGATCATTACCTTGAACTCTTTATCTGGTTGATTGCTTATCACTACTTCACTTAGTTCTTCTGGGATTTTATCTGGTTCCTTTATTTGGAACATATTCCTCTGTCAACTCATTTCACCTAATTCTCTGTTTTTATTTCGATGTGTTAGGTAGGTTGATTACATTTATGACCTTGGAGAAGTAGCTTTATATAGGAGATGTCCTGTGCGACCGACCCAGTAGCACACTCCCCTCTGGTCACTGGAGCTGTATTCTCTAGGGGTGCCCCCATGTGGGCTGCATGGGCCCTTCTGTTGTGGTGGGGCTGACTACTGCGGATGCACTGGTAGGCTGGTCTGGCCCCAGCCCAAATAGTTACCCAGCCCTGCCTCATGTGGAGGCTGTTGGCTACTGGTGGGCAGAGCCATGTCCTAGCATGCTAGCTGTGGTGCCCAGGGTATCCTAGTCCTGTTGTTGGCTCACTGGTGGTCAGGGCTGTGTCCTGAAGTGGCTAGCAGTAGGGCCTGGGGGTTCCTGGGGCTGGTCCTGGCCTGTTGTTGGGCGAGGCCAGGTCCTGGTGGGGCTATTAGTAGGCCCCAGGCATTCCTAGGTCTGGTGCTGGCCTACTGGCAGGTGAGGCTGATTCCTGGGCCTTCTGGTAGGTGGGGCAGAGTCCCAGAACAGCTGGCTGGGGGACCTGGGGGGCCTGGGGCTGTTGTCAGCCCCCTGGTGGGTGGGTAAGCTCCCAGTGCTAATAGGCTAGAGGGAGGACTCCAAAATGTCTCTTGTCAGCACCACGGTTCTCATGGTAGTAGGAGCTCCCCAAAATGGCTGCCGCCAGCATCTGTGTACCCAGGGTGAGCTCCACTTGCCTCCTGCCTCTCTGGAAGGCTCTCCAAGACCAGCAAGTGGGTCAGACCAGGTTCCTTTCAAATTACTCCTTCTGCACTGGGTCTTGGAATGTGTGAGATTTTCTGTGCACCATTTTATGAGTAGAGTCTCTGTTTCCTACAGCCATATGGCTTTCCTGTATGCAAGCCCCACTGGCCTACAAAGCCAGATGTTCAGGGGCTCACCTTCCTGATGCAGGACCCCAGGGATAGGGAGCGTGATGTGGGGCTCAGACTCCTCTCTCCTTGGGGAAAATCTCTGCAGTTGTGATTATCTTCCCATTTGTGGGTCGCCTTCCTAGGGGTGTGGGACTTGACTATACTGGGTCTCTGCCTCTCCTACCCATCTTGTTGTGGTTTCTCATACATATACATTTTACTAAGTGAGAAAGCCAAGGTTTGGGCCCAGTTTTGTCTGTCTTCAAAGGTTATACTCTGTTAATTATATCATACTGTCTAAAGAAGCCAGGTACCTATTTTGAATCTTAAACATTTTAAAGAGGGACAGTTTCAATGACTTACTTACATTTCTAGAGATTTAGATAAAAAATAAACTCATTTGTCTGACTTTCTGTCCATTTTGGGAACTGCTAGTTGACAATGTAGCTTGCTCTATGTCTTAGATCACTTATAAATCTCTAAAGTTTCCTTAGATCATACCTAGTTGTTGAAGATCATTTTTTTTTTTTTCTGGATGGTTAAAAAAACCAGTAAACTCTGGTTCTTCACCATAATTAATTAGGGATTCCAGGGCACAATGGGACATTTTACTTTAAAAATAAATTTGTATTGAAACAGCTGCCTCTCTCATTACCAGGAGATCTGTACCCTTTCAGCTGCCAGTGCTGACATTTCTGTTTCCCCATTTCTCTACAAAATGAGCATCTCTAAGAATTCTAAAGGGTCTTTTCATGATTAACTTGCAGTGGTATTTTAATAGGGCTTTTTGTGCACTTTATATCATAAGAAATTATGTAAAACTCAATGGCTAATAGCTTCCTGACTTTATTTTGGTCAGTGATTCAAATTTTTGGAACTTTTTGAATTACTCTCTTTTTGTATAGCCAGGTCAAGTTTAAGAAGTCAGCCCTGCAAATCTACAATATTTATAAATGCAAAAAAGAATGTGTAAAAGAAAATAGCAACGAGTAAAGAAGAAAGCTAGCAAAGCTGTGAAGCATAGGTCTCTCCCTTATGATAATCTGCCCTGTATACCTTTTGAAAGTAAACAGATTTCCTTACCCCAAGATACCCATGACCAGGTTTTTCAGTCCTAGGTACTGTTGAGTAGGGACTTTGCTGATATAATTAAGGTTGGTAATCAGCTGACTTTAACATAGGGAGATTATCATGGATCTTGAAATATCCAGGTGGGCCCTGAAAAGCAGAAGAAAAGGACAAAGTCAGAAAGATGGGGCAGAAGTTGAAATAAGAGAAATTCAAAGTGTGAGAAGGACTTGACCCACCATTGCTGGAGGGTGGCCACATGGAAAGCAATAGAAAATCCTTATTCAGCAGCTAAATAACTAGCTTTGACCAGCATCGATTTCTTGTCATTCAAACATTCACCTTTGTGTACATGCACAAATACTAACTGGAAAACCTTTAAGAAAATATCTTAATCTTCGAGTACTGGAAATACTATAATATAACGATGATGCCAAAAGAAAAAAGAAAAAGGTACATCCAACCCTAGGTAATACTGTGAGTCAGCACAGTATCTTCCCAGTTGCTTTCCAATCCCCATTTTCCCGGTCCCCGTTTTGGTAACCTTATTTTTGCCTTCTGTGTCTTGGCTTAGGGACTCAGAATCCTCATTCTGCACCTTGGTAAGAAGTCTCTCACTAGAGTTCCACTGAGTTTGCTTTTGCTTATACAGGTGCTCATAATATCACATGCTTCTTATTAATAATCCTTAAATAAAACTAAATTTTCCTTCCTAATTCCCTCTTTCTGTCAAATGACAACAAATATACTCATTTTTATGATTGTATCTCATTTACTTTTATGATTAATTATTTGTTGAATTTTGAAAAGAGTATAATGTCTAATAATGCCTTAATGGATCACCTTACCAGGATAATTTTATCTTAATAACAAACCAGAATGTCAATACTGTACTATAAGTATTTGCTGAATAATTCCAAGTTTTTCCTAATAATTCTAAGATTTCAAAGGAAATTAAGTGGAGGGGAAGCCTAGAAGAAGGGAAAGGAATCCCTTCTACTAAAACTGCAGCAGTAGCACAGTAATTCTTCATATCCCCCCTGAGAAAACAGGGTGGAAAACTGCCAATCGATGTACCACAGACTTTTAGGATTTCCTGTTAGTTAAAATAAGAGGGGACCAGGTGAAGGAAGAAGGAAAGAATAGAACCCTGAACAGAAAAATGCTTCCTGTAAAAAAAAAAAAACAAAAAAAAACAGTCTGAGAAGTAAAGTGAGCCAATTTCAATGGTACTTCTTAAAGTTTAAAGAAGAAGACTGATTGCTAGAATGAGCCAAAGAACATTGAGGGGCATACCACATTAATGCTACCTGACCTGTGTTCATACACAACATCTAGACCTATAATTAAACCTGGGGGAAAGTGAGATTAACTTCACTGACAGTGAAAGATTACTAGAAGCCAAAAGTCAATGCTACAGGCAGCATCACTAAGAAGCTGGAGACTGCCATGACTTATTCTTGGTACAGGGAAGCTGATTATTGTGGGCTTGCTTCTAGTGCTTGTTTGCACTGAATTTGCTCTTGTAAATGGAGAAAATAGCACGTTGGCAAAGTTTCCTACTTTGTCTGTTTAGGGCCCTGGATCCTTTCTCAATCCCTCCAGATTATGAAGGCACTAACAATATAAATTTACAATAATTGTAAAAATTCTCTCTTCTTTGCATCTAGATCTGAAAAATTTATGCAAAGATCTATACCAATTTCTTATAGAATCTATCTCAATTTCTACTGAACTTTGGCAAAGGAATGAACACCGTAGATATTCTGATGTGAAAATTTTTAAAGAGAAATGGAAAAACATCACCCAATATATGAAAATATGCTGCAGTTCAAACAAAGGAAATTATCAAGAACCAGAAAAGTATTCAAGTAACAGAAGAGCATTATGGAAGTTTTAAAATAAAACAACACTAGAACGAGTAATTATGAGAGATGAATAGCAGTTACAAACACACACACACACACAGATTTTTTTTCAAGTAGGATTGCTAAATTTAACACTTCAAAGAAGTACCGTATAATGAGCTAATAATTGAATTTTAAAAGTTGCATATGGATTCAAGAAATGCATTTGGAACTCTGTGGAAATGGTAAATTGGTGAAACACAGTAAAAGAAAATATGAGAGACATTGTGGAGAAATTCAAGGAATCGAATACACAGAAAGTAGGAATTTTAGAAGAAGAGAACAGACATGATGTAATAAAAGCAAAGAACAGTGGAGAGAAATTTTCCTGAGCTAAACAAATATTTGACTTTTTAATTTGAAAGGGATGGCTAATAGTCAAATTTACTCTGTGTGTTTGTGTAGAGGAGGGGATGAGGGGAGAGAGGAGGGAGAAGTGTAACACCTAGACATATTTTGGTAAAAATTTTGAATTTCAAGGACAATGATTGCATTAAACCAGAAAAATATAGTAAATTTCAAAACAAATGTTAGAGTTCAGGACTCAAGAGCTGTAATGTACCAAATGAAAAAACCTTGCAACATATTTTTAAATAAATACAGCTATAAGAAGAATCAGGAGAAACACATTCATAGCAGGATACTTTAAAATGTCCTGCAAGTATTTTATAGATCACATAAACAGAAAAAATAAATAAATCATGATATAGAGGAATTTAATGTTATAATTAATAAGTGATCTTGATAGAAAGATGGCCCAAGAACTAATGTCTTGATCCCTTTTCCAGGATCCAATTGAACTGAAAGAAAAACAGAAATGGTGGGGGCATCCCTTGCATCCAAGGGGCCAACCACTGTACAGACTCTGAGAGATTTCTGTGACCTAACTTACAGTGGGAAAAAATTGAAAGAAGTCACAAAGGTCCCGAACACGATTACAATTGATAGTGTCAATAGTGGAGTCTGGCTTGGGAGTGGGGAGCCATTGGGAATCTGGATATCAGTCCACTAGATACCACATGTGACTCTACACAACAATCAAGGCTGCAGTGCCAGGACTGGTATAGCATTACATCAAGCACGAAGCAGAGGAGATTTTCTCTGAGCTGACTTTATTCACTCATCCATTGTTCATTCAGCAAAAAATTCTAGAACATCAATGTGTACCAAGGATTGTGTTAGATGATGGGGAAAAAGCACTGAAAAAGACAGATAATATTCTTTCCTTCGTGATTTTTCTATTCTGACAGGGAGACATAAATATAAAATAAAATAATTTCAAAAAAGTTATATGTGCTGCAAAAGAAACAACCCAGGGCAATGTGATCCAGAGTTTGTAGGTGCTAGAAGTAGGAGTTACTTTAGATTGGGTGCTCAAAGAAGGGTTTTTTCTCTGAAGAAGTCACATATAAACTGAGATCTGAACATTTACACTGAGACATTTAAACTGAGACTTTAAAATGAGCCATTGAAGAGAAGGAGAAAAGGTGCTTTAAGCCGAAGCAATAGCATAAACAAAGACTTGGGGGAGGGGGGGGTGGTGGTGGTGGTGGGTAGGCTTATATAGATGGCAAAAACAACACTCCTCACTATGGTAAAGATATCAATACTTCCAAAATTAGTTGATGGATAATTGCTGGGAAAATAACAATGATTATTTTGGGGGGTGAAGGAAATGTGAGACTGTGATATTAATGACTATGTAGAAGAATAAACTGTTAGAATAGCTGAGGAAATACGCTACAATGAAAATTAGTTTATTACTAATGCAAGAATATAGAGACACGGGAAAAAATAGTTCCCAAATAGCCACCAATGTAAGTATAAATTTAGCAATTTTAAAGGTGGCATTATATTATATTAGGGAAAGAAGCAATTAGCCAATAAACAGTGCTAGGGCAATTGGTTAGTTGTTTACCACATTTTAAATAGTCACTTATCAGCACTCAACAAAACATGGATTAGAGAGTTAAATGTTTAATAAATACTTAAATCTTAAAACAAAACATAAGTAGTTACTTGTGCAATGTTGGAGTGACGAAGACATCTTGAAGCAACAATGAAGAAAATCTTAAAGAAAAAAACATATTGCATTTGGTGATGAATGATTACTTGCCTTTTAAAATATTTTGCCTGAAAAACATAAATAAATAAATAAAATAAAATATTTTGCATTTTCTAAGTCATCTATATTGAGAAGCTTTTAATTTTAGAATCAGAAAACTAATGCTTATTTTAGAAAAAAATCCAAAACAATTGCTTCAAAAGAAAATTGAGGGGGCTTCCCTGGTGGCGCAGTGGTTAAGGATCCGCCTGCCAGTGCAGGGGACACGGGTTCGAGCCCTGGTCCGGGAAGATCCCACATGCCGCAGAGCAACTAAGCCCGTGCGCCACAACTACTGAGCCTGCGCTCTAGAGCCCGTGCTCTGCAACAAGGGAAGCCACCGCGATAAGGCCACGCACCGCAACAAATAGTAGCCCCTGTTCACCGCAACTAGAGAAAGCCTGTGCGCAGCACCAAAGACCCAATGCAGCCAAAAATAAAATAAATTAAATAAAATTAAAAAAAAAAAATTGAGGGATTGTTTTACAAAAGAGGTGTACCTGGTGCCTCTAAAACCATGCCCCGAGTAAAGTCACTTTCTCTGTTTAGTTGGTAACCCAGCATTACTCTTAAAATTTTTAGACAACAACTGCTGTTGTGTTGTTTCTTATTCTTTAATTTTCAGGGGATGGATTGTGCAAAATTATTTTAGCCTTTTAGTCTCTTGCTTTAAAAACACAGCCAAATACTGATCTTACCGCAAAGATCTGATAGGAGATGAACTTGGGATCTTCCCCCCGGACTAAAGAGTCCAAAAGAGACCTGATAACACATAGTTTATCATTGTTTTCCCAGGCTTACTGTGGGTATCCTGTTTGATAAAAAATAAAAATCACAACCCTGTTTGATCCTTTCGTGCAGAATTTTCCCTTCTCTCTGTCTCGTGAAAACAAAGTACTCTCTCTCCCTCTGTCTCTCTCTCTGTCTCCGGACTCAGACACTTTTGCTTTCATTAATCCCAGAACAGCAACTTTTTTACCCAGACAAAATGGGTTCCCTGGGAATTACCAGCCTTATCATTATTTAAATAAAATTACATATGTATGTCAATTCAATTGTCTTCAAATATCAGTGGTATTTCTCAGTCAGCAAGTAACCAGACTGTAGACTTTTTGCATTTTCATCTACTTTAAAGTGCTAGTGCTAAGCTATTGAAATCACTGTAGCCCAGCAGAAAGCTCAAGTTTGAAGAAAAAATTTTATTTTTCTTTTTCAATCCAAGGTTATTGTTGTGCGTGTGTGTTTTTTTAAATGACATCCCTCTGTACTGAAATGTTACTACAGGCACACCTTTGAGATATTGCGGGTTCAGTTCCAGACCACCAAAATAAAGCATCTATAGAAATAAAGTGAGTCACATGAATTTTTTTGGTTCCCCAGTGCATATAAAAGTTATATTTACACTATACTGTAGCCTATTCAATATGCAACCGTATTATGTCCAAAAAACAATGTACATGCCTTAATTTAAAAATACTTCATTGCTAAGAAATGATAACCACCATCTGAGCCTTCAGCGATTAATAATCTTTTGCTGGTGGAGGGTCTTGCCATGTTGACAGCTGCTGACTGATCAGGGCGGTGGTTTCTGAAGGTTGGGGTGGCCGGGGCAGTTTCTTAAAATAAGACAGCAGTGAAGTTTACCACATCGACTGACTATTCCTTTCAGGATGTAGCACTGTTTGACAACATTTTACCCACAGTAGAACTTCTTTTGAGATTGGAGCCAATCCTGTCAAAACCTATCTCTGCTTTATCAACTAAGTTTGTGTAATATTCTAAGTCCTTTGTTGTCTTTTGAACAATCTCCGTAACGTCTTCACCAGAAGTAGATTCCATCTCAAGAAACCACTTTCCTTTCTTATCCATAAGAAGCAACTCCTCATCTGTTCAAGTTTATCATGAGATTACAGAAATTAATTCACGTCTTCAGGCTCCACTTCTAATGCTAGTTCTTTTGCTATTTTGACCACACCTGCAGTGACTTCCTCCACTGAAGCCTTGAACCCCTCAAAGTCATCCATGAGGGTTGGAATCAGTCGACCCTTGAACAAAGTGGCAGTTAGGGGCACCGACCCTCCACACAGTCAAAAATCCAAGTATAACTTTAGGGTCAGCCCTCTCTCTCTGCTGTTCCACATCCACACAAACAGCTTTGGATCATGTAGTACTGTAGTACATATTTATTGAAAATAATCACGTATAAGTGGACTTGCCCAGTTTAAACTCATGTTATTTGAGGGTCACCTATACTTTGCCCAGGTCCATCAGAGGAATCATTATCTAGAGCAGCATAGCTTCACGAAATGTGTTTCTTAAACAATAAGACTTGAAAGTTGAAATTACTCCTTGGATCCATGGACTGCAGAATGGATGTTGTGTTAGCAGGCATGAAAACAACATGAATCTCATTGTCTATCTCCATCAGAGCTCTTAGGTGACCAGGTGCATTGTCAATGAGCAGTAATATTTTGAAAGAAATCTTCTTTTCCTGAGAAGTCTTAATAGTGGGCTTAAAGTATTCAGATGTGCTGTCATCCAAGCTTTGTTGTTCCATTTATAGAGCACAGGCAGAGTTTATTTAGCATAATTCTTAAGGGCCCTAGAATTTTTGGAATGGTAAATGAGCATTGACTTCAACCTAAAGTCACCAGCTCCACTGGACTCTAACAAGAGACTCAGCCTGTCCTTAGAAGTTTTGAAGCCATCAAGTTCTTCTCTCTAGCTGTGAAAGTCCTAGATGGCAACCTCTGCTGCCATCAAACTTTTTTTCTGCAGCTTCCTCACTTCTCTCAGCTGTCATGGAATTGAACAGTTAGGACCTTGCTCTAGATTAAGCTTTGGCTTAAGGGAACGTTGTGGCTGGTTCGATCTTCTATCCAGATCACTAAAACTTTCTTCATGTCAGCAATAAGGCTGTTTCACTTATTACTCAGGTGTTCATGGGAGTAGCACTTTTAATTTCCTTCAAGGATTTTTCCTTTGCATTCACAGCTTCCCTTTTTGGTGCAAGATGCCTAGTTTTAGGCCTATCTGGGTTTTCCACATGCCTTTCTCACTAAGCTTAATCATTTCTAGCTTTTGATTTAAAGTGAGAGATGTGTGATTCTTCCTTTCACTTGAACACCTAGAGGCCATTGTAGGGTTATTGACTGGGCTAATTTCAATACTGATGTGTCTCAGGGAATAGGAAGGCCCCAAAAGAGAGAGAGATGGGAACAGCTGGTGGATGGAGCAGTCAGAACACACATAACATTTATTGATTTAATTCCACATCTTATATGGGACAGTTTATGGTGTCTCCCAAAATTACAATAGTAGCATCAAAGATCACTAATCACAGATCACCATAACAAATATAATAATAATTTAAGAGTTTGAAATATTGTGAGAATTACCAAAATGTGACACAGAGACACAAAGTGAGCAAATGCTGTTGGAAAAATGGAGCCAATACACTTGCTTGACACAGGGCTACCACAACCCTTCAATTTGTAAAAAACACAATATCTGCAAAAATCAATAAAGCAAGATATGCCTTTACTCGTTGTGTTTGCTACAGTCCAGTGCTGAATCTGTAATTCTATCTTATGGGAAAATATTTCTTTCTATCTTTTCAATCTTCGTGAAGTAGCTATTCACAACCTCATGCTTCTGGGAACTTTGTAATTTGAATATTGTTAGCAAAATGTTCAAAATTCTTATGGGGCCTGCTAGATACAGAGTGGAACAGAAGACTGGTCCAGGGCCCTTTTCCTGGATCACAGCGAGGTGACCCACCACTGGAGAAGGGTCTCATTTGCTCCAGGTAGGCTGGAGAGGCTCAGGTTTTACCAGGATTGTGAGTGAAGGTCTCAAGTTCAGGCCTCCAGCCTGCAGCGCCAGGCCAAGTCCATTGGCTTTGTGAGCAGGCCTCCCCAGGGCCCAGACTTTGTTGAGGCCATGGCAGGCTGGACGCCTAGGGCTGACTGCTGCTGGGTGAGACCTCACAACATTGGAACTTTGTGGGCCTGGGTTGCCAGTACTGCATTGTGTCTCTGGGTGCCTGGTGGAAGTGACTGTTGAGATCTTGAAGTTGTCATCAAAAATGCTGAAAGCAAACTGCTTGGAACCCTAGACCAAGTGCTGATCCACAGCCTGCTCTGGTCCATGGGGCTGTGGAGGAACCATTTTCTTAAAAAAAAAAAAATGTATACATACACACACACACACATATTCAAAATTCTTAATGGAATTAAGAATTTAAGTCTCCAGAGAACCTGGAGACTTCTGAACAACAAAAATAAATTTAAATGGAAAAAGATTAGTTCTTTAAATATTTTAAATTGTCAGCCACATGTTCTTGATTATTACAAGGTTAAAGAGTGACTACTGAAATCATTTTGAACGTTGCCTCTCCCTTTCCACATTCTACAGATGGCTTCTAGGGTCCATCAAGTGTTAGGCTGAGGAGAGTCTATTTTACCTTCCACTGTAATTTTGTTTTCCATTTTCTTGTTCTCTCTTCAAATGGGGTATCTTCTGTTATACAGATCACAGTAAATACTTGCAAAACTTGCCTTGCCTTGAGCAATATGTTGCTTGAGATTGAAATAGGAAGCTAGTCTTGTATAAACGTCTGAGTTCTCTTTGGCTTGTCTCATATAATTGGGGTATTTAAGCCTTATCCCCACCTCTTGGTCCTAATATTTCTAGTACTTATCAAGGAAACTATTCATTCAAAATTAAGTGATTTGAGAAAGCAGGATTATAATCTTGTTTTAACTCTATGGAGTCTAAAGATGTCAAAGTTTGTGTGAGGTGGGGAAGGTGGAAGAGACTCTGAACTCCCACACCCATGTGTCACTGAAAGCAGTTCTAACTTTATCTGTAGACTGCTATAAATGGTGTCTTGCACGTAGTTAATTACTCAATATGTTTTAGCTACTAATGTTTCTGCTGCTGTTGCTATGCTACTTACAGCTAAAGATTGTGTCAATAAAGCTGATCTGTACTTCATAAATGATTTTCAGTGTTCAAAGTCATATTCCCAGGGCCTAGTGTAGCCTGCCTGACACATAGTTGATGCTCAGTGTAAATTGAGTGAATGAATGTGTCCTTTGTTACATGAGACACAGGATAGGAAAATGTAGAGAATTCATTGGAAACTGGTCCCCACTTCTGAGGACTCAATTCACAGAATTAGAGTCATTATGTATTATTTTCTCTCCAGGGAAACACTGAACCTTCTCAAAACTCCCTCTTTAATTGTTTTCTGAGTGATAGCCAAGGGATAATTTCTAATACTCTAGCATTCCTATAAGGACTAGCAAAATATTAATGATGAATATTAGGTTCTGTTTCATAATAAAATGATACATTTTTAATCACTTATGAGATATGAATATATAGACTGGGGAATCAGGATATGCAATGACGGTTAAAAATACTACACATATTTATTTCAACAAATTTTTTAATATGTGAGAGTAATTGTGTTATGTGCTTAGAAAATGTAAGGCTACATAAGACATCACTTTTGTTATCAAGGAGTATATAAGATACAAAAACGCATAACAATTTAAAAATAAAGATTCTACTGAAATGAGGTACAGCTATACATATATAAAAAAACATGTATCACTGATTAAACAAACCTTTATCTCCCTTTTCCAGAGCCTGACTGCATACAACTCAAAATCAAATGGGTGTCAGACAAGTAAATAGACAATTTCAGTAGAGCCTGATGATTTTTTTTTTTATAACACAGGAGCATAAGATTCTATTGGAACACAGAGAGAGGGATGAACAGCAGCCCGGTTTCTAGAGGTATCTCTAGAGCTGAGGTTTCAAGAAGGAGAAAGAATTAGCTAGAATATGGAACAGGGAGATCAGCGAAGATGTTACAGGCAAAATAAGCATATTATGCGAGGTTTTTAAGATTTGCTATGTCAAACTTCATGCATGAAGGTAAACATGACCAGAATGAGGATGGATATAGGCAAGAGACAGAAATAATAGAGGCAGAGAAATGTTAGATAATAAAGAACTTTGTATTCTAAACTAAAGAGCTTGCATTTTATCACCTAGGTTATGGGAAAGTCATTGCAGATTTTTGTAACAGCAAAAGTAATGCAAATTCACCATAAACATTCAAACAATACAGTCGTGTAGAAAGTAAAAAGTGAGTACCTCCAACTTCATAAGTATAGTCATATGACTGATGAGTGTGCCTTTAATGACATTTAAACCAGTTTTATTAAAATTAAAATGGTGTTTTTACTTTATATTAAAAATGTAAAGTATAGGGAAGAATTTAAATAAAAAGTAAAAATCCATTCTACTGTGCAGACCTCTACCTCCAATTCTACTTGGTAGGGACAAAATTGTTAATAATTTCTGGCTTTTAATACTTTTAAACTTTCCATTTTAACTGCAAATAATATACCTATAAATCCATTTCCTACTGAATCCCCGCTAAAAAAGATGAGGTATAAGGACGTTATAAATGGAGAAAATTGTCAGATTACCTATCCTCTAAAAACAAAGTCAGCGAAAGTAGCCTCACAGAGTGAATTCTATTAACACTATAAGCAAAAGATGATTCCAATATTATTAAACTGTCCCAAAGAATAAAGTGAGAAGGAAAGCTTTCACGTTTTATTCTTCTTTCAGACAACACACATTAATGCTTGAGAACTCACAAAGAGCGCTTGGTAAAGAAAACTACAGCTTTATAGCACATGGAACTATATTCAATATCTTATAATAATCTATAATGGGAAAGAATCTGAAACTGTACACCTAAAACTAATACAGTATTTTAAATCAACTATAAGCAAATTAAATTAAGAAAAGAGAACTACAACTTCATCTGACTTATGAATATTGAAGCACAAGCAGTAACTAAGAATCAAATTAAGCATAGTATGAATTAGTCATAAAATTCAGAGTTCAATCTGGGAATGCAAGGATGGTTCAGTATAAAGAAATACCTAAAATAATTTATTATAAATAGTATACAGAGAATGGTAATAAAAGTGTGATTGGAGCCTAGAGTTCATTGGGAGATTGAAGATGATAAAGTTGGCAAGATAGATTGGGAAATGGATCATGAAGTAATTTATATACAGTGTGAAAAATATCTGTGATTTTAACCCACAGGAGAAGGAGAGTTAAATAATATTTTTTTTCATTTTTTGTACAAGGAAAGTAGTAAAAGTTCTGTTTAGTTTGATAAAACAGTTATTCCCATAACTCACTTTTTATAAGCATCAAAACATTATTAGCGGCATATATCTGAATATATATCATAAGTATATAGAATAAAAAGTATACATATTGTATCCAGTATGCATTTTTAAATGTTTTACCAAAAAATTACATCATTAATTTTTTCTTACTCAGATTTATATATTTTATATAAAAATATAAATATTAACAAATAAATAATCATATAATTATATATTAACATGTAATAATAGCTAGCTTTTATTGTGTTCCCTATGTGCCAGGAAAAAAAATGTACACATGTAAGTATATATGTTTAAATAAATATATATATAAGGAAACCTCACAACAGCACTGAATTAATTGCATTATCCTCATATTACAGATAGAGAAACAAAGGCCCACAGGAAGCTTTCTGATACTAAAATCTCTGTGTTTAATCCACCACACCCTGCTATCCCTGCATAGTACACTGTGGAAAGACAATGTTTAGGAACTTTCTAGTGAGCCAGAATCCTTGAACAAGGGTGAAAAATTGCCCAGGAATAATCTGCAAATTGAAACCCATATGCAAATAATCTACACATTCAAAAACTATCAATCCCATCTAAAGAATAAAGTTCAGTTTAAACAACAGAAAAAGTAGCAAATAATGAAATAACTTTATTCAGGCTTTTTACTCGAAGTAGAACATTTGTTTTGAATTAGCCTTTAGACTTGTAGTAGTCATAACATGAAAAATTTTGGAATGTGAAGTTCTGTGTTTGTTCCCAGGGACTGTGCACTTTGCTCTTTCACATTTGAAGATTTCTACAGGTGTGTCATGGGCTTAACCCTGTCATAATAGTTTGATAACATGAGCTAGACAATGAGTGAGCCTTACAATAAGTAGAGACCAGTGAAGGAGGACGATGTAGCTGAGGTAGCTTCTAGTGTAGAGCAGCGGTCCCCAACCATTTTGGCGCCAGGGACCAGTTTCATGGAAGACAATTTTTCCACGGACGGGAGAGGGGGCGGGGGGTGCGGGGTGTGGGGGGGTGCGGGGGGAGGTGGGAGGGGGGGGGGGGTGCGGGGGGTGGGGGGGTGCGGGGGGAGGTGGTTCAGGCAGTAATGCGAGCGATGGGGAGCGGCAGATGAAACTTCGCTCACTCACCCGCCCTCACCTCCTAATGTGCTGCCCGCTTCCTAACAGGCCACGGACCTGTACCAGTCTGCGGCCCCGGGAGTTGGGGATCCCTGGTATAGACTATTCAGTGTCACACTGTGGTGCTAGTTTCAGGCAGTAGTGAATATGTGAGCCGGGATAATACATACCTTGTTAGGGAGGCTTGCAAATAAATAACCAAAGAAACCTACTTCTAATAATCAGTGCCTCTACATAGTCAGTCTAATTTTAGTTTCATTGGAGAAACTGAGACAGCCTATTAGACCCAAAAGCATTGACTAACACTGGTACCCTAAGGCAAGAAGCATTGTTAAATTAAATGTGCTAATAAAAAAGCTGCCCTCTTACATATATAAATGATAACTATTCATAGAATCAAGGTAGAGCTACTTAATTAGCTTTTGGATTTAAAGCATAATCTGAAAAATAATTATGGATTTTAAAAATGTGTTTGACTCTAGCTGAGGATGGCATCCATTTTAAACTAATGACCCATTTTGTACATGTGTTACATGTGCACACGTGCACGTGTGTTTATTTGTATATGTGAGTGCCTATATTTTCTTGAAAGATATGGTTTAAGAGAGAAGTGACAAGATCCCTCTCAACATTCTACGTGTTGAATCCCAAGATTCATTCTATACTCACTATCTGATGAGATCTGACAGCACAAAATTCAGTTGCAAAGCCACATAGAATGCAAGCAGGCTGTAGCATTGCACTATCTTGCTGGAGGCTAATCACTTTATAATGAGTTTAGTGAAAAGTACCTATGCAATAAGTTGTTGTTGACAGCAGCCCAAGGGAACCTCTAAGTGCTAAAAATTAGCAGCTGAGAGATGTTGGATTGCATCCTTTTGAAGATAGAAAACAGATTCCTTTCTAAAATACAAGCAGTTTAAATTCGACATAAATCAAACAGATGGTAAAAGAAATATCTTGTTGCTATGGGCTTTATACTGTTTTTGTTCTCACTGTTTTATGAAATAAAAGAAGAAAAAAGTCAGGCTTCTAGTGTTCCAGTTTGAGGAAACAATATCTTAACAGCACAGAGAAAATGATTTTTTTTTTTACTGTGATATTGTGTATTTGACAGTTCATGAAAAAATTTACACCAAGCTATATTTAAAGAAAATGGTGAACATGCATTGAACAGTCAGCTTCCTTTTAAATGATTCACTTTCATTGTAGATTTTGGATATTAAATAATCAATCTGGACTGAAGAACTTAAAATAAAACTCAGTCACTACTATTTATAAGACTGTTGCAGAGCTGGGTTGCTATAAAGACCACTATGCATCAGAGGAAGTATAATTTTGGTTAGACTGTACTGATACTATTGATAAGCATCAAACCCATGCTAATTTTGCCTGCAAGAAAGATGCAGCATAAGATATAAATAAAGAAGGTTATGGCACTGCTTGGTAGGAAGAAATCTATAAAATAATGTTTTAGCTTTCCAACTTGGCACTAGAAATGACAGAGAACAAAACAGAAAAGAGATACATTTGACACAGTGCCATGAAATGCATTTGACACAGTGCCATGAAAAACATTTCTGAACTTCAGTATATTTCCTTAAATCGAAGGGCACCCACTGTATCAGGGTTTTACAGAGGTCAAAATAATCAGCAGTATGACAGTTGTAATTGACAAACACATTCTCTAAACTACTTGTGCTTCCTATAGTAAGTACTTGTATTAAAATGATATATTGAGTTAAGTATCAGACAAAGTTCCACAAATGTGCTAGGTAGGAAATGTAATTTTACAAAAGGATTTGACAGTACCACCTACAGTTGCTCAGAGGTAACTGGGGAGAACACTATGGAGTGATGCAAACTGCTAAGTCTTCACAGAGTCTTTGTGGTTTCGGTAGGGGTTTGAGGATAGGGTAGAAGTTAAATAAGTAGAGAGAGAGGGGAAGAGCATTTGTGCAAAGCAGAGAGATATAAAGATTTTGACCAGATTGTGGGAGACTTTAAATGTGAAACTGAGGAATTATACGTTGATTTGTTAGGCAATTAACAGGCCATTGAAGGACTTAAACAGAGCTTACTGTGTACAAAATAGTGTTTTATGAAGATTTACTTGTCAGTAAATGGGGAAAGACTGAAGGCAAGGAAACTAGTTAAGAGATCATGACAACCATCCAGGGAAGCAGTGATGAGGGTCTGAACAAGGGTTGTGATGGGGGAATGAAAGGAAAGGCTATTACAAAAGAAAAAGAATACACTGGGCTTGGCGATTGATGAGATGAAAGGGGGGGAGGGGTGAATCAACATTTGTGGTAAGCAGGGGAATGAATTTCGTAACCAAATTTTTAAGTATCTCCAGGAAGAAAAGAATCAAGAATGATTTGAAAATGTAAGCCTGAGGACAGAGAAAAGGATAATTTCATTAAAAAATACATATGTGAAAAGGGGAAATATTCTGAAGAAACAAATTCATTATATTTTCATTACGCAGAGGTTTCGTGGAATGTCTTTGATATTGTGTTGATACTTTTATAATATTAAACGTAGTTCAACCTATGGTTTATTATTTTATGTTCTTGGAGTATATATAACATATTTGACCAAATTTATTTGTCATGTGGTATTTAATCACGTAGATACGACCTGAGCTGCTAAGTCTGATCTTGATAACTAACCATTTAAAATTAGGACTAATCTGTATATTTAGAATATAATAAATGATATATATGCTATGTTGTCAAAGTTTCATGTTGTTAACATATTCTTGACGTGTGTCACTGGTAAACCTGATCTACACATTTTCTATTATAAAATGGAAGCAAACCAAACCACTGTGATTACAAACCGGCATTAGTAACAGTTTATAATCACAATTTTTTAAAAAATATCAAGCTTAAGCAGTTACTCATAGAAATCAAATCAGTGTTTTTAAAAAAGTAAAGAAAAATTTTAGATATAAGAAATCATTTGCATGTCCTAATGCATTTTTATTGACAGGAAATACACATCCAAGTCAACACATCTGGCACGTATACTCGTCTCCTGAGAAACCATAGATTCATGTTTAAATTTTCTCCAACCTCTTCTTGTTAGATAGCAGCCCGCCATGAGTGAACCCTACAATTGCGGTTAAGTATAGTAAATGTTTTTATGTCAAAGTTCAAGCAGAGCTGTTTCCATTTAAAAGAAAATCAAAACATTATGGCTCATTTTAGTTTCTCTTAGATAGAACATTGGGCAATATGTTTCTAACTCCATTTTATTACCTTGCTACTTCTCTTTACCTCTATCCATGAATTGAAAACATAATCTTAAATGCCCTTATAGGAGTCTGGTTCCAAAAACTGATGCATCTTTATAGCTAAGTACTCTGACACTGTTTCTCTTTAAAACCTGCTTTTCAATAAAGGTCTTATTTTATTTTAAAGGTGGAGTAGCAACCATATCGTACCTCCAATGAAAAGTGTACTTTCTATTCCTTGATTGAGGTTGGTGTACCAATGTTCTATTGTGTCTTCTTATCTAAACCTATTCTCATTAAAGAATCAGATCAAGTTATGTATACTAAGGTGTAAAGATTAAAAGAATATCATAAATACACATTTATTGAACTAAATTGTTAAAATGTAACAATGGTAACTATTATGACTAACAGCGGTCCAGGCACTGTGCTAAACACTTTTTTTAATGATTTTTTTGACACAACTATTCCACCAAGTGTATATGTAGAAGATCCTTGCTAGCCAGGCATTGATAATGTTACTCCTGGTAGTTTTTATAAGGTTTCTTGAGAAGCAAACATAATCAAAGTGCAAAATTATTCACTAATAAACTACATAAAATTAATACCCACTTAATTATTCCATCATGGTAAATACTACTTTCCCTCTCTTTCCATTATATCCTAGTCATAATCCAGTGTTTTAATGCAGACGTATTCAAGTTCATCACAATATAAAATTGTAAATTTTACAAAAGATGCAAAATTTTATGAAATGAATAAAAATGATACTGGAAATTACCTGTGAAACCAATGACAAATGGGAATCATGCAGAGACACACCAGTTAGTACTTGAATAGAGAACGTTGACTGGAATGATGAAGACAGAGTCCTTCAGAAAACTGATGAAGCCCTTGTATATTTTTCCAGAAACGACCCTATTAATTAGTATGCAAACAAAATAAAAAATAAAGTTTGGCATATAATATTATGTTATACAATTTTTCAGGAAAAATTACACACACATACAAGAAAAATCAAAATCAACATCAAATCAATCTTTGTTCTGAGAAGTAATGCATAGTTCTAATTATAAATAAAATTTTGTTAAATGTAGGATAAATGCTTTATATAATTTTGATTATTTTTTCAAGCTTTTGTCCCAGTCAAACCTTTTATTCACAATTTACAATGTATTTTCAGTCCTCTTTTAAAGTACATTCACATAAGTGGACTTTTCTGGTGCTATTTACTCTTGGAAAATGAGAACTTCCTGCATTGTTGTCCCTATGTTTAGATGAGGGAAATATAATAGCTTGCTCTAACAGTCAGGGTCCAGCCAGGGGACAAAAACCACACTAGTTTTTGATGGGTTTTGTTGTTGTTGTTGTTGTTGTTCTTTGTTTTAATAGATCTGTATTGGAGTATAATTGCTTCACAGTACTGTGTTAGTTTTGTTGTACAACAAAGTGAGTCAGCCATATACATACATATATCCCCATATCCCCTCCCTCTTGCGTCTCCCTCCCACCCTCCCTATCCCACCCCTCTAGGTGGTCACAAAGCACGGAGCTGATCTCCCTGTGCCACGCGGCTGCTTCCCACTAGCTATCTGTTTTACATTTGGTAGTGTATATAGGTCAATGCCACTCTCTCACTTCGTCCCAGCTTACCCTTCCCCCTCCCCGTGTCCTCAAGTCCATTCTCTAGTAGGTCTGTGTCTTTATTCCTGTCTTGCCCCTAGGTTCATCAGAACCATTTTTTTAGATTCCATATATATGTGTTAGCATACAGTATTTGTTTTTCTCTTTCTGACTTCACTCTGTATGACAGACTCTAGGTCCATCCACCTTACTACAAGTGGGAATGTAAATTGATACAGCCACTATGGAGAACAGTATGGGGGTTCCTTAAGAAGCTAAAAATAGAACTACCATATGACCCAGCAATCCCACTACTGGGCATATACCCTGAGAAAACCAAAATTCAAAAAGAGTCATGTACCACAATGTTCATTGCAGCACTATTTACAATAGCCAGGACATGGAAGCAACCTAAATGTCCATCACCAGATGAATGGATAAAGAGATGTGCCACCTGTATACAATGGAATATAACAGTTCATTTTGATCTTGTCTGCTAAATTAGCCATAGTATTGGAAAGCAAGAGAGCTAGAGCAAGTGAGCAAGAAAGAGCAAGTCAGATACATTTTTGGAATATTCACACGCAGGAGAGACAGATTAGTTAGTATATGGCTTCTGTTATTCAGCACCTGGACAATACATTTGTTGTTGGAATACTTCTGAAGCAATTTAAAAATTTTATGTTTCCTATATCATAATAAAAAACATTATGGCTTGCTGCTCCTGGTGAGATTTTCCACCTACAGCCAGCTGTGTGCAAATGATAGATTTTTAACTCATACTGTTCAGCCTATTTTTCTTTTTACTTGTAAGCAGACAAGAAACACAAAAATCATAACAACTTATGAAAAATTGTTGTTTATTTTTTTTTTCTGGAGATGAAAAAGTGTATAAATTTTCTCTAGCCATCAGGAAATAGAGTAAGAGGATAGTATGTGCTGGAAAGTTAGACTTATGTTTTATAAGGTATAATACTCTAATTATTTCACTAAAAATAAGGTTTAAAGGCTAAGATAAATGTTTGAGGAAGGTGAGGAAAGGAGCATAAAGAATGGAGAATAAAGGTGGAGTTAAAGTCGTTGTGTCTAACTGGTCGGCTGTGTTTTCTCGTAATAAACATTTACGAAGTCCTATGTCAGTGGTGTGAGTTGTAGGGCTTTCTGTCCTTAGGCTTTCCTACTTAGGATTATTATCAGTGTTAAGGGAATCTCACCTCATATTTTCTTTTAAGAATGTTTCTCTGCAAGGACATGTTTTATTGTTTTTAGGCATTTCTAATTTATTTGAAAGAATTTGTCTGACATTATGACAGCTTTAGCCACATGTTTATGTCTTTATTATGACCGAATACTTTTTACTGTCTTATCTTCTGTTATAATTAAGCAATATTTTAGGTTATGTTACATTTTTATCTTTCCTATCAAAAGTCCCTGTCACAAAGTAAGTGCTCATTACATAAATTGTGAATGAATGAATGGTGAAGGATAGAATAGACAACCTATTTGAGAGAGGGAGTGTTTTATTTATCCATGTATCCTTGAATTTCGCACAGTGTCTATCACATAGTAGGTGCTCAGTTAAATGAATGAAAATGAGGAGGGGATTTAAGGGATAATTATGAAGAAAAAGCCAGCATGATACATTAGAAAGAATACTGATTTGGGACTCAGGCAGTTTTGGGTTTTAAGAAATAGTTCTACCAGACTATGTAATTTTAAATAAGTTGTTTTACATACTTGAACTTTAGCTTCTTTCTATTAATGACAGGAGTATATTTTTCATAGGGTTGTTATGAGGGTTAAATGATAATGAATGTAAAATACCTAACAGCATTCTGTACAAAGTCGAGTTTTTCAAGGAGTTGGATGATGAAGGCCCTATGAACAACTAAGAGACAGGAGTTCAACTGCCTTATTGGATAACTGAAGGAAAGGATGTGACGTTTAGTATGACAGGTTTCCTTACCATAGTCAAGCAGAGTCAATGGGCAAGTTAGATGTTGGGAGGATTCTGGCAAGAAAAAAGATTACATATAGACTATATCATAATTCTTATATAATACCAATGCATTTTTATGATAATTCATTAGTTCCAATATTTTCTCTTCTATGACACTGCCGAAGAACCCTAATGAAATGCTTATTGTTTGGGGATATTCCGATCCAGTTTTCATAATCATATGTATTTGCCTGGTGGCAAACATAGTGTGCATAATTTTTTGCATGTTTTTCCTTTAACACTTTCCTCTGTTATTAAACAGCCATAATGTTGTTTTAATGATTATATAACATGTGTAACATCACTTACCTATCCGTTCCTATATTGAAAAATTTTTATTATTTTTTCATAAATATAAATAATAATAATAGAGCATCTTTGTGCATTATTTCCTTGTAGTAAATTTCTGGAAATAGGATTATTGGATCAAAGCATTTAAAAATTTTGTGGCTCTTGCCAAATGTCTTTCCAGAAAGGTTACCAACTTACCATATATGACAATATTTAAAAGGCTGTATATTCTTTTCTCTCCATAAGTGTTCCATGTCTCTAGCCATGATATTTTGGGTTGTGCATTTCTCATCAGTACCTTCCAAAGTATTCTGCCTCTGTTTTGTGGCAGTAAATTCTTGGTATGAATTCTAGGCTTCATCTTGTTTTTCATATTTGTTTTGCAGGTCTCAGGCTAGTAACCTTATCACTCTTATTCCTTTACATGAAGTGTTCAGTTTGAACAGTACCTCATATCTGATTTAGTCTACCTTAAAAACTCATCTAGAGGTTTTAAATTTCCTACCCAACAATACAAAGATAACACCTTGAATTTTATAAATTGAGATAGAGCTTATTGGTTTAATTTTATTCTGTTTCTCTTTCTTTCTTTTTTAAAAATTTATTTATTTATTTTTGGCTGTGTTGGGTCTTCGTTGCTGCGCACGTGCTTCCTCTGGTTGTGGCGAGCGGGGGCTACTCTTCGTCGTGGTGTGTGGGCTTCTCATTGCTGTGGCTTCTCTTGTTGCAGAGCACGGGCTCTAGGCATGTGGGCTTCAGTAGTTGTGGCACGTGGGCTCTGCAGTTGTGGCTCGTGGGCTCTAGAGCGCAGGCTCAGTAGTTGTGGCGCACGGGCTTAGTTGCTCCGCGGCATGTGAGATCTTCCCAGACCAGGGCTTGAACCCGTGTTCCCTCCATTGGCAGCCAGATTCTCAACCACTGCACCACCAGGGAAGCCCCTGTTTCTCTTTCTAGTGAAAAGATAGAGAACTGAGATCAATAGCACATAAGCAAAAATAAATATTTTTTCCAAGAAAGACATTAACAGGACTACATGAGGATTTCACCTGCCACCTGGACCTCATCAGCAACTTACTCTAATAAAAAATGAACCACATTCAGGTTAAAAAAATCATGGTTTAGACTCTTCCACAAAGGAATGCAGGAAAAGTTAAATGTAAGCATTATTTTAGGTTATAAGTAGGTCAGGGATCTCTTAGAGATTGTGGGCAGAGAAAAGGAGTAAGCACCTCTTTAGTCGACTTTGAGGCCCTGGGAGAGTGGTAAGAAATAAACTGCAGTTGTGGTGCGTGGGCTCTAGAGCGCAGGCTCAGTAGTTGTGGCGCACGGGCTTAGTTGCTCCGCGGCATGTGAGATCTTCCCAGACCAGGGCTTGAACCCGTGTTCCCTCCATTGGCAGCCAGATTCTCAACCACTGCACCACCAGGGAAGCCCCTGTTTCTCTTTCTAGTGAAAAGATAGAGAACTGAGATCAATAGCACATAAGCAAAAATAAATATTTTTTCCAAGAAAGACATTAACAGGACTACATGAGGATTTCACCTGCCACCTGGACCTCATCAGCAACTTACTCTAATAAAAAATGAACCACATTCAGGTTAAAAAAATCATGGTTTAGACTCTTCCACAAAGGAATGCAGGAAAAGTTAAATGTAAGCATTATTTTAGGTTATAAGTAGGTCAGGGATCTCTTAGAGATTGTGGGCAGAGAAAAGGAGTAAGCACCTCTTTAGTCGACTTTGAGGCCCTGGGAGAGTGGTAAGAAATAAAACTTGGGAGGCCAGGATGAATAAGATTGGTAATGAATAACAGGGATAAATGGTAAATATAAGGGTTACTGTCAGTCGTTAAGGGTAAATTCAGTCATCTCAAGTAAACATTGGCACAGAGTTGATGTGTAGTGTGAGTTCCATGTAAGCTTAAATGATCCAAGCCAGGCTGAATGAATATAGAAACAAGGGAAGATGCAAGAGTGAGGAACAGATAATAAGAACAAGAGCATGCAAGGACAAAGACCTGAAGGAATTCTGTTTCTAGAAGAGCTCATTATTTCAGTTGTCTTTTATTCTAATCAATTTTTTTGTAATGTCCCTGCCCCAAGGCCATTAAGATACTACACAGTTTCCAACATATTATAGGTTCTTATTTTATGTAATTTAAGACTTGGTTCCCCCAGCCTAAATAAAAACATTCATAGGGACAAAATAAAAATTTCCATTGACAGATGAGTCTTAAATACAGTAGCACCAGAGATTGTTAAATTAGTAGTCTAAAAATAAATTTGAAAAGGATTACTAAAAATTTGAGTTGGCAATTGTGATCATTTAGAGCTTATTTTAGTAAGGTAATTTTGTTCTTAACGGCTTTGCTGTGTAATTGTTTACGCTGGTTATTCATGTTTGATAAAATATATTAATTTGGAAAATGATGATTGGGGAATTAAATGACTCATCTAAGAGACTTTTTATAAACCCAAATCACTGTTTTATGATAATTGAAACATCGCTAATAATTATGTGTATACATATTTTACATGTGCAGATTAGGACTTCAACTTTACTGATCAGTAATTTAGCAGAATATAAAACAAAGTGTAGTCCTAATCTAAAAGATTAAATACATTGAAAAAAAGCAAGTCCAGGGCAAGTAATCTAAAAGAGTTGGTCTCTATTGCTTCCCGCAAGTCACTGGAGGAACCCCAACATTTCCATGGTAGACCATGAGGATTAGAAGTCCTAAATTCTGACATTAACTTGTCAAGTAATCTTAGACTTTTGTTTTCTCATCTTTTAAATGTAAGAAGTAACATGTGCCATCGCTATTCCACAGTGTTATTATGATTATCAAATGAATAATGGATGTAAAAACACTTTGACAATTTTAAAGTAGTATATTTCTGCAAGGTATTATTGTTTCCGAAATCTAGCACACTAATATACTTGATACAAGTTACCATGTCACAGGATAATACATTCAGATATCAAGGAAAACACAAATCATTTAATGCAAAAGATACAAAGATCCCATAAGAAATTATTTTAAAATCATCAAAAAAATGCGTAATTTGATATTAGTATCAAGACAAAGATGAAAAACGACAACTGAATTACTTGTATGAGAGAAAACATCTAATTCATAGAATGAGCAGAGAGATACATTTCAAAAATTCATGTTCACATTATTTTGTTATAAGCACACTATAAATTTCATTTCACAGATTTTAGTATTCCTGGTAAAAAATGTGCATTTTAACAATACTAAAAAACCTTTTACTTTATTTTAGGACAGCCTTTACAATTCTGTTAAGATCATCTTAGCCACATAACACATACTGACATTAGCCTAACACTAACCGAATTTGCACTGTATAATCTAGACTAATGAGAATTCTAGCTAGACTAGGAGTTTTAAAAGAAAAAAGAAAAGTGGGTGATTGCTATCTTTAATGAAAAAAGGGTGATCTAATTTTAGTTTCAGTATGTGGGAACAATTTAACTCGAGGAAAAGTTATCAAAATTAAAGAAGTCTATTCACATTTATTTGTGAATATTTAATTGGTGCACAGAGAACTGGCACAATTTCAAGCTGTTAATCACAGATTTCTAAATGCATATTAGCTAATGGATGTATAAAATTATGCTTATCTTGTCTTAGATAAATGCCTAATTAAAAATCCTTTGAGGGGAAAAAAATCTTCACATCACAAAAAAAAAAAAAAAGAAAAGAACATTATGTAAAGCTGTATATAACTTTAGAGAGAGAACTTAAGACTTTTTTTCACACTAGAGTACTTTGCTGGATATTTAATATCCGAAGTTTTCAGACCAGGTATGAATTTTAGGTGTTTAAAAAATGATTATGCAGCATACAGTGTACTGCCGTGATTCTCAGAGATGAATTTTGTTTATTCAGATTTATATGTGAGCCTACTAAAGCATGAGGCGATTACATTTCTCATACAGTGATTTGTTTCATTTTCAGTAGTAATCATAAGTATGAGTCAAACTTCAGGATACTCGAGGACTTAGGTTAGTTAAAATGAAATGCTCAAAAGTACTTCTATTCAAAGTTACACTACATGTTCAAATCTTAACTGAGCTATATAAAGATAAACTTAGAAAAAATAAGGGTGCTATAGCATTTATATTTGACACTTTGTTTAGGTGGGCTTAAATGGAGGATAACTACAATTGCTTCTTGATTGGCATAGACAAGAATTTTTTCTTTTTTTAATCCAGTACATCTGTTCTATATCCCATTACATCCTACAAGCTCCGATCTTAATAATATGGAACACCCAGTTCCATCAAAGCTACCAAAAGTTTGTTAGATCTGCCTTCGTAGAAATATATACACCCCATTTTAAGGAAACTTAGAGTACACAAATCCAGTTTTAAAACAGATAACTTAGGGGTGGTTATTTTGTAAAGAGAACTGCCTTATTACAAAAGATTCACAACAGCTTTAAAATCATCCCATTTCCTTATTGCATTTAAATGCTTTATATTAGGTAAAATTCACTTCCATACACTATTTAGGAAGACATTTATGGGGTAAAGCAAGTTACCCATGCATTTACTTAGACTATAAATATAAAAGCTATGAAGGACAAACACATATAGATACTCCATCTCCTTCTGTAAAGACACAAATTTTTTTTAAGTGTGTAGATTGAATGCACTTAATTTAACTGAGGTTCTGCTACTAGATGACTACTGAAATACTAGAACAATCTCTAAAGAAACATGAAAAGTCAAATCGCTCAATGTCCTGGCAACGTTCTCTTTCTTAACTTGAGTAGTAGCTACATGGGTGTTAAGTAATGTGATAATTCATTGAACTGTACAATATTTTGTGTCTTTTTCCATAAGTCTCATACTTCATTTTTAAAAATGAGTCAACTTACTAAGATTGTAATTGTATAAATTTAAATTTTTCGTTGTGAGACCCTTTCAGGACCTGTTCCTCAATTTTAACATGCAGAAATTAGTCCTTCAAAAATATAAGCAAAAAAGAATCTTGTTTTTATAGAATGGGTCAGGAATATTCATTAGGCTAAATGATTTTCCGTATAAACAAGAATTGCAGTTTTCTGCCAAGAAAATGTACTCTAAATGTTGGAAAGAAACTTAAGGATTCTTATATTTCCCTGTGGGCTGAATTTAGGTCAGTAGAAGCGGGGAGGCAGGAAGGGAGGAGGAGGCTGGAACGGAGGAGGAGGAGATGAAGTTGAGAAGTAAACTTAACTTTATGGGAAGAGAAAATCAAAGCAGATTTTCCCCGAAACTATAATTTGGGTGAGGCCAGAAAGATAGGTGGTGAGATTATTAAATAAGAAACTCAGAATTTAGTGGCATCTTATGTACTAGAGTATTTCGGAATCGATGAAGTGCAGCGAGACACCAAGTATTGTGATTTGTCACTTCCAATTCAGAAAACCGACATTTTGTTCACTTAAGTTATAAGAAACTGTGAATTTGATGTATTTTATTCTGCTTACAATTACGAGATATTTTTTTTCCCTCTAAGAGCAAATGGGAAAGTCATTTGAATTCAAATGACCTGTGTTTTTTAAAACCCTAGTTGCTTTCCTGACCAACTGTGAGATCTTCTTAAAGCTCCTAATGTCTCCAAGCCTGTAAAACCAGTAGCGCCTAGGTTGCATGCAAAAGTACCTGATAAACATTAGCTTTTGACCAACTGTTATCTGATTATTTCTTCTTGAAGAGAGAATGGGAAGGCTTCCGTTGCTGGCTGAGGTGAAATGCGCTTGCTACAACTTAACTCTCCAGTTGATTACAACTAAAAACCATGGACAAAATATGAAAAACAAAGATATGAGATCTCCGAGATGTAAATAATAGAGACATTGGGGAGGGAAGTCAAAATCTGTAGAAAGACCAGTGATAATTTTCCTATTTTGCTTCTTTTTGTTCTTTACCTCCGGGCTTTTATCAGAACACAAAGCCATCTTGGGGAATTGTGCAGCGGGCACAGGCAGCCAAAACTTCAAGAGGAATCTCTCCTTCTGACCACAATGCCAGGAAAAAGGAACCCATCAAGCCACAGAGTAGGGGGAAAATTCCATTTTTTTCTTTTTTCTCTCCTACCCACCCTGAGGCCAGCATCAGCTGCTGTACTGCACTGCTGCAACAGAAGCAGAGGTATCTAAAACTCCAAGAGAAAACCCATCTCTCTGGATAAATGGACTAGGAAGAGGAGGCTCTGTTCTGCAAAGAGTGCCACTTATCCTGTGATTGCTTTTTTTCTCTCTATTCTCTTGCTGCTTCTCCCTGAAAGCAGGCCCATTCACAATGAACTGCGGACCTGTGCAGGTGGCTACAACTCTGAGAGAACTCCATTTTTTCAGCCAGAGAAACAAAGGGCCCCTGGGACTCAGAGTGTGGGGAGTTCACAGAGTTGGAAAAGTGGATCTCCTAGTCCTTTGTACGAACTGACACAAATCCCAGGCTCAGCCTCAAGCTGCAGGTGTGTGGAACACACCCAAAGAAGCATAGTAAAGACTTTGCCATCGGGTATATAATGTAAACCACCACCCAAGTCCCAGATTAACCCTACCAGTGGCTTATATGGGGGTTAGACCCAAAGAGCATGGCAAAGGGCATTGGTATCACCACCTGCACAAAGAAAGACAGCGCTTGTGGTATAAACTTAACTTGGTCGAATGTTTGCTAAAACAAAAGCAAATAAAATTTCTCCAGAGGAATTTAACAGGAACCAGAGTCCCACAACACAAAATTTAAAATACCCATGAAAAAAGTTTTTTTAATACTAGAATTTTAAAAAAAGGAAAATATGACTAATTCTTAAGGGAAAAAACACAGATACCATTAAACAGATGCCAACGCCAATATGTTGGAATTACCAGACAAAATCTTTAAAGCAGCTAATATAATTATCCTCTATGAGGTAAATACCTTGAAATTAAGTCAAGATAGAAGGTCTTAGCAGAAAACAGAAATTATAAAAATGAACCAACTGGAAATTTTAGAACTGAAAGATGTGATACCTGAAATAAAAATATTAGCTGGATGAGCTCATTATCAGAATGGTGTTGATAGAGCAGTAAATCGAACATAGATCAAGAGAAGGTATCCAATTTGAAGAACAGAAATAAAAGATTGAAACAAATGAACAGATCCTCTAAATAATATCAGATACTCTAACGTTTATGTCATTGACGTCCCTGAAAGAGGGAGAAAAATATTGATGCAGAAATAATGTCTGAAAATTTCTCAAATTTAGTGAAAGACAAAAATTTACAGGTTTTACTCAGTGAACTGCAAAAGAATAAAACGTTTTAAAAATGTCAAGGCACACCATAATTAAATGAAAACAATAACTTAAAGGCCAGGAGGAGAGATATTGAAGCATACTATTGTAATGTTCTTACACTATAGATAAAGCGATATAAAAGCAAACATTTGTTTCTCGTAACTGTGATATTCTGACAGTCTATTAAAATTATGTAGGTATAAAGACACAGCCCAGCTTGAGTCTATGTGGGAATCAGAAATATATGGTGAAGAAAAATGAAGCAAACTTGACAAAATCTACTGGCATGACAACTGCAAAGCTTTCTGGGAGAGAACTTACGTAAGGTAAGAAAGAGTCCAGCATGAAATTGACATTGTGCTAAAACCTTGGCTATTGTAAGGAAGAGCAATTCCAAGTGCAGTGTAGTGTTTCATCCCATGTTCTAGCCCTCATTCATTGTTTAAGCAAATATTTAATGAACAATATGATGAATGAAAGAGATATAGTTTCTTCCCTCATGATGCTTTTGGTCTACTTTGGATCGTGTCAGAGTCCTCTACAAGGATTATAATTAAAACTTGAAATTGCTGTCTGCTAAAATCTCTGTTTAAAAAAAAGAGATATAGTACCTACCTTCATAGAACTTACAGTCTACTCCTAACAAAAGATGACATATGAGGCTGGGGGAAGTTTTCTCCCATACATCACCACAAAAGAGTCAATGTTGGCATGCTGAGAATGCGAATAAATTGGTAATGACTCTAGCAGGAAGCTGGTTCCTGATGGAGCAGTGGCAGAGTTAATAACACACTGGAGAAGCAGTGAGAAGTAGCAGGAGTCTGTTTTGCCCAGTAAGAAGTAATGAAGCTAGCAGAGACTTCTGAGTCTGTTAGTCCAGCAGGATCAGACGTTTTTCTTCTGTTAACTACATGTGAGGCATTTCCCAAGGATTCCCAGAAATACTTAAGGGACTCTACAGAAAGAAGGCTGAGATCTTGTAAGCAGCTGTGGACAAGAGCCAGTGGAATGTGAATGCCTACCTAATATGTGACCTCATCTATTCTCAGAAACTGGTGAGGCCTGTGAAAAGTCAAACTACTTTTAAATGTCTGTGAGTATGTCTGATTTTTGCATGTATTTGATTTCAGAGCAGGCATCAGACACAATCAATTGCAGATGCAAGTCAAACCTATATTATATAAGTTAAAAGTTATTATCTTTCATCATAGAAATATAAACATAATACTGACTGTTCTGTTAGCTCTTCTCTCTATCATTAATTGAATTTGTCTATATTAGTTGGGCATACACATATGCTTAGAGTGTTGTAACTTTTTCCTACAGTTTCCTAACTGATTCTTTCTCTTCCGATATCTCAAAGATTTTGGATGAGAGGTCACTATGGAATGAATCTCTATGTGGCTTCATTAATGACACGAAAACATAGTTGGGTTTTCTATCAAGATGTGGGACTTGGCTTTAGCAATAATATGAATAAGGAAATCATAGATTGGAGCCAGCACTCTAATATAGCTCTCAGTTCTATTTCCCAAGGCCAGGCACCAAATACACTCTCTGGTTGTGATTTAAAGCAGTAGTTGTCAGACTTTGTTGTTTTTTTGTTTTTGCTGTGTCACAGGATGGATAAAAATTGCATACCCAACACATTCCCATAGATGGACTCTAATTTCAGTTATGGACAATGAAATACATAAAATTGTATGTATTTCAGTCATCTGTTCTTCCTAGTGTGTTCTATCCCTTTCTCTTCCACTCAAAAAAGGATAAAAGAATATACACTAAAGAGGATAACATAACCATAAGATTGAATACTATATAAGGTAAAATATTTGTAAACTTTATATTTTAACTTTGCTCAGTTACACATTACTTGTAACACACAACTATGTCATGATATAGAGGTTGAGACATGCTAACCTAAATTACATGTCCTACTCCTTCTAGCTATTACAGGGAACAGGAACACAAAAACCTGGCATTCGGTAACACCTTACCTGAGAAATTCACACAACTCATGAGACTAAGTTATAGAATTTAAACATAGCTAGTTATTAAAGAGATATTAATACCAGTCTATCAGGAAAGAAGTAATTTTCATTTACCTTATAAAGTACAACTCAAATTAAAAGTAACTTATCTCCTATTAATATGTAGGAAATAAAGTTCCATTTGTATTATCAATCAGCTGTGCTTTTGTGTTTTCCCTTGCACAATTAGTAGTCTAAACTTCCATTGTTATCCTACAATGCAAATAAATTATTAGCTTTATTGACATATAATACATATTCATAAAAGTGCCTAAATCATACATGTACAGTTCAACTAATGATCACAAAGTGAGCCTGCTCATGCTATTATCATCCAAATTAAGAAATAGAACATTATCAGCGTCTCATTCCTTCATACCCTCTCCCAATCATCATCCTTCGGTCCTATAAAAATTTAAAATATCACATCACTTCTTTGAATAAGATCTGAATTTCATGAAAGGAAACTATTTCTAAAAAGTCATGTCAGCTCTGTGCTTCATGTCCAGCTAGAGGTGTGGGATAGGGAGGGTGGGAGGGAGACGCAAGAGGGAGGAGATATGGGGATATATATATATGTATAGCTGATTCACTTTGTTATACAGCAGAAACTAACACACCATTGTAAAGCAATTATACTCCAATAAAGAAGTAAAAAAAAAAAAAAGTCATGTTTTGCACTTCATAAACCACGAATCAAAGTCCAAAAATCATTCATTATTGAATTTACAGAACCCTAACATACCCATTCTGCAATTGTTCCTTACCAACAAACTTTATTTCTTCTGAATACCAAGCTTCCAAACTTCTCACCTTCATACTCCAATAAAGAGGTAAAAAAAAAAAAAAGTCATGTATTGCACTTCATAAACCACGAATCAAAGTCCAAAAATCATTCATTATTGAATTTACAGAACCCTAACATACCCATTCTGCAATTGTTCCTTACCAACAAACTTTATTTCTTCTGAATACCAAGCTTCCAAACTTCTCACCTTCAAAGTTTTGCTTATCCTTCTTGGGGACAAAGTGCCAACTAAGTTTACGCACTCACTTGAAGATCTTTTCTACTTTGAGAGACAAGGGAAAAAAAAAAACATAGGCATAGATAACTATTCAGTTTCCTCGTAATATGCTTTATTTTCACCTCTCTTGGAGAAGGATGAGACAGCTCTAAATTGGTGAGGTTAGGACAGCTTGGAGGAACGATGCTAATGAATCCAACACCTCAAATATCAACAGTCAGTGTTTTCTTTTATCCCCTAGAGCCCATTGTCCTCTGTATTCAGGAAAACTGCATGACCAAAAATGTTGAAAGGATTAATAGGAAAAGAGTTTAGATAAATTAATCAAAACCCACAATTGACATTGCAGCTAAACTGACAAGGCTGCCAGAAAAAATTTCCATACAGAGTGCTGTGCCACTGGCCATTATTTTGTTCTCAGCATTTTCATCTTGTTCTCAGTACAGCTCTGACTGGTGGCATTTGAGGAAAATGCCAACTCCTTCCTTTCCTCCTTCCCTGACATGTATACTGGATACTCACCAGACGCTCACTGAATTATGTGGCCCCTCTCAGAAATGTTGAAGCCCCCAGAGCGCTATTAACCATGATCTACTGAGGCTCTTGTCGGAATTAGACAAAAAGTAAAATTATAGTGGTGTGCTAGTGCCATTCTAGTTAAAAGTCTGTCATCTTTGCCATTATAAACGTCTATTTCCTACACTTTATATCTCAACCGAGAGAATTTGCCTTGCAGTCAATAGAGTAGCTGAGAAAGTGTCAGTCTTTCAAAGATTTTTTTTTAACCTGATAGATACTAAATAAAATCATTTTGGCTATTATGCTACTGTGAAAGATTTTGTGTGTGTGTGTGTGTGTGTGTGTGTGTGTGTGTGTGTGTGTGTTAAGGAAGAGTTGTGATGTGATCTTATAGGACTTGGTTTGAAGGGGAAGATAATAATGAGTTATGTTTAAAAACATGAAAGTTTAGGAAACAAAGGAGAAAAGATAGAGAAAAATCATGATCTAAGTCAGAGTTACAGCTTTATAATCATCGTCACATTCCTTTGCTTGCCTTTTACCAACAGTCCTCATTTCTAGTCCCAGGTAATCTAATTATGATTACTATATTTTCTGAACTTAATATTGTTATTTGGGTTAGAAAAAAAGAGAAATGGAATTCTAATTTGACTACATTCTGAATGGTAGTGAATTTCCCGCAAGGTCTACAAAATACCTCTTTGCTTATGTGGTCATAATCTTTGTATTTTCTTTTTTTTTTTTTTGACTATACTCTGTGGGTTGAAAACCTGTTGTCTACAAATCATGAACTACAACAGTCCTCAAAGATTTTTACAATGGGTTCGCTGCTTATGAAATAGGGTTTCTACTGCAGAGTCTCTCAGAAATCAGGAATAATGGCTGTTAATTACGAGGGCCTACTTTTGTGCAAGTTGCTTGCTAAGCACTTATATTTTTAGCATCAAAATAATCCCTCAAGCTTGGTATTTTTTATTCTCATTTTTATGCAAAAATAAGCAAGGCTTAGAGAAATTAAGGACTGCACAAGGCTACACAGCTGGCAAGTATACATGAGTGGGGATTGGAATCAGATTCACTGTGGCTCCCATTCATGTAAGATTTCCTCCATGATAATTTGGAACCAAAGTTCAATTCACTTAGGAGGGAAGGAAAGCAACATTTATTTGTTAAATACCTACTCTGTGCCAAGCAACTTTAAAGTATAATAGTAATTTTAATCCTTATGAAATTTTCAAATTAGATACTATTAATTGTAATTCACAGATAAACTAAGGCTCGGGATGATTAACTGGGTTCATGAAATAATTTGCCTGAGGCATCTGATTGTAGACTTAAGTTTGGGTATGTCTAACTGAAAAACCAATGCTTTTTTCACTATAATACTAGACTTTGATTTCTTAAATGTAATGCTCTACTCACAAAAGAAGAGTGATTATAGGATTAAAGTCACATATTCACCCTTCCATTCACTTTATGAATATTTATAAACACATATTCTATATATCAAGCACTGTGCTAGGCACCATGTTATTCCTAGGATGCTTGTTGGTTGCTTATTTACAGTTCCATTTTTGTACTCTCTTATGCTTTTCCCTTTCCACTCTGGCTTCTCTTTCAACTATGCAAAAAACAGTATTTCACAATGCGTGATTCATGGGTCACTTATTTTTAAAAAATGCTCTGTGAAACAAAAGGTCCTATAGCCAGATAAGTTTGAGAAATGCTGCAAGGTATACCACATTCTTAGAGATTCACAATGAACATTAGCATACTAAAAGCTTTGAACAATCTTTCAGGAATGAAATCTGTTTAAAACAGAAGATAACCCTGTATAACTAACTATTTTTTCCCATGTAATACCTATTAGCACCCCATGAAATTAGTGATCCAGGCAGCATGCTTTAAGAAATGCTGGCCTAGCCCATTAAATTGTCCTGCTTATCCCAGAACTAGATTGCTTGCCCAACCCTTTGCAGTAATATGTAACTGTTTTTTTTTTTTTTTTTTTTTGCGGTACGCGGGCCTCTCACTGTTGTGGCCTCTCCCGCTGCGGAGCAGAGGCTCCGGACGCGCAGGCTCAGCAGCCATGGTTCACGGGCCCAGCCGCTCCGCGGCATGTGAGATCTTCCCGAACCAGGGCACGAACCCATGTCCCCTGCATCGGCAGGCGGACTCTCAACCACTGCGCCACCAGGGAAGCCCTGTAACTCATTTTCAATAATGTAATTTTTCAGGTATTTGTAATGCATCACTTTATAATGCCAGATGAGTTAATGAAAAAGAGATCAAATATGGGATTTGATTAATTCTATACATCTTTGGGTCTTCCGTAACCATTGTTTTTCTTGAAGAACATGTAGATTATTCTGAAGAAGACACATTTAAATAATTATATATATATATATATATATATATATACACACACATACACATATACACACACACAATGTTTTTTAAAAACTGGATAAACAGGCATACTAAGCTTAACATTATTAAATTTACCATTAGTGATGTTGATCACTTTTTCATATACCTGTTGGTCATTTGTATTTCTTTTTGGGAAAAATGTCTATTCAAGTCCTTTGCCCATTTTTTAATCAGGATATTTGGGGTGCTTTGCTATGGAGCTGTATGAGTTCCTTATTCCACAATCAACAGGGAAATGCAAATCAAAACCATAATGAGATATCACCTCACATTTGTTAGGATGGCTATTATTAAAAAGCAAAGATAAAATGTGTTGTCAAGGATGTGGAGAAAATGGAACACTTGTGCACTGTTGACGCTAATGTAAATTGGTGCGGCCACTATAGAAAACAATATGGAGGTTCCTCAAAAATTTAAAAATAGAGCTACCATATAATCCAGCAATCCCACTTCTGAGTACTTGTCTGAAGGAAATGAAATCAATATCTTGAAGAGATATCTGCACTCTCATGTTTATTGCAGCACTGTTCACAATACCCAAGATATGGTAACAACCTAAGTGTCCACTGACAGATGAATGGATAAAGAAAATGTAATATATACATTATATATTAAGCCATAAGAAGTAAGGAAATCTTCAGAGAAAGATAAATACTGTTATGATCTCACTAATATGTGAAATCTAAAAAAGTCAAACTCATAGAAGCAGAGAGTAAAATGGTGGTTGCCAGTGGCTGAGGGTTGGGGGAAATGGAGAGATGCTAGTCAAAGGGTACAGATTTTTGATTATAAGATGATGAATTCTGGGGATCTAATGTACAGAGTTAATTATACTGTATTTTATAATTGAAATTTGCTAAGAGCATAGATCTTGTGTTCTCACCACAAGAAAAAATAAGGTAACTGTGTGAGATGATTGATGTGTTAATTAGCTTGATTGTAGTAATTATTTCACAATGTATATGTATATTAAATCATGTTGTACACCCTGAATATAAATAATTTTTATTTGTCAATTATATCTCAAAGCAGGAGAAAATATAAAATCACCCTATTAGATCACACCAAAATTTTGCTGAATATAGTTATTATTACAAAAAATTAAATGATATTGATTTTTAAGAAACAAACAAGAATTATTATTTATATCTTTTGTTTTCATAAATGATGCAAATGGCTGCTTAGGACAATTGTATTCCTCCTTTTACAAGTCAAAACCAATGCATCAGATACTTATCTTAATTCATGGCTAAAATAATGAACTCATACAATAAACTTAGTGAGAAATAGTTTCCTAATCTCCAAGTGAAACACTTTCTATAAGCTTTCTTCTACAACGATTAGAGACAATTAGCCTAACTCATTAGGTGAAAGGAAGTAAGTAACATATCTGATTATAGACTAAAATCTGAACTATTTTTACACAATACCAAGGTAATCAGCTAATTCAGTGGTCTTGAGGGGTGGATAGGAAATGTGGATGTCTAACCAAGTTGTTTGATATTAGGCTGACATAACTAATGTTCTCACTTTTCCAATGAGTATGTTGGCTTAATTTAGTATTAGTGTAAGTAAAATCAATGTATGTTGAAATATTAGTAAAGAACATAAAAATGAATCACAAGTAATATATAATATTAATATGTGTAATATCACAGCTATTAGCATACACTAATGATATGTACCATTCAGATCTAGATGTTGCTTAACGTTATGCCTTGATCTATACTGGGAAACAGAACTAAGACTATATCTTGTAATTCTGGCTACAAAGGAAATTATTGTGTTTTTTGTTTGTTTTCTTTTGTTTTTACATACTTCCAACCTGGCAAATATACGCCAAATTCTCAGTACTTGAGGAATACTTCTGAAATCGCTTCTTCTTTCAGCTTGTACTAAATGGGAGTTACTTCCATGAGGAAAAGTAATGTATACACTGACAGAATTCCACTTTTGCCAGTGGGAGACCAAGAAGTAAAGAATGATGGTATAGAACTTAAATCAGAAAACTCCACATGTGAGATATATAAAGCTTTTAGATTTTTTTAAATTTGGGGGTAAGCAAGGTTACAAGCAAGATAATTAGTTGTTGTTTTAATTTTCCTGAGGAAATTCATAGAGCATATCTTCAAACAAATCTAACAAAGGTATTCTTGATCAAGGAAACCTCTCATTTAAAACTTTCTACTTTGTCAGGCACATGCTTTTAAGAATCTTTTAAGCTGGGTATGTGTTAATGATTTTGAGAATTCTTAACAACTTCAAGTAAAGCTTTTCAGCGTGCCTTTGAAACACATATGGTTACTATAATATTCAGTGTTTTAAGTAAGCTAGATATGCAGTTCATCCAATGACCTGAGAAAGATCTTTTTAAAAATAAATGATTTGCATGGAGAGTGCATTGTTAGCTACCCTACAGCTGAACTGTACAGCATAAAATGATCTATTTGCCTATTTTTCATAAGGTAATATAATGAAGCCAGAGCAGGGAAGGGAACTAAGATTTGATTTAAAGTTCAGTCAGGAGCCAAGGTTGGGGATACAACTTATTGGTTATGAATGGGTAGAAACAATTGGCACTCAAAGCCAAGAGGGTAAATGTTAGGAATGGCAATAAGTAGGTAGAAATATTGCCAAAAGGAGCCACATAAAGGTATGCAAGCACACCTAAGGGAGTTAACAATGATGGGGGTTCAGTGAATATTGCAGTTAATGATTGATTGGATCCCTGCCACACTTACCTTCCACCTTCAACTTCAAGCTCCACAATTTCTTGGGATCACAGCCGGTCTAGAGATAGCCCAAAATGAAACAGAGGTCACCAGGGAAGGAATGGTAGTCTTAGCACATTAGGGCCTCTGGGCTGAGAAGCATAAATCACTACTATGTTAAGGACATTGTATATGATGTCTACTATCTCCTTAATCATCTCTGAAGCCACACTAGGCAACTATTGCATTATTATCCCATTCTGTAGAACAAGTAAACTGCTACTAGGTGACATTTCACACTGACTCACCCATGAGGAGGTAGTATACTTTGGAGTGTCACATTCATGGATACTAGGCCCTCTTCTGCCACAAATTAGCCATGGGTGGTTTGATGTTTTTAAAAAACTTTTATGAAACTCAGATTCTTCTTCAAAATAGAGATATATAATAAAGCCTATATCACAGAGTTATCAGGAGTAAAGGAGATGATGTACATAACATATGAAATATAGCACCTTGCTCATAATAAGTGCTCAATACATGTTAGATAGTGTTTTATGCCCTGAAAAATAATATATTTTTACCAAAACTTGTATATACAGTATTATTTCTAAGCTTATTTCCATAAAATATACCAACTTCAGTAGAGAACTACATAGTAGATTCTGTGAGCATATGTATATATTTAATTATAGATTATAATTTCAATAAATGACTATTTTTTATAATTTTAGCATTAACCCAGCATGCTTTCCTTAGATAGTTCCTGTAGTCCTGTTGAAAAGCAGAGTAACATACTGGTTAAAAGACAGCCCAGAGGTAGACTCTTGAATAACCTAAAATCTACTACTTACTAGCTGGCTGAGTTTAGACAGTTATTTAGACCTTATGTACTTTGATTTCCTCATTTTAACAAATGAGGATATTATTATTACTATTAAGTGAAATAATATGTATAATGCTCCTTGCTTATAGTAAGTGCTCAATAAGTAGTAGCTATTGTTATTCTTCCTTCAACATAGGCCATCTGTATTAGTTTCCTATTGCTTCTGAAAAAAATTACCACAAATTGAGTGGTTAAAATAACACAAATTTACTTTCTTATGGCTCTGTAGTCTGACAAGGGCTAAAATCAAGGCTTTGGTAAGGCTTTGTTCCTTCCTGGAGGTTCTATGGGAGAATCCTCTTCCAATTTTATCTATATTATTGGCAAATTCAGTTCATTGTGGTTAAAAGGCTGAGGATACTGTTTCCTCACTGCCTGTCAGCTGAGGGCCATTTTTCCCTCCAGAGATCACTGGTATTCCTTGGCTTGTGGCTTCCTTCCTCCATCTTCAAGGTCAGCAGTAGTCGGTTGAGTCCCTCTCATACTTTGGGTCTCTCCTTCTATCCTTCCATTACATCTCTCTGATTGACTCCTTGGCCTCCCTTTTCTACTTTTAAAGCCCAGTGTGACTACATTGGGCCCACATGTACAATCCCGGATAATCCCCCCATATTTAAATTTCTTAGCCTAAATTCCATCTTCAAAGTTTCACTTGCCATGTAACATAAAATATTCATAGATGGGGGGTTAAGATACGGATATATTGGGGGTGAAGGGGGTATTATTCTGCCTACCACACCACAAGGTTACCTCTTCCAGTTCTCTCTGAAAAGTGTACTTACAATAATCAATTCAGAAGTTTATGCACATGCAGTTGGTACTTAAAAATAAAACTTTTTGATTGTTGCTAAGAAGTAAAGGTGTGCTTCCATTATTTAAGACAATGATAAAAGGTATTGATCCTTTACTTTGAACAATCATATAGTGAATATATAAATAGTGAGAGCTATTGACACATTGAGAGAATTCATTTTCTTAAATTTATTGATACTTCTCAAAAAGTTACACGTAATGAAAGAATGGCTATAATCTACTATTAATTGGAAAAATAAGTCCAGTGTAATTGAAATAAAAACAATTTCTCTACACTATGAGCAAAAATTCTCTAAATTTGTAGTTGTAACCTGAAGCTTATTTCATCTCTTTCATATTTAATTTTCTACCCAGCTCTACAAATCAGACATTGATTATTGTAGGCATAACTCTTAAGATGTATTTAAGATGAGCTTAGAATAAATATATAAAGTTTTGCAAATGAATAATTGATTTAATGACCAACTCCATTCAAGCATTTAGAAAGTAGCTATCATTTGTGAGGCTTTCTATAAGTGATGGGAATTTAACAATAAAACAGATAAGGCATGTCCTTTTCCCTGTAGAAATTTCCTCAGTATGGGAGGCAGATGAGTAGAGGTCATTGGATTCAGTGTGTTATAGAAGCCAGTAGAGATATGCATTAGGAGTAGTAGGAGCATAGGGGGCTAATCCGATCCAGCTTCTGAGTGGGAGACCAGGAAATTTTAAATGGCAGAGGTGAAATATGCTGGTATAAACAGTAGTTAGAGTTTTAGGCAGGCTGTTTACATAGCAGAAGTAAAATAACCAGGGCTAACTATATTTGTATTCAAATATTGGATAGTACATATTGATGTATGATGCATGTATCAAAGAATGAATATTCAGGAGTTTGATATGTGATTCCCTATTACTTGCAAGGAAGAGAACTAGCACCATGCCCCCCAAAACCCACACACACATTATTCTCCTATGTATTGAGTAATAACGTCATTAAATTACTGAAGATAAAGTTGAAATTAAACTTTTGTATTTCAGGGATTCAGAGGGAAAAAGTATGTGCATATTTCTGTGGAATACGTTGTGAAAACCGCAAGAACTCTACTTAGTAAAAATTGAACTGTAGTTTTCAAAATGTCATGTTAATGCAATAAAAACACCTGAGTAAACTCAAGAGCTTAATTAAAAAGTAACGTTTTATCAGCAAGTCCTTGATTGATGGACAGAACTTGTTCAATTTTATCGGCACAGTTGCCTATTATGCTTTTCTGCAACAACACTTTTAATTTTAAACTCCTCTGTTATAATAACTCAACACAGGAGTTTGTTTGCAAACATTTTTGTTGTTGTTGCTGTTGTTTTGCAGAGGGTTAAAACTCTTTTACTGTCAATAGCTCCATTAGCTTAAAACTCAGATTGCTGTGGCATGGGAAGAAAAGACATTTTTTTTCATGGAGCCTGGCTTCTTGGTCAATGATTGTATCAAATCATAACTTCAAGAGTGTATTCATTGGCTGAATGTAGTCATTTCTTGGCCAGGTTAATGTCTTGAAGTTATTCTTACAAAAGTGACTGTATAAATTTCCATTCCATTTTAGTATTTTACATGAACATGAAAGCCTGATGCAAAGCCTAACTGGTAAAGCAAATCGTAATACTCTGCATATTATAGGGATTAAAACAAATTTGGCTGAAGGTTTTCAAGCATTAATTTTAAATATTTTTTGTGAATGTTATCTATAAAAGCATACTTTCCAAATCCCTCCTGGGTGATTATCAGTGAATTGTTTAAAATTTCCATTGTACTCTCCTTTCAGATCAGCTGTCCATTCATTATTTTTTAGGCTGAGCCCCTGGCCAATATCACATTATAATTCATTTAACTATCCCTGGCACATTTAGAGCCATACTTTCACTGCAGCTCAATGAAGCCTTCTCCTATATGTGATGACCAAGTTAGATTATGGTAATAAATGAACAATGGGATAGAATTAGCTGGTAATAGAACCAGTTATAAACACTAGCAAGGTCAAGTAGATAGTCAGGAATATTATTTGATTTTATGCTTTCATATATTTCTACAAACACACTGTTTTTGTCACTTTGTGCCATTTGTTGTTAGAGAAATGTTACTTCAAGAGCAGTATGGCCAAACCTAAGGACAATCTTTCATGCATACATGCATGCATCCATCCATCCAAAGTTTGATGAGCACTTACTGTGCTTCAGACACTGTGTTAAGGATGGGTGGATACAAAAGTATTAACAGATAGTCATGATTCAATCCAGTAGTATTACACTGACAGGATGAACCACTTTCTATGAAAATACAAAGGAAAAAATAAAATTATATTGGGTAATAAAATTATATTCAGCAGGAGGGACACATACACGTTTGGAGAGATAAATTGGGCCATTTGGGAAGAGCCTGTTAATTGTACCGAAGAGTTTGAAATCAGGCAATAGAAAATATGTATCTGCACTGAAAGTGGCAGTTAGGTAGGTTCCATTGCTAATGAATGCTAGCAGGATCCAAAATGACAATGCTTACAAACGTGTGGTTTATTGCAGAAGTATGATACAACATACAAACCACATTAAAGTTAATAAATGAATGACAATCAAAGATTGTCTCACAGCATTTTGTCTGAAATGGCTGGACACAGGTTTCAACTATGCTCCCTTTTAAGACCCATTTTTGCTGTGTAATCAACCCCAGTGTCACAGACCCTGGGGTCCTCCTCACTGAGACCAGGTGCAAGTCATCAATCTCAGTGATAACAATAAACAATGCTGAAAATCAGAGACAAAGCTCCTCGAAACTCCTTGGACCCACAGTGACAAAAAAAAAAAAAAAAAAAAGAAATACATGCCTTGACCAGGGATCAGTGCCAGGCAGGTATTTCTTATTTCAATAATAAAGCCCAAGCCAATACTAAGCCTGCTGGTATTAACCTTCACAGCATAGTATTCAAAGGAGAATTCTGGGCACAGGATGAAAAAATAATCACAGCAGATATTCTTTGACTATGCATTGCATTTTCAATTTAAGTTAAAATGAAGAGGTAAGAATTTCCCAGGGACTTTTCTTTCATGTTTCAATATGTTTCTAGGAGTGACAAAAAGAGAAATCTATTTTGAATGTTTTTGATTCAAGTCAGATTTTAAACCCATATTAGGATGGACACATAATCAGAAATGTCAGTTTAAAATTTAAATTATTTCAATATTTTAAAATTTAAGCATGTGGTTAACTACAATTAAAAAGAATGCATAATATTTTTGAACAGTAAAGTGCAAAAGAATGTCTTCTCCATTAAATATCATTACTTTCTTCTGTATTCTCATTGTTCTTAGAATAAATCCAAATGTTCTTAATATGACCTTCAAGATCCAACATGCTGTCACTCTGACTTACCTATACCAGTCTCATTGTATCCAATGACCCCTTTTATAACTTTTTGTTGCTCATAGCTCTGATTGGAGCCTCAAGCACAATTTTGACAAGAAAGCAGTGAGAGTGGACACCTTTATTTGGATCCTGATCTTAGGAGAAAAACATTTAGTCTTTCACAATTAAGTATGATGGTAACTATGGGTTTTTCTTTTTTTTTCTTTTTTAAGATTTTTAGAAATTTCATGTAATGTCTGAAATATTTATATTAACATATTTCCATACAAATAACCCAAAGAAAGTTTAGTATTAGTTGTTTTTTTGTTTGTTTCTTTGTTTTTTTATACTGCAGGTTCTTATTAGTCATCAATTTTATACACATGAGTGTATACATGTCAATCCCAATCGCCCAATTCAGCACACCACCATCCCCACCCCACCGCGGTTTTCCCCCCTTGGTGTCCATATGGGTAACTATGGGTTTTTCTTAGATGGCATTTATCAGGTTGAGGAAGTTTACTTCTATTCTTAGCTTGACTCTTTTTATCATGAAAGGATGTTGGATTGTGTCAAGTGCTCTTTCTACACCTATTGAGATGATCCTCTGATGTTTTTCCTTCATTCTATTAATATGACACATTGATTTTTTTATGTTGAACTAACCTTGCATTCTCCTATGATAAATCTCAAACGATGATGGTGTACAACCCTATTTATATGTTACTGGATTCAGCTTGCTAATATTTTGTTGTGGATTTTTGCATCTATATTCATAAGGGATATTGGTCTGTAGTTTTCTTTTCATGTGATGTCTTTGTCTGGTTTTAGTATCAGGATTAACACTGGCCTCAGAAAGAGCTGAGATGTGTACTCTCCTTTTTTTAAAATAAATTTATTTATTTATTTTTGGCTGCGTTGGGTCTTTGTTGCTGCGTGCAGGCTTTCTCTAGTTGCAGTTAGTGGGGGCTACTCTGCGTTGCAGTGCGTGGGCTTCTCATTGTGGTGGTTTCTCTTGTTGTGGAGCAGGGGCTCTAGGCACGTGGGTTTCAGTAGTTGTGGCACACAGGCTCAGTAGTTGTGGCATGCGATCTCTAGAGTGCAGGCTCAGTAGTTGTGGCACATGGGCTTAGTTGCTCCATGGCATGTGGGATCTTCCTGGACCAGGGCTCGAACCCGTGTCCCCTGCATTAGCAGACAGATTCTTAACCACTGTGCCAGCAGGGAAGTCCCTCTCCTATTCTAATTTTTGGAAAATCTGTGAAAGATTGGTGTTAATTCTTCAAATGTTTGGCAGAATTTGCCAGTGAACTCATTGGGCCTGGGATTTTCTTTGCTGTAAGGTTTTCCCATTTTTGTTTGTTTTTTATTACTAATTCTATCTCCTTACTTGTTATATATCTATTTAGATTTTCTATTTTTTCTTATGTCACTCTCAGGATTTTGTGTCTTTTTGGGAAGATGTCCATCTTGTCTCAGTTATCTAATTATTTGGCGTTCAGTTGACCATAATATTCCCTCATAATCATTTTTATTTCTGTAAGGTCTGTATTGATGTTTCATTTTTCATACTTGATTTAAGTAATTTGAAATTACCCTCTTTCTTTCTTGTTCATTATAACTAAAAGTTTATCCATTTTGTTGCTTTCTTCAAAGAACCAACTTTTGCTTTCATTGATAAATCTCTATTATTTGCTTTCCATTTCATTAATTTCAGATCTTTACTCCTTCTTTCCTCTTGCTTGGCTTTTGTTTGCTCTTTTGTTTTTAGTTTCTTAACATGAATACTGAAATTACTGAATTGACATCTTTCATCGTTCCTAACATTGGGGTTTATAGTTACAAATATCCTTCTAAGCTTTGCTTTTCCTATATACCATGTTTTGCTATGTAATGTTTTCATTTTCATTCATCTTAGTTTTTTCCATTTCCCTTGTGATTTCATTTTTGATACACTGGTTATCTAAGAATGTGCTTTTTAATTTCCACATATTTGTGAATTCCCAAATTTCCTTAATTAATGATTTCTAGTTTTATTCCATGTAATCAGAGAATACAATTTGTATAATCTTATCCTTTTGAATTCATTGAGGCTTATTTTATGACCTAAAATATGGTCTATCCAGGAAAATGTTCCATGTGCCCTCAAGAAAAACGTGTGTTCTGCTATTGTTGGGTGGAATGTTCTACAGATGTTTGTTAGGTCTAATTGGTTTGTAATGTTTTTCAAATCTTATGTTTTCTTGTTGATATTTCACCTGTTTGTCTTATCCATTATTTAAAATGGGATGTTGAAATCACCAGTTACTATTGTTGAATTGTCTATTTCTCCATTTAATTCTGTTATGTTTGTTTCATATATTTTGGAGCTCTATTAAATGCATGTAAATTTGTAATTGTTATGTCTTATCAATGGATTTACTCTTTTATCATCATAATATCCTTTTTGTTTCTAGTACAGATTCTTATCTTATTGTCTATTTTATCTTTATTATTAGTATAGCCACTCCAGCTTTCTTGAGTTAGAGTTTTCGTCTTATTTCTTTTTTTTCTATCCTTTAGTTTTAATCTATTTGTGTCTTTGAATCTAAAGTGTATCTTTTACACAGTATATAGTTGAATCATGATTATTTTTTATCCACTCTTCTAGTCTCTGCCTTTTGCTTGCAGTATTTAGGCCATTTGCATTTAATGTAATTATTGATAAAGTAAGATTAGTTTCTGCCATTTTTCTATTTGTTGTCTATATGTTCTATATCTTTCTGGTCCTTCATTCCTCCATTATTGATTTTTGTGTGTTAAATTTATATTATCTAGCAAATCATTTTAAGTCCCTTATTGTCTCTTTTACCATATTTTATGGAGTTACTTTCTTAGTGGTTGCCCTACAATTACAACTAACATTTTAACTTAAAAAAAAAGTTTGGATTGATATCAACATAACTTCAATATCATAAAAAAACTTTGCTAAAATATATGGCATTGTATAATACCCTTCTTTATGGTATTATTGTAAAACAAATTACATTTATATATACATATATATATTTTAAACCCATCAACACAGATTTTTCAATTATTGTTTTAGGTATTTGTCTTTTAAAGTAGATTTTGGAAGAAAAGATTTACATAAAGAAAGGTATTTATATTATATTTGTGCCAGGAGGTAACAATGTACTTACTTATACTAGGCTTTTCATTTCTTTGTGTGGCTTTGAATTACTGTCTAGAGGCCTTTCATCTCACCCTAAAGGACTACCTTTAGTCTTTGTGGTAGGGAAGGTTTATGAGTAAAAAATTCCTTCAGTTTTAGTATATCAAGGAATGTCATAATTTCTCTTTCATTTTTTGATGGCTAATTCCCTGGACGTAGAATTCAGTCTCTTTCAGCAGTTTGAATATGTCATTCCACTTCCTTCTGGTCTCCATGGTTTCTTTTCTTTTCTTTTTTTTTACTTTTTGGCTGCACCGTGTGGCATGTGGGACCTTAGTTCCCCAACCTGGGATTGAACTCACGCCCCCTGCCCCCTGCAGTAGAAGCATGGAGTCTTAACAGCTGTATCACCAGGGAAGTCCCCTGGTCTCCACGGTTTCTGACAAGAAGTCTACTGTTAAGTTTACTGAAGATCCCTTGTGTATGATGACTTGCTTTCCTCTTGCTGCTTTAAAGATTATCTTTTTGGTTTTGTCTTTTAACAGTTTGATATCATGTGTTCAGGTTTGCTTCTCTTTGAATTTATCCAGGTTGGAGTTCATTGAACTTATTGGACTTTTAGATTAATTTTTTCTTCAAGCTTGGAAACTTTACAGCCATTATTTATTCAAATATTCATTGTGCCTCTTCTCCCTTCTCTCCTCAGATTCCCATGATGCCTATATGATATTTTTGATGGTATTCTAAAAGTTTCTTAGGCTCTGTTCATTTTTCTTCATGCTGTTATCTTGCTCTTCCTCAGACTGGATAGTTTCATGTGACCTATCTCAAATTCACGGATTCTTTCTTATGCCTGCTCAAATCTGATATTGAACCCCTTTAGTGCATTTTTCATTGTTATTGTACTTTTCAACTACAGCATTTTATTTATTTTTTATATACTTTCTATGCCTTTATTGACATGCTATATTTGGTGAAACATCATTCTCATAATATCTTTTATTTATCTAGATATTGTTCTCTTTAGTCTTTGAACTGATTTGTAACAACTGATTTTAAAGTCTTTATCTAGTAAGTCCAAAATTTGTGCTTCCTCAGGGATAATTTGTATTCATTTGCTTTTCCTTTTTATGGGCCATATTTTCCTGTTTCTTTTCATGTCTCAAATTTTTTCTTTAAAACTGGACATTTTAAATACAATGATATGGCCAAACTGAAAATCAGTTATTGTTGTTCCTCTCCTGTTTATTTCTTCTGTGATGTCCTTGAATCATTCTGTAAAGTATGTGTTCAGTGTTGTGTGTGGTCATTGATGTATCTTAGTTGACAGCTAATGGTTGGACAGAGATATACTTAAACTAATTGAACCAATAATTCTTCTGTCCTTACCAAGAGCCTCTGTATGTTTGTTGAGACACGTTTCTAATGCTTAGGTAGGAAATTTACAACTCTACCTTAGCCTTTATTTCCTGATTGTATAGTGACACAAGGTCAGCCAGAGGTAAGAGATTAAGATCCTCTCAGATCTTTCCTCGGCATGCAAACATCTTAACACATGCATGTGACCTTCTAGATTCCCAGGAATGTTTCAGACTTTAAAAAATCCTTTATGAATATCTTATTCTTCAGTTTTTTAAAAAAAATTTTGGTTAGCCTCTAGTTAGTCTTAGCTAGTATTGTTACTTCAGTCAGTTGACATGTTAAATAGTTGCTGCTGATTGTTTTCCACAACTTAAGGATGCTCATGCAAAGTTATCTCTGAGTCAGGTCAAATAAAAGCAAACACTGACAATGGAGCTTTTTAGGGAGCTGCCAAACATATTGAATAGTGACAGTTCTCAATGGATGGTGTATTTGGGGAACTCTAAACCAGTTATTTCCAACAGTGTGCTGGTTTTCACAGATAAGCTCATTGTGATGCTGTTGGATTTTAAGTCTACCACAAAATGAAAGAGAAAGGGATAGAAATAGGGCAAGTTAAATGTAAAACTTCTCACTGTTCTTATTGAGATTTAGCCATTTTTCCTAAATAAATGCTCTTCAGATTTTCCCAAGATTTTGGTTAATTTCCAAAGTCATGAAAAATTTATTTTGACAATTTTTGCTGTCATTTTGTTGCCTGCATTGAGGAGTGTTTTTGTGGTCATTACTCTAAACTTCTGGAAGTGCTTATTGCATAAAATATAATTTTTAAAGCCTATGTTCATAATAACAACACTGCCCCCCAAAACATAAAGCAAAAAGCAACAGAAACTAAAGGAGAAATAAACAGTTTAATGATCATACTAGGAAACTTCAATGCCCCACTTTCACTAATGGATAGAATACCTAGATAGAAAATCAGCAAGAGCATAGGAGACTTAAACAACACTGTAAAACAACTTTACCTAAAATATACTACTGTATTATACCATTTATATGGAAAGTCCAGGACAGGCAAATCTGTAGAAATAAAAAGTAAATTAGTTGTTGCCTGCATCTGGAGGTGGCAGACAAGGATTGACTGCAAAGTTATGATGGATCTCTTGGGGCTGAGGAAAATGTTCTAAAATTGGATTTTAGTGATATTTGCATAACTCTCTAAATGTATGAGAAACCACTGAGATACACACTTAAAATGAGTGAATTGCATTGTATGTAAATTATACTTCAATGAAATAATTTTTTTTAATGTCCATGTCAATGAGTATGGACTCCCAGTATTTCAGTGATAGAGCTTTGAGATAATAAACCTGTTATATCAGGAACACAGAAAAACAAACAATAACAACAATAATCAACCCAAAACCACATGCTTTTAAGCATTTATTTGTGCAATTGTGACACATCCTCATTTTATAATTCCATACCTATTGAATTAGACTCCTACATGAATTCTCAATAACCATGACTTAAAAATGATAGAAGAGTCATATTCTGATGTAATCAGAAAATATTAAAACTACTAAAAAATCAAAAGCAATTTTCATGGTTAATTGCTTTATTCAGACCTTTTCTAAAATGTTTGAAAATTACCAATGGCTTTTCATGTAGAACTTTATGTGAGTCATGAATGTGCTGACAGACAGGTTATTGACATATTTCAATGTCAGTGTGAGGAATTTTAAAATCACCCTAATACAGAAGATAAACTTGCAAACACTCTAGGTGAATCAATCATTCAAGAACATGATATTCATTATGTCAGTGTTTATAATGAGGTTCAATAAAAACACTATTTTTTTATTTGAAAAAAATTTAAAACATTCTGTTTCTTAACAAAGATTTGGGGTTATGCCAGAAACATGGCAGAGTGAAAAGCTACCTTTATCTCCTCCTTTCAATCTTGCAATGTGTAAAACATCCACAACTCAACAAAAGTGCCTCTGCTCAACGCAGAAGAATGCTTGAGAATTTCAAAAATCTGTACATCTAAAGATGGGTGGACTGCTGCCTGCAATCCTGACCTTCTGACTACAGCAGATGAGCCCACAGCCTTAGAGAACCCAGTAGCAGCAGGGGAAGCCACGTACATGATCCTGGCCTCCCAAACACACCAGCCTCTGCAGCCTAGGATCCCATCCCTCTAGCCACTAAAGCACTTACGACCCCAGGCCCCACCCCCCACCCCCCCATTGGCAGTGGTGGAGCCGTGAACCTTACAACACCGGACATGGTAGAGGCACTTGCATGACACCATCTCCCTCCCCCCCACTGCCCCCTCCTGCCATGGTAGACCCTTTGTCTCAGGGGATCCCCAACACAAGGGAAGAGCCCAGTATTGACAATGATTTTGGCAGAAGCAAGGCAGCAAGAACCCCAGAAGCACAAGAAGAGACAAAGAAGGCATGCAGCCACACCTTTTACAAAGAAGATAGAGACTGGAAAGTGCCAACTCTCAAATATAAACAGAGGTAGCTCAGGTAAAAGAAACCAAAAACTTGTGTTACAGCACCATCTACAAAAGAAAAGAAAGACTAACTTCTAACCTGTCATTTAACTTCAAATATGCCAACTGGGGAATAATTCGTCAAGCACCATGAAGAACCACAGTTACACTAAAGCACCACACACACACACACACACACACACACACACAAAAAAAGATAGTTTTCCAGAAGTCACAGAATATTGTGATTTAACTGATAGAGAATTCAAAGTAGGTGTCATGAAGAAACTCAATGAGATATAAGAAAACTCAGAAAGGCAATTTAATGAGCCTAGCAATAAAATTAATGAATAGAAGGAATATTTTGCCAAAGAGATTGAAACTCTAAAAAGAACCAAACCACAAACTGAGATGAAAAATGTATCCCAAAGCACTGGAAATAAAGCAGACCATATGGAAGAAAGAATTAGTGAGCATGAAGGTAGAAATCTAGACATGATATAAGTAGAAGAAAGAGAAATAAGATATAGAAAAATGAGGAAATTCTACGAGAACTATCTGATTCTTTCAGGAAGGGCAACATTAGGATAATGGGTGTCCTGGTAGGAGAAGAAAGAGAGAAGGGAGCAGAGAGATTATTTAAAGAAATAAAAGCTGAGAACTTCCCAAATTTGGGAGAGGAACTGGATATACAAGTCCGTGAAGCTAAGAGAACACCGAACACCTAATTGTCTCAATGCAAAAAGACCTTCTCTAAGGCACATAATATTAAAATGGTCAAAAGTCAATAACAGAGAAAGAATTTTAAAGGCAGCTGGGGAAAAAAGGTGGTAACCTACAAAGGAATCCCCATTGGGGTATCAGCTGATTTCTCAGCAGAAACTCTATAGGCCAGAAGGAAGTGGAATGACATTCTGAAAATACTAAGATAAAAACTGTCACCCAAGAATACTCTATCAAGCAAAATTGTCATTCAGATACGAAGGAGAAATAAAGACTACAAAAAAACAAAAGCTGAGGAAGCTCATTAACACTAGATCTGCCTTATGAGAGACATTAAAAGGACCTCTTCTACCAGAAACAAAACAGCAAAAATACCCAAAACTTTGAGCTAGGTGATAAATAGAACTAGAAAATTGCAACTCTTTATCAGAATAGGTTTAAAAACAAAACAAAACAAAAAAAACTATAGCTCTCCCAGGTAACAAACGCACAACATAGAAAAAGATAATTTGATACAACAAAAACATAGAAGGGGAAGAGGAAAAGGATGGAATTTGTATAGGTAAATGAAGATGAGATGCTATCAGCAGAAAAAGCAGTATTTTATCTATGAGATGCTTTATACAAATTTCAGAGTAACCACAAAACATAAACATACAGCAGAGACACAAAACATAAAAATGAGGAAAAGCAGAAAAATATCATAGAAAAGGATCAAACCAATATGGCACACAGGGGACTTCCCTGGTGGCACAGTGGTTAAGAATCCGCTTGCCAATGCAGGGGACACAGGTTCGATCCCTGGTCCAGGAAGATCCCACATGCCACGGAGCAACTAAGCCCATGTGCCACAACTACTGTGCCTATGTGCCTAGAGCCCATGCTCTGCAACAAGAGAAGCGACTGCAGTGAGAAGCCCCTGCACCACGAAGAAGAGTAGCCCCTGCTCACCACAACTAGAGAAAGCCCACGCACAGCAGCAAAGACCCAAAACAGCCAAATAAATAAATAAATAAATAAATAACAAAATGGCATAAATACTAAGAAAAATAAACAATGGAAATATAGAACAACCAGAAAACAAGAAATAAAATGGTAATACCATGTCCTCATCTGTCAGTAGTCACCCTAAATATAAATGGATTGCATTCACCAATCAAAAAACACAGAGTGACTACATGGATTAAGAAACAAGATGCAAATATATGCTGCCTCCAAGAGACACCCCTTAGCTCTAAAGACAAACAAAGGTTAAAAGTGAAGGGATGGAAGATGATGCTCCAAGCAAATGGTAGCCAAAAGAAAGTAGATGTAGCCATATTCATATCAGACAAAATAGATTTCAAGCCAAAAAAGGTAACAAGACACAAAGATGGACAGTATATAATGTTAAAGGGACAATTTATTAAGAAGACATAACCATGATTAATATACATGTACCTAACATAGGAGCACCAATATATATAAAACAATTATTAACATACCTAAAGGAAGAAATTGTATATATACAATGGAATATTACTCAGCCATAAAAAGTTGAAATCTTGTTATTTGTGACAACATGGATAGATATTTAGGTTATTATGCTAAATGAAATAAGTCAGATGGGGAAAGACTCATGTGGAATATAAAAAGTTGATAAACAAACAAACAAACAAAAACAAAATAAGTGAACAAACCATACAAAAACAAACACATAGATACAGAGAACAGACTAGTGGTTACCAGAGAGGAAGAGGTATGTGTGAGAGGCTCAAAATGGGTAAAGGGGACCAGCTGTATGGTAACTAATGGAAGATATATTTTTGATGGTAACAAAAAAAAAAAAAAGAAAGAAAAACATAACCCAAAAAGCAAAGTTGATTTAATTAGCAATAGTTTTAATTAACACTAATAATAATTTAAAATATATATTAGGGTATTCTAAGCACTCCAACAATAATTACAATTTGAGTGTTTACTGTGTGCCAGGTGCTACACTTTACAAAATCTATCTATATATCCATACAAACTTACTATACAATATTTGTATAGATGTAAATACATATACATATATATGTATAAAATATTTACTATTCACAAGCCTGTGAGATAGGTACTATAATTATTTCCATTGTAAATTTGAAGAAGCTGAGGTTCAGAGAGGTTAAACAATTTGGCCAAGATTGTACAACCAGAAAGTTCAAGAAACTTTAAAGAAAAACATTGAGTTTCTTCCACTTGAACTTTTAGAATAATTCTGTGAACTATAATTTATCTAATGAACCTGGACCTGTGCTCTATTCCAGGAGGCAGAATTAATCTATGGAGTTAGAAGTTAGGATAGTGGTTATTCTTGGAGGGGTAGTAAGTGCAAGGGAGCCTGCAAAAGGCTTCTGGGTATGGGGTTCTGTTTATCTGGGTACGAGTTATGTCAGCTTTGTGAGAATAATTCAAGGTATACAGCTATGATATGTGTTCTTTTATATATATCAAATTAAAATTTAAAAATACTTTGAACCTTATTTTCAGTGATATTTTCCAGGAATATTTGCAGGTGACAAAAATTATATTTCTAATTTTGAAATTTTAAATATCTTGATAAGAGGGAATTTTGGGTAACGGGCCACCAATTTTAAAAACATACAGCATAACAAAAAGTTTTAATCATCAGTTTTCTTGTTTCAGAGTTGTTTTATTTTGCTATAAAATTTAATATATTCCATTTCAATCTGGTTTGGTCTTGGCCGACTTAAAGACAAGGGTCCTTGGGCTGTACTCCCACAGAAAATTTCTAACTGAAATATTTTGGGCAAATATTTTTGCTATTCAACTTGGTTGAATACACAACTGTGTATGAAGATCAAGTTTGATTTCAGGAAACCAAATGACAAAATCTCTTGTGGCATACTTGTAGTTGAAAGAAAAATGTGGCCTGAAGGATCAAAGTGTTAGGTGGATTAGCAGTTGAATAACATATCAAATATATCAAATAATTAACCAGTGTTAACTTGAAAAATAGTCTCTGGCAGAATAACTTGAGACTCTATCCTTAACCCTTTCTGATTCAACATAGTGAACAAAGACATTAATGTAGCTTTAGAAGTCCTTCTTATCAAATATTCAAATAACCCAAAGCTGGCAGAGAAATATAACATGTTGGATTCCAGTTGAAATTAAAAATCATCTTGACTAGCTGGAAATTGCAGGATAGTCCAGTGATATGAATTTAGATTTAATCAATCACAAAGTTAACTGGGGAAAAGTTCATGTAAAAGAGATAAATTTTCAATTATACTAAGCTGCTAAAATGAATGTAATCTTGGCAAATTATTATATATAAATATAGTATATCACTCAACATTTCTAAAACTGTGTTTTGTAAGATGTTAATAACTACATAACCAAAAAATGGCAATTGAGAAATGCTGGCTTCAGCAATTAATCAGTTTTACTGAAGGACTTTTCAGACCCTTTAATGAGCACTGAAAAACTTCTTTTTGCTGTGGAGTATTTGAGTGACTGGTGTTTCAGAAAACAATTTTGGTGAAAAACTGACATAGATCAAAAACCAAAAGGGATGAATTATTAACATGTCCCATGATTGCCATGCATAGCCAATCATCATAATCAACTGAGGATCTTTAAAATTAATAATAATACATTCTTAGACTCAACCCCAGAATAAGGCAAGGGGAAAATAGCAAGAGCAATGAACAAGGGGAAACAGCAAGAACTTTAGGGGCTGAAACTAGGATTTACTACTATTAAGATAGCTATTTCCCATCTCTGCTTCCCTCTACTTGGCTTCCATTTATAGACAGGTCTTCTCCATATTACATGGAAGATAGCCACCAGTTGGCTCATATTCATATTCTCCAAACACCGCAGTGGAGAGAAGCTTCTTTATTCTAGAGTCATATTATAAATTCCAGGGAAGGACTCTGGGCAAAATGACCAACCCCTGGACCAATTGCTTTTTTCTGTGAGGTGGAATATCTTGATTAGCTAGGCTTTAGTGAAAAGTCTATTCCTGAGGCAAAGAAACCATGGTACCATAAATGATAGTTCTATAAGATGTACATGGAATGGAGAAGAGGTTATTTTCAAAAAATATTATGGAAGAGACTAAAACAATATACAACTATTACAAGACTCTCATGTTATGTACAATACAGTAAATAATACAATATTTTAGATAATTTTGATATTTATACATGTAAGACAGACTTAAGAAAACTTGGAAAATACAAAAAAGAATAAGGGAGATAATAAGAGGTAGCTTTAATCTTTTCAATCAATGAAAGCACTATTAATATTAAGGGAGTTTAATTACTGAGATAAAGAATTTTAGAAGCTAAGTTTGGTTTCAACCTTGGTTTCATCAAGTATCACCTAGTTATATGACCTTAGATAAGCTTGTTATTCTCTTTACATTTCAATTTCTCATCTGTTCCACTGAAACAAAAATACTCAGTCTGTGGGAGTTGTGATGATTAAATAAAATAATTTATCTAAGGCCCCTAGCACTACATTTGACACATGTTAAGTACTAAATAAATGAGTTTGTTATTTATTGTTGTTACTGTTACTGTTATCTGAACACTTTTCTTGTGTTTCTTTTGTATGCTCTGCTATGTTATTGCTCAAAAAGAGCCAATTTTGACTAGGAAATTCATAATGGAGAGATTGCCAGGCACCAATTCTGACAATGACAGAATATCTGTACAGTTCTTATAGAATGTTTGATTAGGTAGAACTACTTGAGTCCATTAAGATGAATTAGCTACAAAATATATATCCCCAAGTAGATGGATGATTTTGTGTTTATTTGTTTTTAACAATTTAACAGTGTTCATTTTGACATTGAATATATTACATCATTGCCATATGAGAGACTTTATGTATTTTTAACTTGGTCATGCATTCATTCTGTTCACCTCAAAAGTAGATCCAGATAATTCTCACTCCCTTTCCCCCCTCCCAGCCACACATACACATTACAGAAAGGCAAAGGGCACACTCATATTTCACATATATTAAAATTTGTTTTGATCTTCAAGAAAAACACTTGTATGTAGTCTAACTCTGGGGTTTATGCTTTTAGTAGTACTGACTTATGACTACATTGAGAACAGAACTAAGATTAATAAGTCAAAATTACAAGGATTCGGGTTTGGTTAAAAATGACAATAAATTCTTTATGACAATTTCAAAATGAGCAAAAATGAATAGGCTGCCTCAATGTAAGGGTTTCACACTGGTAGTGAAGCAGGCTCAAAGTAAATGTTACATACATTTCTTGTTCCAGTACTTCTAAAGAGAAATTACATGGTATCCTATCTTTTCAGTCTCAGATACAGGCTCTGACATTCTTAAGCACTGTGTTTCTCAAACTTAACTTCTGCACAAAGTTATGCAAAGTCAAAATATAAATATGATGCATCTTTCTGTAACATCAATTTTACCCCAAAATTTAGTTGAAAGAAATCTTCATCTATTTTTATCTAAACAAATGTATATTATGGAATAGGATGCAAAATCCATGTGCATTTTTAAGAGGACACCAAAGATTCAAGAAAACAATGAATTTGTTTTGAGCTGTTTTGGCATAGTTTCCCCCAGACTCTTAGGGGATGTGTATCCACTTCTTTGTTATTAGGTATGCTAGAGGAGAAAAACTTTATAAACAATGTGTAAGATCTTGGTTTTAGAGACTATTTCAACATGATCCTAGCCTTCAGTAAAGTGACAATGAACTAAAAAATAGTACATGTTCATTAATTTTGAAAGTTACTTGATTTTCCCAACCAAGAGTGATGTGCTTGTCTTATGATTTAGTTAATTGAATCAAAGAAAATGAAACATGATCCTTTTATCATGTGAGTTTCTGTGAAAAACAACAGTTTTGATAAGCCATCAAAGACTGTAAAGTATTTCAACTTATTTTCCTACACACAGTTTACAAAAAACAAACAGAAAAACACTAAAGACAAACAAAAAACCCACTTATCAGAAACAGCATAGTGTATATATGCTAAGTTCCCTTAGATTTAAGTGATTAATTCTCAGGTATCATTTTTTAAAATCTTTATTGGAGTATAATTGCTTTATAATGTTGTATTAGTTTCTGTTGTACAATAAAGTGAATCAGCTGAGGGGGACCTTCAAGATAGCGGAAGATTAAGACATGGAGATCACCTTCCTCCCCACAAATACATCAAAAATACACCCACACGTGGAACAACTGAACGCTGGCAGAAGACCTCAGACTTACCAAAAGGCAAGAAAATCCCCACGTACCTGGGTAGGGCAAAAGAAAAAAGAAA